>NC_034606.1:17229863-17233231 GCF_900095145.1 Mus pahari | reverse complement strand
GAGAGAGAGAGAGAGAGAGAGAGAGAGAGAGAGAGAGAGAGACCTGAAGAGGGAACAAGAAAAAGAGAAAGAGGAAAATAAATGTGTATAATGTAAAATTAGGGGACAAAGGAATTCCCAATGGAATTTCCACTGCTCTGCCACACAGCATGTATAGCTCCCATTTTCATCTTTATAAAGTCCTCAGTAAGATTCACATGACTCCCAAGTTCATCACGGACTAAAGTGAATATTTTGAAGAATACATTGAATATGTGAACAGTTTCCAAAGAATCCTTGACTACGGCATGTTATGCACATTTTTACACTGCTGTGTTCCTGCTACTATGGATGTGCCGTGGTGCATTGCATTTCAAAGAATAGAAAAATTGTGAAGTATATTAACAAGTTTAATTATAAGAAGTGCAACATTTTACAGCATGGAAAATCATAAGCTAAAAATACTCAGAGAAAATATTTCTAGGACAGGGTTAATTAATGTGTAAATGCTTATAAAAATTCATAAGAAAACATCCAGACACTAATATGCTTTTTTAAAAAAAGATGAACAGACAGTTGATAATTAGTAAACAAACATATGGGAAAATGCTCAAACTTACTGGTTATTAGAATTATAATTGAAAAATGTTGTCCTGTTATTATTAAATTAGTAAAACTTTAAACTAGTGTTGTAACTCTACATAGATGTGTTTACAAAGCAGTGTGAATTCTTTGCTTTAAGAACTTTAAATTGAACTAATCTTTTAGTTTAAAAAGGAGATTTCTTTATGTTTCAAAAGCCACAAATAAGCACATGCATTTAACTCAGTATTCCTGGAATTCATTCTAAATAATACAAAGGGAAGAAAATGTCAAATAGATCAAGTTTGTCTTCAATGAAACAAAGAAAATTGCTCTATTTTTGAAGCAATGGACTTTCAAATATTTTAAATATTTTCCTTAAGTTATCCTACTGTTAGTTTGGCATTAAAGAATAACCAACTCTTCTCAATAAAGCTTAGGTACCTCTATACTTTAAATAAGATTGTTGGTTTTGTTTCACTGAAAACAACTAACACATCATTTCATTCTCTGGTGCATAATTTTGTTTGAACAAAGCAGAGATTGCCACACAGCTTCCAACATTGCTGTCGATTCAGAACCATCAAGACGTTAAGAAACACATTAATTGTGAATTCTTGAGCTTAATTTACACTTAGATTTTTAAATCTTGTTCTACTTTTAAATCAAAACAAGTTTGGCTTTTCAGATCAAGGTAAGGACTAAAACACATCCAAGAATACAAGGGCTAGAAAATGATTATTTTTAACAACTGCTTTTTTTATGAACAAAGGATAGTGTAACTCATTATAGCAAATTTACACTAATAGAATGAAGCACAAAGAAATACATAAAATTCTTAGCCATTCACCACTCAGACTCCCATCATTAATATTTTGATACTATTTAGTTTATATCTACCAACAAAGTAGAATTGTAGTGGACATACTATTTTCTAAACATCTTATGAGTTTATTCAGCCAGATACATTTTGAATTTTATTATGTGTTCCATTTCTTCATAATTTTAATCCTGTGATTTATTTAAATATCTTTTATTTAATTCAATATCCTATGTTGAGACTGATAAAAAAGAGAAGGTCAACAAAGGGAAAAGCTATTCAAATATCTAATAAAAGAAGAGCAATAATAGCACCAAAATATTTCTATAAAGACTACTTCTTTCCATCGAACTCTTTCTCTCTCCGTTTGTTTCATAGAGCAAATGTCAAGTGTTTTGATTTTTATTGTGATTTTTACCTTAGCTCCAAAGTCAATACTCTGCCATCAGATGTGGGCTTACATGTGAAGAATAGGAAAGGAACTTAACTAGGAAGCACTGAGCCCAGGGAATTAAATTTGCATCTAATTTTCTAAGCATACATGTTTACATGACCTTTAGAAAAAGGAATGAAACCAGTTTTTTCACTAGCTGTAGGCAATCCATATTAAAGAGACCATTGAATGAAGAATCTTACTTAAATCCTGTCTACAAAGCCAGACTAACAGAAAACACCTTTCATTCAAATGTACTTCACTATTAAAGTTGTAGAGACAACAACCTGGCATGTAGATGCTGATAAGAAATCAAGGTGTAGGCTTTTAGATTGCTTGTAGGTTTCTAGATTGCTTGTTTTAGTCTTGGCGCACTCATGACATGCACACTATTTTACTCAGCAGAAATTGGATTCCCCCATATTTGAAGTATAATATTTTAACATTTTATTTCAAAGTATCCAGATTTGCTTTTGGAAAATTCTGAATCAACTCAGATCTGTAATCAACAATGATCTCTGGCAGAAACATAAAATCAAAAAAATATACATCAGGGATAGCTGTTCTGTTAAATTTCCACCTAACCATCAGAAAATCACTTAAGCTTTACAGAATATCACTTTTTTTGTCTATGAATAAAAATGCTGCTTTACATAATTTCCAAGATTCTATCTAGTTCTAATGTTTTTTACATTTGGTCCTTGTTTATTATGAAAAGCCATCAAAACCCTACCTAAATAATGCTAAGTGCCTGCATTTTACAAGAACCTCTGGGAGAGGGGGAAGTGACTAAATCTACCCAAAGACTATATAAGTAAACATTTACCAGATAACCTGGTTGAGCATTTAAACTACCATAAACATGCATTTAAACCTTGAAGAAGGTATGGTTATTATGCCAATACAAAATTATCTGCTGCCTTTCAGGCTTAAAGCTCAGGTATATGTGACTGGCATACAATTCTGCTTTCTTTACTGGATAGCTAGCCTGCGTCTTTTCTATGCAAAGAACTTTAACGTTCAAGGAAAGTCAGTAAGAGGAAGAGGCATAAGAGGATATATATGCTGAAGGGAAAAATACCCCAGATGTTAAAATGTTTCCTAGCTTTTTTTTTTTTAATCTAAAAATCCCATGAAAAATTCCTTGAAACATAGAATAAACTATTTGCTTCTCTTCTTTCTCTTAGGAGTATAAGGAAAAACTAAAAGCTATGATCAGTGGGGAGAAAAGAACCACCAATGTAGAATGAATGAAAATGAGAAATAAAATCAATATGTTAAATCAGAGAATCCTAACCATCATTCAAAAGAAAAGAATTAAACAATTATATGCAGGTCTCTGAGCAGAAATCAAAGGCCTCTCAGCATCTCCTTGGGGGTAAAAATTCTGTGTAACTTTTATTCCACATGTCTTAATTCTATAGCTTTGTGAGACAGACCACGAGTATTAACCAAGCTAAGCAAAGATAGTAGACTACCTTAAGATATCAAACAAAATATAAAGAAAGATTTGTATAGCTAAGAGTTGGTAGATATGCTCACAGAAGGTGTAAA
>NC_034606.1:17224165-17229606 GCF_900095145.1 Mus pahari | reverse complement strand
ACACACACACACACACACACACACACACACACACACACACAAACACACACATATATATTACTTGAAGTACCGAGACTACATTAAAAAAGGGAAGTTACGTCTTGTCTTATCTCCTGGAGCTCCCAACCGTAGAAGAGATGAGCAACAGCAATAATTGCTTGCTATTATAATAAATACTTGAATTGGTCATAAGTATATAAAGAACATTTAAAAATACAGTGAGAAAAAAAAAAAGGCTGGACTGGGGATTATTTCCTACAGAAGTCTAGGAGAAATTACTTTAGACAGGCTGACACTGGGGGACAGATATAAATAAAATGAGAAAGTGAGTCATGGGAACCTCTCAGAATAGAGTGATGCAGGATGGACAAAAGTCTTGAGGTGGCAATGGCTTTGGTTTGTCCAGTGATCTGTGTGGATGGGTATAGTATGTACTAGGAGATAAAAGTAAGAGAGGAGTTCAAAGAGCGAGCAGAAGGCAGACCATCAGGAGCATGTAGGTCAAGATAAGCACTGCAAATCTTGGTCTAAGGGAGAGGAAAATCCAGGAAAACCCTGTAAACAGAATAGTCACATTTCTATCCTATTTCAAGAGTCCTTCCAAGTGAAAATGAAGTTGTAGAGTAGCTATTCTTAACCTGTGAAGTGCAGCCCTCACAGGGGTCACATGTCATACACGCTGCACATCAGACATGTACATCACAATTCATAACATTCACAAACCTACAGTTATGAAGTAGCAACAAAAATAGTTTTATGGTTGGGAATTGCCACCACATGAGGAAATGTATTTAAGGGTCAGAGCACTAGGAAGGTTGTGAAGCACGTCTATAGAGTACCAAGGACCAAGTGGACCTCTGTGATGGGAATGAAACTGAGAGAAGCTTAGGCGACATACATAGTGTTTGAAGGGCCATAAACGGATTTGTAAATAGATGGGGCTATGAGGGACATTGAGGAACAATAAATGGGGCAACTGTGAATATTGCTGAAATCCAGTTGCTACAAAGGAAAGACCTTTGCTTGTTTTGTTCATCAGTGTATTTTAAATACATAGGACGGTGAAGTTCACGAAATGGAAGTTCCTCAGCTAATTTATGTCATATGTTTGGAATAAAATATTTAGAAAAAAAATGAATTTGCCATTTACTGAGATGAAGAAAAACCATAGTCAGAGCAAGTTAGAAATCAGGAATTCAGGTTTGCATAGTTTTAAGATTTATTTTATTATTTTTACACTAGTTTTAATTCTTCTTTTGTTTTTTTTGAGATTATAATACAATCACATCATTCCTTATCCATGTCCACCCTCCAAGTTCTCCATCTACTGCTCCTTGCTTTTAGATTCATCCCTCTGTTTTTATTAATCATTGTTATATGCATATATATGTACAGGTAAACAATACATCCCTAGGAAACTTCCCTTTGCAACACAGACCCCTATAGAAAAACACGACCAATCAAAATGCACAGATGTGGGGTCCAGTCCCTGGTTAGATCTGGGAAACAATTCCTGAACCTAAAGGTCAGAGAACTCTATGGAAGAAGGAACACAGTGATTTGTAAAAAGCCTGAGGAACAGGGAGTTGGTTGTGAGATTAACTTTAAAAGGGGTGTGTGTGTGTGTGTGTGTGCGTGTGTGTGTGTGCTTGGCTCTGTGTGCTTACCTATGGGTATGTGTATATAATTGCATGCTAGAAGAGGTCTTTGCATCAACTGAAGCTGAAGTTTTAGGGGGTTGTGATCAGCCCCACCTATGAGGTGGGAACCAAATTTGGGTGCTCTACAAATAGCAGTATATGCTGTTAACTACTGATCCATCTCTCCAGCCTCTAGTTCTGCATATCATTAGTGAACAAAATAATCAAGTATTCAAGTAAAAATGTAAACTATTCAGCTAGACACAGTAGCCAGAGATAGTTTCAGCTTCAATAATGAATTTTAGCATTGTGATATTTAAATACATGGAAGTGAATTAAAACGTCGGGTAGTTGACTATCCACAAAGGAAAGTAAGTGTGTGTGTGTGTGTGTGTGTGTGTGTGTGAAACAATCATTAAAAAGGAGATCATGAGTTTAAGAGAACATAGGGAAACACATGAGAAGCTGCAGGGAAGAATGAGAAATAGTAATAACTAAAATATAGTACTCATGTATAAGATTCTCAAAAAAGTTTTTAATTTACATTAAGTATTTTTGAAATTGGGGAAGCCCTGAACTTATAAACACATAAGCTGTACTAATGGTACTGTGCCAGATACATACATATGCACTTTTATGTATCTTGGTTGGGTTTACAGTTGTGTATATAACAATAATCATCAAAACAAGATGATTAATTTTTAGAGGGAGTAAGTATTCGGGGAGTCAGAGGGAGAATAGGGAAGTAGGGAAGTGATTAAATTATATTGTAGTTAAATGTTATTACATAAAATACAAAAATTATGAAAGTTATTTTGGAGATTTCTCAAAATTTACAAATAGAACTACCATATGACCCAGCTATATCGTTTGTAGTCATATGCCTGAGAACTTCACACATTACCAGAGAGATATTTGCACCTTTATGTTTAGTATTCCTTTATTCACTAGAGCAAAGAATTAGAATCAATCTCATTGTCCATAAATCCACCAAAAATGAAAATATGGTATACGTACCACAGACAGAATACTGTTCTTCTCTAAAGGAAAATTTAACTATAAATTTTCCGGAAAATGATTGTACTTAGAATGTATAATATTAAATCAGGAAAAATAATATTAGATAGAAAAATAGCCATATATTCCTCCTCATATGCAATATATAATCTAATGTATATTTTGTTACAATATAATGTATAGAGGAGAAGACTGAATATTACTGAATGAGGAAGGCGTGTGTAAAGATGGTAGACATACATGAATCATGAAGGAAGACATAAAGTTCATTGCTTTCTAGTTCTAACTCTGTCATGGATTCTTATTTTTGGTTGTGGATAGGTGTTTAAAAATAATATTCAATAGTAATAGAATTCAATTCAATATATAGCCACATAAGTTTTACTGCAAGTGGCCATTTTGCCTGTACTGAAGCTCACTGAGAAGTAAATATTTTGGGTCTGGTTATTTTTAGTGTGTGGTTATTTTTATTTACAATTTTTATAATAATGCATACACAATAGAGTAATTGTATTACTATAGTAGTTGTAGTAGTAGTAGTAGTAGTAGTAGTAGTAGTAGTAGTAGTAGTAGTGTGTGTGTGTGTGTGTGTGTATGCCAGTCATGGTGGATTATGGTTTTAATTTGAACACTTGGAAGAGAGGGGAAGAACATTGTAAGTTTAGGGCTAACCTGATCAACACAGTGAGTTCAAGAACAGTCATAGATAGATAGAGAGATTCTGTCTCCTTTGGAGCTGAGTCAAAAGGATGGACCATCCAGAGACTGCCCCACCCGGGTAATTCATCCCATAATCAGCCACCAAACGCAGACACTATTGCATATGCCAGGAAGGTTTTGCTGAAAGGACCCTGATATAGCTGTCTCTTGTAAGGCTATGCCAGTGCCTGGCAAACACAGAAGTGGATACTTGCAGTCCTCTATTGGATAGAACACAGGGCCCCCAATGGAGGAGCTAGAGAAAGTACCCAAGGTGCTGAAGGGGTCTGCAACCTTATAGGTGGAACAGCATTATGAACTAACCAGTAACCCCAGAGCTCATGTCTCTAGCTGCATATGTAGCAGAAGATGGCCTAGTCAGCCATCATTGGGAAGAGAGGTCCCTTGGTCTTGCAAATTTTATATGCCCCAGTACAAGGGAATGCCAGGGCCAAGAAGTGGGAGTGGGTGGGTAGGGGAGCAGGGTGGGGGGAGGGTATAGGGGACTTTCAGGATAGTATTTGAAATGTAAATGAAGAAAATATCTAATAAAAAATTGAAAAAAACAGATTCTGACTCAAACACCACCTCCAATATTAAACTAATAAATATGTAAAACAAACAAACAAACAAACAAAAACCAGTAAATGCAGGCAATGACCTGTATAGGTATGAGGGAGGACAAGCTGGTGTCCTACCATAGAAGTAGTCTTGGAGAAGGAACAGCATGGACTACAGTTGGTGAAAAATCACACATACACACACACACACACACACACACACACACACACACACACACACGAATATATTTTGAGTACACACTTATTGTTAGAATTCATGTATATAGAGACAAATCTGAATGGTCATTCCACCTCTTTAACATCTCTCTCATCGATTCTACTCTGTTAAATCTTTTATATCTATCACTTTTGCAATTTGAGTGGTAGAGAAGGGAGTAAGAGGAGGGGTAGTCATCACTAAAGACTCTTTTAAAAATATAAGAAAACCTATTGTTGTAGAAGCACACACCCACACACACACACACACACACACACACACAGTCACAAATTAAAATGATCTTTCCTTGTAATAGGGCAACAATACCCTGCTAGACACAAGAGGGTAACAAATAAAAGCCCGGTGTCAGGAATAGGTAACATCTTCTGGAGTTGTTGTCCAGTGATGTTCCATAGACTCCCCGGTACTAGATAATAGTTCTGGATTACTTTTTAAACGTGATGTTAAGACTTTATTGCTGAAGACACCACAAACCAGAGTCCTAGAACATGCTGAAAACGAGTCAGTGTTGGAAGCTTTATTCCTGCTAGCCAGCATCCACAGTGCTAAAATGTGCTATGCACAATACCAGAGGAGAAAAGTAATCATTAAGTCTACCTTACTATGAATGCTGTGAGCTACAATAATGATTGCTATGTCAGACACAACCACTGATAACAATATTGGCAAAAACATCCTCAAAGTAACCAATCACAATCTGCTTGGACTTGAACTCTGTTCCACAAGATGAAACCTGTATCTGGCAGCACGATAATGCTTAGAACCTATGGCTACATGGGCCTTAGGTGAGCACATATTATTATTATTATTGTTGTTGTTGTTGTTGTTGTTGTTGTTGTTGTTATTTTGTAGCTAAATGGACATAATATTAAGCCAATTCCTAAAGATTTGTCATTATGACCATAGGTCAATGTATCTTTCAAATGTCAACTGAGATGTTTCTAGTTGTGGTATACGGTAATGGAAATAGAGATCCACCACTGGCCAAGGTACAGAGAATAAGAGACCAAAGAATGCTCAGAATGCTAAAGGGAATATTTATACTGCGCCCCTCACCTTAAATCTCAGGGATTATGTTGGAAGATGAGGATGGAGATAGAGTAAAAGCTGGAGGTGATAGATGACTACATGGAACCACTGTCATTCAGAATCAGATCAGTAGTACCAACATGATGTAGATCAGAAACAACCGGAACCCAGCTCCAGGGAATACCACAGCTACTTCTGCTCTCTGTGGGTGCCCACACTCACAAGACACACACACACACACACACACACACACACACA
>NC_034606.1:17212583-17224085 GCF_900095145.1 Mus pahari | reverse complement strand
CACACACACACACACACACACACACACACTAATGCACTCTCACATGAATAAAAATAAATCTCATAGAAATATCTGGTTCTTTCAATCCGAGTTATTAAATGACCCTATCTTGTCATCTCTATGCCAGTACTCAGGGTTCTATTGAGCAGTTAGGTACTCTTTGATCTAGATAACATTCCTATACATCTATTCTTTGTGGAAGGTAACTACTGCTGTTGTTTTAATTGAATTTCTCATGTCTCTTAATGACATCTTCCAAGTTGCTGGCAGGGGAGGAGTAATTTATTCACACTAGCCACTTCATTCTGGTTGGGTCGGCCTGGCATTGATTCTGAAGCGGGGTGGCTATGGCATACAACAGTTGAGGAAGGATCCCTCATTTTTTCATTGGAAGTACCAGAAGATAATTTATGAGCAACCTGTCCTTCTATTTTTAAATATTTAAAACACCATATTTCACACATTGTTTAGAATACATGTCAATCTTTGAACTACTCTGAAGATCTTTGAATTGATAGAG
Source organism: Mus pahari (assembly GCF_900095145.1). Taxonomy (NCBI): domain Eukaryota; kingdom Metazoa; phylum Chordata; class Mammalia; order Rodentia; family Muridae; genus Mus; species Mus pahari. The sequence goes on along the minus strand of NC_034606.1, from coordinate 17,223,565 downwards.
TTCACTGCTATTATTTCATTGCTATGAACACTAACTTACACACACATGTGCTAATTCATTTTTGTTTCTTCGATTGTTTTTGTTTTGTTTTTGATTTGCATTGTACTTGATATTTTTGCTAATTCTGTTTCAAGATAAGGTCTCATGGTACTGTTGGGGCTGGTTGGGAACTTCCTACATAGACTAGGCTGGCCTCAAACTGGCATTGCTCCTTCTGATTTGGCTTCTTGAGTGCTACAAAGGCAGCCATGAACTGCCAGACGGTTTATAGAGGCTCACTCATATGTGCGGGTCATATGTTATGTCTTATGGTCTACATCTTGTGCCCAGTGCTCATTCACCTGCCATGAAATCGATTTTACAAAATTTAGGTCGTTGCAGTGACTTTTATAAAGCAAAAAACCTTCCCTTCTATTTGTATGTGCATATAAAACTATCTTTTCTCTTTTTTGCATAAACTTCTTGATTCACTTAGTATTACGTCTGCATCCACTTCAATCCTATTCAAAACTTGATTAAGATTTCAAATAATTTATAACTTCATTCTGTTATTTATTTATTTATTTTAGATTAGTCATTGTAATTGACTAACACTGTCTCTGTATTTCTATATATGAATAGATGTTTTACCATGGTCTTTACAGAGCTTTCAAGTTTTTCCCCAATGTGCTTTATAGTTATGAAATTTAATGATTGGAATTTTATGATTCATATTGTTATTGTGCATGGGATTGTCTCTATAGATTGTCACATGAAAAAACTTGTATTAAAAAGTGAAGAGAAGTTGCCCTGTGCATATAGGACTTCCTGTGCATGAGGGAGTAAAGATTAGGATGTTAGAGAACACTGGTTATAGACCAGAAAAGCTGGATGATGGAATAGAACATTGAGTACTCCTTACTAGCATTTATTGTATGTTGTCTGTGATAGATTGATTAGAAACCGCAGTTCAAGTTTTTATATTCATACATTATTATATATTAAATTCTAGTGTCTATAATAGAAACTTATTCCAAAAGAATTTTTCTCAGAAAGAATAAAATATAGTTTCTGAATGTACTGCAGGCCTGTTGCTATAATATCACTGGTTCACAACTAAAACCATGACTTGAGATGCTATCTTTGAGTAATGAAGTGTTACATGACTTGTATGTTTTTAGAAATAATTTTCCCCACCCAGTTAGATCATTTGGTCTATCATAGCTGGTGGGTGCCAAAATACTGAGCCATGTGAGACTAAACAGTCATGAACTTCACATCAAAGGCATATATATGTCTGTTTCAAGATGACAATTTCCTTTAAAAATTACCTTTTATCTTGGTGTAAAATACTGTAGTTGGATTGCTCTCAGTGGTAATCCCTTGAGCTAGCATTCTGAGATTTAACTGCTTACTTTTCTATTCTCCACTTGATTAGAGGTTTTGTCCAATGTCCAGGCCATCTTAATGTGGTGATCATTGCTCTGACCATCAGACTTCTAGGGTTACAGGTGGCAATCATGGCTATTTTGTCCCTATAGAGTCTCACTGTCTCCCATCGTAATCTATTGCTCTAAAAGCACACAAAGACTATTTGTAGAAGGAATACTTATATACTTTAAAATAAACTTTGTAATGAACTGTATTCTTTTCATGCACTCAGAAAACAGTTGTCATTGACATTAGGTCAGAAATCAGCTAAAGTGTTAAGGATGGACCAGTGGCCAGGACGATCTACTCTTAAAGTTCCATAGAAATAAGAACAAATGATAAGTCATAACCAAGGCAACTTAGATAACTTCATAAAGAAGAGAAAGATCAAGGATGAGAGCTCATGACAGAGCCCCAGATACAATTTAAAAAGGATGATAGATGATGGAAAATAAGCAAAGAATGGGAAAGGGTTTGTAATGTGATAAGTGGCAATACTGGTTGATGTAGTCATGAGAAACGCTAGAACAAAAAGATTAAGGAGTCAACTCCATCAAATTCTGAAAAGGAGAGGAAAAGGGCCATGCACTTTGTTATAATTCATGACATTGGTAACCATGATGAGATCAGAGAACAAATTCCAGACCGATGTTAATAAGAGAGAAAATGACTGTTTTCTTAGAAGACTGTTAGAGAAAAATTGGGAGGAACCAAAACTACACTGGGGCTGGGTCAAGGTGATGATTGGGGTCAGATTGATTTGATTTGCTGCTGAAGATGTTTAACACTGGGACATGTGGCACATGGGGATGACAATTAGAAAAATAAAACCCATTCGGAGACAAACAGATAACCTGCGTGAAAAAGATGTGCCATTGCAGGAAACAAATCATCTGCGAAGGTGAGATAAAAAGGCGTCCAATGAAAAAGTGAAAAACACCTTTTATTTTAGTGAGGAGAAAAAAAAAGCATATGAATCGAGATGCCAAAACAACATCTGTGAGAAGGATAAGGTAGCTGTTGTCTGATTTCACCTCTTTCTTTTGTAATGTATGCAAATCAGAATCAGGAATTGGAGGCCTTAATAAGAAGAAAGAGATGAAATTCTTTCCGACAGGAAACATGAGAACAGGTAAAGGAAGACACATTCAGTGAGATCTATAGGCATTGCAGGGATGCTTGGCAGGGATGCTTAAAGTTACCTACTTGATAGCACCATCAATCTTTCCCTTCAACATCTTACTTTTCTGGTAAAAGAACGAGAATATTTATTATTTAATTTGTATATAGGCTTGGTTGTTCTTTACCAAAGGTGAGAAAGATAAAAGATGCTTAAGAGAAAATATAACAAAATATTGCATGCTGAAACACAGGATTTAGACTGGATAAAGTGGATACTGACAATAAACTGAGGGTGAGAGAGTTCAAGAAAAAGAAAGTGATATGGTTCATATATTGCAATTATTGAATATGACAAAGACTTGGTGGACAATAGAGAATGAAGTAAGTAAGATAATGGACTATCAGGGTTGGATGCTTGACTTAGAGATTTTGGTACAATTATTGGTAGTGCTGGAAATAGGACAGGGAAACTGACTTGGAAGCTGAAATCATTCTGGCTTAGAAAGTCACAAGTTAAAAAGGTCAGACAGATGGGTAGGTTAAAGAGTCTGACTGGTAAGTCACCAATTGTGATAAAGATGACCATAGGGCTTAGAGGATCAGTGATATTGATAGTGAGGAAACTACTTAGTGCATAGAAATAATAACACAGTAGAACTACAAGGTGGCAAATTTATAATAAAAGAAGAATGGAAATGGAACTGGGGAACAAGAAAATGATTGTTGGGCAATACTCATGACCAGTAGTTCTAGAGGATATGTTACTTGGAAGAAAAGTCCAACTCTACTTAAGAAAGAGATAGGAATATGCAAACTTCCATATATGGCCATGTTTTGGTTAATGAAAAAGGAAAAAAAAATGTCCATGAACCAAATAAAAGATTGAGATTTTTTATTTGTTTTTGTTTTTGTTTTTTTCTGAGAGTCTGAGTTTCAGAGTCAAGTAAGGAGTGCTTGGGAGAAGAGAATTAGATGAAGTCAAACACAAAGAAGCATTGAATGGATCATTCTACTTTCAAGTTGTAAAAAGGGTTTTTTGAGACTTTAACTTTCAATAAAGAATAGTTACACTGTAAATAATAGTAACTGTTTTAAATTAGCACTTAATTTTGAAAATATTCATGGTTATAGTTTAAAGTTTCAAACAGCTTGGCAAGTTGTTGAGCTGAAAATTGAATGTACCTCACTTCAACACTCTTGCAGATATACTTTCTTGAGTAAATAATTATTAATGATATCTTATGTATTATCTCAGGACTATTAAATCCAGAACAGCCAACAGAGTATTATATACATTGCCTTGCACTTTTGTATCTTTTATAAAGTGATGCTACATTACGTTTACCATAGTATACCTCTCTGTATGTGGAACATCGCATCGTCATATGGAAAGATATGCCTTATTGGAATGCATATGTGTTCTTTGCATACTGTCATTTTCTTTGAAGACTTAGGAGCATCAGTGCTAATCTTGATTATAAATGCCTTAATCAAGTATCTTTGCAAAGACTAATAAGGAACCAACTCGGAAGCAATAAATCAGTGACCAGATTATAGAGTTGTTAACTTTCAGCAAGCATCCAAACTGTCAATGATTTGATAAGTTTCCCTGTCACTGTCACATACTAAACAAGCAGTAAGTCAAACCCTTGACCAGGGCCAATAGCACCGCCACCATTAAGAAGGCACTTACATTGACACTAATAAAAATATCTTCAAACCAAACTAACAGAGAAAAAATTACAAATGACCTGTGAACTGTGATCATTCACTGGTCTTCCACAGACCCAGGAATCATATTTCCTTATCATCTCTCTGTGAATAATTTGCATTGTCTTTTTGTCTAAATGTATTTAGCTATATAAGTATTCATTTTAGCATACAGAAATGATGAAAATGAAAGCACACATCTCAGGATAAAAGGCTCTGAATCTGGCACATTCTCGAACCAACATTTTTTATAAATTAGTTTTTATACAGGCATTTCTCAACTTATAAAATAGATGCACACTTGAAAAATTGGTTTTAGAATCAAACCTCTTTTCCATTAAAATGTATTACAAAGCAGAAAATATATTGCTTCATAAAACCCATACAACCTCTAACCTTTTTAAAAAGGTTGAAAAAGAAAACTAGGTTTTTTTGGCGGTTGTGTAAAGTGTTTTGCTTAAGTTCGCAGCACATCATCTAGTGCCCAACTCTTAGGTATCTCTCATTTTTCCTTTGTATCTTATTTGGTCTTTTCATCATTTCCTGCGAAACTTGAGCTAGAAATCGTCCAACTCTACATTTAATATCCAGCTCTTGGCTTAACTCCTTTCCATCACGTAATATTTTTTCCTCTATATAATGAAGCTTTTTTGGCCTGCCCAACATTTAATCACAATTTTTACAAAGAATCTTCCCATTTTAACCCTACCCAGATTCTCAGTCAGTCACTTTGAGGTCAACTGTACGGCCTCGGTGACAGGTCACGTGACCTGGTTCCTGCCAATCAGTGATCCAAGACTCCTTAACTATGTTGCAAGGGGTGGAAGAATTTATGATTGATAAGCTGTTATTGATTCAGTATTCAGCTTAGGCTAGAAAATATATGACATCACCTGAGAATAAATCTTTCTTTTTCTCTTAGTCTGTAGCTGAATGGACATTGGTTTGAAACCACTAGTAAATAATTTACCTTGTAACAGAACCAACTAAAGAAGCAAGAGATATCTAAGAAACAGCGCCACTAGGTGGGGGTGGCATCATTTGAACTCATCAACTGGGCCCCTCCCTTAGTATAGTTTTCACCATTTTGTTGTATTATCTGACAAAGTTCGTTTTATCATTTCTATGATTATAATGATTAATACTATTAATCCTCTTACATAGCCCCCTCTCTCACTTGTAATGTTATTAGTCATAATTATTGTTACAATGTGGGAAAACCTATCTGTCTTAGCAGATATACAGCATCAAGTGGTAAAGAAGAAGTGTGGAGTGGTCAAGTAAAGTCATGTTTGCAGGACCTAACAGGCCACAGCTAGCATTTAGGGTTGTATAGTTGATGTGGTGGGAATTTGTTGAAAGTTAGGAATCTGGCAGTGATGTAATCAAAGAAGGAGAGAGTGGGCAGTGAGACAAGTGTGGTCAGAGAGTGATGAAGGAGGAGACTAAATAATTCCAGTGACAGATGCTAAAGGCCTGAACCAGAGGAAATAGCAAAGACTGTGAAACCTATGGGGTTTGAAATACATTATGGAAAAATTTATAGACCATAAATTGTTAGGTTTCATCAGCACAGAGATTGTACAAGCTATCGTGCTAAACTGTACAAGTGATAATGTTAATTCAATATGATTTCTTGATGCTCTAACATCTTATTTTTTTCACCTTATCTTTTAGAAGACCCCTGATGGACCATCTGATTACTATGGATTACGTTATATCCCCCTCCCATTGAAACTGTCATGGTCTTGTGCCACTTTTCCTCATCCAACACTTCATGTAAGGGAGGTAATTGAGAAAATCACAACCAATAACCTTTTCACACACTCCCCTTATAATCAGTCAATGGCATTTCTTAATGACTTGAATAGTTGTCTTTTGCAGTACCGTGTTTAAAGTGAGGGATCAGTCCAAACACCTGGTTGACATGAAGGGCGATATGACATAAGTACTTGCAGTACTGCATGGGACAGCACTTTTTCATGTTTCTTTGGTGTCTCCTTATCTGTTGGAAAGGGAAAAATATTTTCGCTGTTCACTGATCTCTTGCACTGTCCTATACAACGGACCAAGAAATAATATTTTTCTAGGTAATGTACTTTCATGTTTGATTTATTGGAATTTCATGAAGTCTTGACATGGTTTTGACTTTTTTTTAAAAGATCTGGTGGCTTTTGCATTTGTTAAACTGACTTCTGAAACCACATTCTTTCAAACCTCTAAAAACAAAATCTGCAAAAGTGTTTATCACCGTATTCTATGGAAGCTGACATAAGCCAACAGAGCCACTGTGAGCAGCTTGATAAACTGTTCAGTGAAAGGATACACATATTTACTTCAGTTTATAAAAGGATGCATTCCTGAAAACTTCCAGTTTTAAGATAAACACAGTACTCTTTGTAAACAAAGGTAAAATATTTAAAAGAAGTGAACAGCTAGTTCATAACCTCTTCTGTCTCTCTGCCTCTCTGTCTGTCTGTCTGTCTGTCTGTCTGTCTCTCTCTCTCTCTCTCTTACATGTACTATTTTATTATCTAAGATACTTGTATTAGATTTTTATGAATTTCAGTGATGTCCAGTGGTCAGTAATTACAATGATAGGATTTTTCTCAGTAATACAAAACAGTGATACAGTTTAATATCTCAAATAGTACATTATTACACATGTACTTCCAGTAAAAGAACACCCTTACACCAAATTATTTCTGGTGGCTCAAATGTCATTAATATTATCATCTATAAGAACAAACAGGCAAATAGGGTCTTGTTTATATGCTCGTTGTCAAATAGTAACATTTATTTTCACTCTGTGTTCTTTTCATTAAGTCATTAGTATCCTTAACAAATGAAACAACTGTTTAAAAATAGATCTGTATTTTCCCATTTGTTACAAATGGCCTATATTTGAAAGTATGAATCCAGACTTTGGACAACATATGCACTATAATCAATATATACTGTTACTAGATAATCAAAGACAGGGGAAATGAGAATAGACATGAGGGAATCATACTGTGCAGTTTATATGCTGCAGGGTCATACTTTTGTATCAGAGGATTTGATATAGTGAATAGATCCCCAAGACAGGTTGCTGATAAGTCAGAAGAGCCTAAGATGGAGCCTTGTACCACACAAAAGTTCCTCAGAGTTAAGAGAAGCAGGAGACACAAAGGTTTAAGCAAGAGAACATGAGCAAATTTTCTTTTGTTCTTTAAGAGCAAGAAAAGTCCTGTAGTATATAATTTTCAGTGGACTCTATAATATAATTCATAGACATTGAGGTACAAGGTAACTATAATATAGATCTTCCTTCCAGATTTTATGATCTATGTCTTAGACTCTAACCAGAAATAAAAGGAAGCAATAGAAGCAATTAGAATTACTTAAATGATGCAATCTGTTGTTCCAGCTGTAGGAATTCAGTACAGGTGCTTCCAAGGCCCATAGGTCTCTTCTCTGTGTAATTGCACAAGATTGTATAAGTGTATAAGATGTTCTATCATTCATAAAGACAATAAATAAATATGTTAAGAAAGAAAATGGATACATTTAAAGGGGAACACTTTTAGAAAATGTTGCTTTTATTCTTATTTTTGCCTGTCCCTTCAATACTCAAGTGGAATTATTTGTAGACACTGTGATACTCAATGACTAATAAGATAAAAGAAACAGCACCCATGTTGCTTCTCAGAGGATCATATCAAAACACAGAAACAGTTGTTGAATCATGGACTTTAGAAGAATTAAAGGTTTATATTTCATCTTTAAGAATGGATGAAAGTTATAATGTAGAGCCAGTCAAGTGTATATTATTTTCTTTTCTGTATGGGTTTATGTCACCGTTCATCCCATAAGTACTTTAAATGGCTTTTAGTGTTTTATAAACAGAACAAACGTGTCTATCAATGGAATTCATGTGAGTTTTAATTATGCATGTTTTAGTATATTTGATGTGTAATTGTGATAAGCTATCAATGATGAGACAGTAGTGAACTGTGTCAGTCACTCAAATTTCCCATTTACAATGCTGACTTATTTATTTCTATGCATATAATAAACAAAGGATGATGGTTTTTATATTGCTGTTCTTGGTGATGTAAGATTTCAAGAAGCTAAATCCAATAAAATATAGAATATACATTTAAAATCACCTTGAGAAAAACAAAAATCAAACAAACAGTAAGTGAGTTATAAATTAGTACCAAAAACTTCAGTGAGATGAAATAGTGTTATGTTCTAAAAATACCATGGAAAGGTTTTAAATTATTTTAGAAAGTAAAATGTCTAATCTCAATTACTTTTCTTCAATCTTCTGTTCACTACATCCTGATTGTGACGTGACATAACACATTTCTCTCCATTATTTATATTGTGTAGACTATCAGGGAAATTTAAGATTTTCTCACTACTATGGACTTACTTTTATGAGAACACATTGAGCTGATAACTTTGTATACAATTCGACTAGTTCCAGAACAATCCACTTAACTGATTTGTTTAAGCACAAACACCATGACCCTGTGAATACAACTCTAAGGGTTACTAGCCATATGAAAAGAAGTAGTGTTGCCTCAGGGGAATGGTAACCCTAAAGGCTGCCTGCTGCCTGCCACCCCTCCCTGTGGAATGCAGTAATGGCAACTCACACTTTCCTCAGAGGGAAAGCAACTCACCAGTAAACAATTAGGACCTCTCCCAGACGTCTGACAGAGTCCTCACAAATCACTCTCAGCCCTAGAGGCTGTTTTGTCAGCCTCAGTTTTTAAAGTGTGAAACATAACCTCGATCTCTGAAGTACAACAGTTTAAAGAAGCCATCCAACAACCTTCACTTGGCTACATTTCAAAGAAACCTCAGTGACCATCTGAGCAGTTCTGCTTCATATTCTAGAAACAAGGCAAATCTTGTAAGCAAGTAAAAAAAAAAAAAAATCATCTGGATTAGAAAACATTGCTGAGTCTGTGGATGTGTACCACAAAGCACGTGTTGTATAAGTAAGTAGTAATAAGCTTTATTAAATGGATGTATAGATTTGTTTGTTGCTTTAAACCTGTTTCTTCCATGCAGGGTAGAGGTCAACTTTGAAATAGGTGGTAACAAGGCTTGTGGTGGTTTTAATGAAAATTGCTTAGACACCAGAGTGGAACTGTTTGGGAAGGATTAGGAAATATGGCCTTTTTGTAGAAGGTATTGGGAGTGGCTTTGAGGTTCAACAAGGTTTAAAAGACTCAACTAACTCTCTCTCTCTCTCTCTCTCTCTCTCTTTCTCTCTCTCTCTCTCTCTCTCTCTCTGTCATTGCTGCCAGATCAAAAAGTAAAGCTCTCAGCTATTACTGCAGACACTATAACCCAGACAAACTATAAGCAAGCTCCCAATCGAATCTTTTATTTTAAAATTTGTCTGGGTTATAGTGTCTTGACATAGTAACGAAAGAGTTAACTAAAACAGTCAATAAGTAACATGTCCTTTCCCACTGATTAATAGTTCAAACAGCCACATGTGTCTCCTTTGTTTATACAAAGGCACTGAGAAGTTTCAGCATGTTCAACTACACACACAAATTCCTAATTACAGAGAAGGCCATGCTCAGTTAACAGGATTGGGTAAAAACACCAACTCAAGTGTATTGGGATCAAGTAGTGCTTTTCAGAAATCATGAACCCAAAGAGTACTAGGAAATTTAACCAGGTAAATATTATCTTATTTAACAGTCTCAAAAGATAAAACCCACTCTGAAATAAATACTAATTTATTCTCCATTTTATAAGCAGGAAATTAAAAGTTTATACAGCTTACTGTGTAAAGAGGGTGTACTTTTTACCCACTAGAATACAGCAGACATGGATTAAGTATAAATAAGATGAGGTAAATCAAATTGTGGGATGCACAGTTTGAAGGATTATTCAGTTCTGCATCACACTGTTTTATCTGAAAAAAGATATAATTAACTGTAAGTGGCGCTGTGATGATTAATACTGATTAACAACTTGATGGCTCTAGAATCACTTAGCAGACAGGCCTCTGGCAAACCTGGGCGGAATTACCAACAGTGTGTTAGTCTCTGAACCTATCTCTGAAGGGATTATCTTGGTTACAGTAATTGAGGTCTGAAGAAACCCTTTAAAAGTGACAAATATCACTCCCTGGGCTTGAGTACTGGGCTGGATAAAGAGGGATAAAGAGGGAGAAGGCAACAGAGCATCAGCATGCATGAATCCCTTCCACCTGACAATGGACAATGAAACCACAGGCTTTAGACTCCTTAACTTTTCTACCATTGTGACTATAACTGGGAACCAGGGTCCTTTGTCAACAGAAATGTAAATAGTACAGGTAACTTAGTGAGATAACTTAAAAGTCCTACCCTCATTTTTTTTTTCTTCAGTAAAAAATTTTCATTTCCCTTTCTTATTTAACAGTATTTTCTTTCTCCTTCTCTCATCAAGCGGTCCACAGCCCTACAACAGCAACTAACAACAAAACAACAAATGGAAGAAAAATAGAGGCCTTTGAGAAAAACCCATTATTTTCAACTACTCTTTTGTATTGCTTCTACAAATGTATATTAAGGTCCATGGGCAACAATCAAGCTCTTCCCTTTTTCTGTGGAGTGTAATACTTATCCTTGTGGAGAAGAGCCTGTCCCTTTCATGAAATTATTTTTGTATATCCTTATCTGCGAGTCCAAATTAGCTCAGAAATTATATATATATATATATATATATATATATATATATAT
>NC_034606.1:17205378-17212548 GCF_900095145.1 Mus pahari | reverse complement strand
TGTGTGTGTGTATTTTTTTATATATATATATATGTGTGTGTGTGTGTGTGTGTGTGTGTGTGTGTGTATTTTTTTCTTAGCTTTATAAAAATTTGAAAACACTAGTATGACAAAGAGAAGTAAATGATGTTCCAAAGCCCAGGCAAATCCTCAGCAGAGATGCATTCTGAGTGAAACTCCAGGCTGAGTTCAGATTAGTAACACAAGGACATGGAAACTAAGAAAGAATTGCACAAGGTAGGAAAAACACCTGCAAAATCAAAGAGGCATGAAAAGACCTAGTGTACTCATTCAAGCAAGCACAAGTAGTTCCAGATGTGCAGGGGGAATCCGTATTGATAAATAGCAAGGGATTAGAAAGAGCAATAAAGCTGTTAGTGTATTTATGCTCTACAGCTACTGTAAAAATCTAGATAGTACATTTTTATCCATTTACATATTTTCTCCAATTCTACCTTCTCTAACTAGTAATATCATTTACATCTAACAATTCAATAGTCTTTAAATTAATATGGCTAGACCAGAACTATCTATCTTGGCATTCACCAGAATTATCTGAAAACTCAATCATGTAGAAATGAACTGAAATATTTCTGAATTTATATATATTCAGAAATTCATACACACACATATATATTCATAGATAGATAGATAGATAGATAGATGATAGATGATAGATGAATTTGGTCATTCATATTGATTGACAAGTTGATCACCTAGGAAATTAGCGAGGTATACTTTTCTGTCTTTATAGGATATTTTTAAAGACTCTTAGAACTTGAGAGCTTCTGATTTGACAACTATGACAATATACCTTCAGAGGACTTTTGGCAATGCTTTTATGTACATGTTTATAGGGCTGGCCAGCCAACCACTTGAGTGTAGACAACCTATGTGGGAGCTTATCCCTGGAGAAAAACTGACTCTCTCTCCATAGCCACTGACTGCCTATCTAGAGATGAGACTTTGTGGATTGCTCCTTGTCCTTGTTATATCAACTAGTGTTGTCTTTATACGAATCTTTTTTAGGTTACCGTATTTCTTAGATTTCATGGGCTCAGTTCCTTGTTTTATTGAGAGAGTACTATCTAGTAGTATTTGTTCATCGTGGTCCTCTGCAAGCTAAAAATTTTTTGTTCTTTCTTCCATAATTTTCCTTCAACATTGGATGCAGGGCTTGCATTGCAAATAGTAATTTGTGCTGGCCATTCTACTGCTACTATTCTCTGCATTTTTATCAGTTGTAGATCTGTATAGCAGTTTCCCATCTGTTAGAAAAAGAACCTTCTCTGATGAGGGGTGAGAGCTACACTTATCCATGAGTATAAGAATAGTTATTCAGAATACAATTAAACATTATTTAAGTAAAGAACAACAGCAGAAATAGTAGTTCTCCTTTAGGGTACATGACCTCTCCGGCTACTGGGTTCATCCACACAATTAATTTTGAACACATACTATAGACCCTAGATTAATCTATACCACCAAGATTAAACCAATAAGTCAATAACCATTTCTTAACTATATTTCATATATTTATTGTGTGCTTGTGCATGTGTACATGCTTACGGGTGTACATGCCCTGGCAGGTCGATGAAGGCAGGGGACAACCTGGGGGGAGTTGGTTCTCTTCTGCCATAGGGGTTGCAGAGTTAGAACGCAGGGTTTTAGGCTTGGAAGCAAGCGTCTTTAGCCACTGAACTCTCTCTCCAGTCCCTTCCCTGATTCCTAGATGCAATGAACTGAGTACACTTTCTCTTCTGTGCCGTTTTGCATTTACCTTCTGGCTCATCATGGCCTAGAAACAATTGTGCTTGCTAATCATGGCTAGATACTTATAGAACCATGAGTCAAAGCATCCTTCCTATCTCATGTTTCTATCTCTCAAGCACTTTATCACATGAACCCAAACTATAGCACAATACAATGAATACATTTATATATTATCAAATGTCACTGTTGTGTATACAATTCTACTTTCACAAAAATCTGTTATAACCTCTTTGAGTGTGACAAAAAAATCTCATTAACAAAGGTGTTCAAATATATTAAAGTCAGATAGTTTGATCGATTGTACATTTTATTTATGAATGCATTCTAAAATCCAGGTCTCTCCCTTCATTACATTATTGGAAAAAGTGACTAATACTAAAAATTTTGGGTGAAATTTAAAGACTGATATTGTGACATTTAGTAGAATGCTCACATAGGAATTGAGAAGTCTTTGGGTCACTTCCCAGTTTCCATTTAAGAATCTGCTCCCTGAGATTGTCCATAAAGCCTGTTCCCTTCTTTGAATTTAGAATTTCCTCTAAAGGAAATATCCATCTTGTACATGAATTACATTTACTTCATATACACATGGCTGGAAGTTTATCTTTCACTACTCTTCAAATAATCTCTTTGGAGGTTTTGTCTTAATTGTCATGACCTTCTAGCAAGTGAATGCTATAGAATAACAGAACTCAATGAAGAATTAATTGAGATTCACCTATTGTTGGATTTATGCCAACACTTTATTCCACTTGTTTCAGTAAGAACAGGGATTATTTTCCTCAATTTTTATCTTTCAAATGAAGAGTAACACCCAATCAATACAAGGTATTCAATAATTCTGTGTCATACGTTTGGAATTCTGAAGGATACAGACAACAAAAATATTATTGGAGTCTGAAAAGATAAACTTTTCTGTGTAGTGTTAGAACATTTTGAAAACAGGTTTGTGGATATACATAAATGCACATCCATAGCCGGGTGATGGTAGTGCACGCCTTTAATCCCAGCACTTGGGAGGCAGAGGCAGGCAGATTTCTGAGTTTGAGACCAGCCTGGTTACAGAGTGAGTTCCAGGACAGCCAGGGCTGCACAGAGAAACCCTGTCTCGAAAAAAAAAAAAAAAATCCATGTATGCAGACACGAAGTAGGTACACTAAGAAGATTTTTAGGCAAAATGCCTAATATACTAAAAGACTTGCTAAAGCCATCCGTGACAAAGGGAGGGGAAATTAAATTTTCAAGCAGAATTTAGAGAAAATAAGAACACGTATAATACCCTCAGTCTGTGTTGAAAACAGAACTGTCTCTAGTTATTGTCCCCCTTAAAGTACAAAGCAAATCAATGCAAAGATAAGCTCAGAGTTCAAGAGGGAAAATCCTTGGTAAAATTCAGAAAAATTTAGGACTCTGTTTATAAACACTTCCAAGCATACAAAAGTCCCTTAATCATATAAGGGACACTCGTAGATATATCTTTGTAAATTTTTAAATTTGTAAATTTTACTAGGTTCTCTTAAAATTAATATATGCTGCACCTTTTAGATGACATTTTCTATAAACTTATGAGCAATTACTTATCTTTTAATTTGCTAAGGAAATGTCCATGCCACAGTAATGTTTGTTAAAAATGGCTGGTCATATAAGCTCAATACAGTGTTCTCTTCAAGAGTGTACTTTACAAGTTGAACTGATCTTGTCATTTCCATACACCTTATAATATTTTTATACAGTTAACTTAACCTTTCTTGTATGCTTATACTTGTTAAGAGGACTGTAAATATTCTTATTTTCCTAATACCATCATCATAGAGAAGACTGAAATGAAGGGCGGACACTTTGAATCTTGTGATCATGTAAGACTATGCACCCTCCATTTGCATGCCAATAAAACCAGCATTTGCTGATCATTAGGAACTTCTTTATTTTTGTCAATCTTAACCTGGATATTGTCTAACTATTAGAGTTTCCATCTTCTCGTGGGATGGTCTTCACTATTGAACATTTATGGAACTCTTCACCATAGGTATTTGCTCTCATCAAAAGAAAGGAATAAACCATTACAAAATCCATAAGAAACCAACATTCTTGAAGATATTATATTGAAAAAATTAGTCAATTAGAATTTTTTTTAAAGAAAAAGACACCATGAGAAAGGCCCACACAGTGTTTACCCATGCACACTAAATGGTATTCAGCCTCAAATAACACTCTGTACCATTGCTCTCAGGAGAAAAGGATGATTCAGACTACATAGACAAGGTTCCAGAGGACAAATTGAAATATTGATGGAACCAAATGTCAAATGAGCAGTTTTCCTGAGTCAGAATTTAGCCAGCATCAAGGAACTGCACAGAACTGAATTTCAGGTATGCCTTAGGTTAGGGGCAGCTATGTGTCAGTGGCTCCTTACTCCCTCAGCAACCACTTGTCTGTTCTAGCGACAATTTCATTTGTTGTCTAATATCAGAGCATTAGTTGATTTTTCCTAAGTAGTGGTTATTTAAAGGTAGGCCTTTCAAGTTGACTTCAGTTCCTGTTCTTCTTCTGGTGCTTTATGTTGGTTCTGATTTTCACATCCTCACAGGAAATGATCAGTCATTTGAACTGGGTAAGCTTGGTTATTCCCTGGATAGCTAGACGTTCCCCTTCTTCTCATTTGCATCTGTTTGGCTATTTGTACATGAGTCTTCATTTAGTTGTTTTTGCTCTGCTGAATTTCACATCCTATAAATTGGTGTCTGACATGGTGTAGGAAGTCTGGGACTATCATAAATTATTTTATTCTGGACCCTAATTAGATGCTGCCTCAATTTCCACTAACACATAAAACTGTTTATTTTATTCTTAACATTTTCCTCCTGCTTTCTATGGTATGGTATAACTTCTATAATTATCTCAGGGTCACTGTTTTTTTCCTGTCATTTCCACCCATGCTGTTATTAAGGACACTATACAAATTTTTACTTAATAAAGGATGCATTTAAATTTTTGTCGCTTTGTTGTGGTAAATACTTTTGTTCTCCCAGCATATTTGAAACCTTTGTTTGTGTAGATCCCCTGTAGTCTTTACAACTAGTATATTTTAGGGTGATGGCTAGTGCTGTTGCAATTTCTATTAAATTGCATAGGTATTTCTAAAACCAAAAATTCCTTCTATTTGTCACATATATTTCTATATGACATGTGGTCAGCAGTTTTATATCAAATTTCAAATACCATGTATTTCTACATAGAGCCTTGCCATTCACCACGCTGCTGCCCCAGAGCTTCTGACTCTTCAAATGCCAGATTTCAACACTCAGTCGAGACATCTGTTTTCTAAATAGAATCCACCTTCCTCTATCCACAGCCCACACATGCTTATTGCCTTACTTCTTGGTGTCATTCAGCTATAATCCATTTATTAAAAGGGAACAAATACCAAGAATGTTTGTGTAGTTTTGTATTTCCGTGATACCAATAAAGTGACTAAGATAACTATCTTCACAGCTGATAAACAGGGTAGATGATACTAAGTACATATTCAATTATCTGACATTGACTGAATCAATTTTTTTAGTTTCATCCATAATAGTTTTTGTAGCTACAAGTAATAGTTTCAATTTAAAGGACCGAAAGGGACAGGGCACACATCTGTCTCATGTGTAGAGAAACTTGATAACACACTTAAAGCTCCAGGTTCAATCCCCAGCATTCCTCCAACCTAAACTATAGTGGCTATTCCTCGTTGCCAACTTGACTATATCTGGAATGAACTACAATCCAGAATTGGAAGGCTCACCAGTGACCCTAATCTGAAGGCTGGGAGATAGAAGTTTCTGACCGGGATCTTGGTATGGAGATCTTGAGGCATAGTGGCTGTGCATTCCAGAAGATTAAGACTTTCAGTTCAAGGTCATCTGGGATTAAAGGTATGGTGGCGCACACCTTTAATCTGGGCTACACCTTCTGCTGGAAACCATATACGGACATTGGAAGAAGGGAGTCTCTCTCTCTCTCTCTCTCTCTCTCTCTCTCTCTCTCTCTCTCTCTCTCTCTCTCTCTCTCTCTCTCTCTCTC
Source organism: Mus pahari (assembly GCF_900095145.1). Classification (NCBI taxonomy): domain Eukaryota; kingdom Metazoa; phylum Chordata; class Mammalia; order Rodentia; family Muridae; genus Mus; species Mus pahari. Next base: position 17,206,713 of record NC_034606.1, on the reverse strand, counting down.
TCTCTCTCTCTCTCTCTCTCTCTCTCTCTCTCTCTCTCTCTCTCTCTCCTTCGCCTGCTTGCTGTGCAGGACTGAGAAACTGCTAGATCCTTGGACTTCAATTCACAGCTGATACCGACCATTGTTGGAAATTGGACTGCAGACTGTAAGTCATCAATAAATTCCTTTACTATATAGAGACTATGCATAAGTTCTGTAACTCTAGAGAACCCTGACTAATACAGAAGTTGGTACCAGAAGTTGGGTATTCCTGTGACAACCTGACTGTGTTTGGGGGAGGACTGTGGAAGGACTTTGGAACTTTGGACTAGAAGATCCATTCAGTGTTAAGAGTTCTGTCAGATGTGAAGGAGCTTAGAAGATAATGTTGAGAACAATGCAGAAGATGGAGGCCTGGATTGTGAAATTTCAAAGGGAAAATTAAAGACTCTTTTCAGGGCCATTGCTATTTTGATTGTGAAGACTCTGTGGTTCTGGTCAGCTAGGGCTGAAGAATCAGCTGTGATTAACAAGATACCAGAACTACTAAAGCGAAAACTTTGCATTACTGGGACTATTGATGCTGGTGAGTTGGAGCTAAGAAATTACCTGTGATTAAGAAGAGACCAGCATCATTGAAGTGACATCTTCTAGGAAGTGTTTTCTCAGAGCACAAAGAGTCTATGTTCCAGAGATGGCCAAAGTTTTACCTCATGCAGCAGCAGGACTTGGTAATGTATAAGAGTCACACAGGTGGTACTGGTTTTGAAGGCATGAAGGGGTCATGCAGAGCAGCTGAGGCACTGTGAGAGGTCATGGAAGGCCATTGGCAAAGGTGCAGCCTCAATTGCAATTGATGGTCCAGGACTGAAGGGATCATGCAGTGTTTTGGAGATGCCAGTACCATGAGATGACCACCAAGAACAGCAGCAGCAGTGGAGTACAGGCAGCTGGAGCCAGGAAGATAACATGTGTGCTATAAAGGGCAAGGCTGGAAAAGTGACCCAAGCCCTTGGAGGACCAATAGATCATGAGTTGGATCCCAGACATTGGATAGTTGGAGACTGACTTTGTTTTTGATTGTTACTGTGCCCTGATATTTTTCCCTCTTGAAGAAAGAAAGTATTTTAGTGGAGCCCACAGTTAAGAGACTTTGAATTTTAAAAGCTATTGTAATGGCCATCCTGCCAAAAGCAATCTACAGATTCAATGCAATCCCCATCAAAATTCCAACCCATCAAAATTCCAACCCAATTCTTCACAGAGTTAGAAAGGGCAATTTGCAAATTCATCTGGAATAATAAAAAACCTAGGATAGCAAAAACCATTCTCAACAATAAAAGAACCTCTGGTGGA
>NC_034606.1:17169906-17202902 GCF_900095145.1 Mus pahari | reverse complement strand
GAAGCAAGCCAGTAAGGAACATCCTTCCATGGCCTCTGCATCAACTCCTGCTTTCTGACCTACTTGAGTTCCAGTCCTGACTTCCTTTGGTGATGAACAGCAGTATGTTAGTGTAAACCCTTTCTTCCCCAATTTTTCATACATTTTAGCCATTTACAGTTCTTCTTTTGAAATAAGTCTTATAAGATGATTCTCTCTCTTTGTCTTTCTGTCTCTCTGTCTGTCTCTGTCTCTGTCTCTGTCTCTGTCTCTGTCTCTGTCTCTCTCTCTCTCTCTCTCAGTCCACATACACACCCCAAAGCATATTTGACTTGTTATATGCCTGTGCCCATGGTTCACTACAGACAGTCTGCGGTTTGTCAAAACAAAGAATAGTTTTTTTGTTTTTTTTTTTTCCTTTGAGTAGTTCTTACAGTTCAGTCTTGTGTTAGAGGACAAGTCTGAGGCAACAAAGAACTTTAAAGTTACATCTCTCAAGCAAACCCTTTAAAAATCTGACAGAAGTTCAAACCATTTTAAAGCAATTTAATGTATTTTGTTCTTTCTATACTCAATGCCAATGGCATGATATTGCTTGCCTCTTCTTGTCTACAGGTAGAAGTAACTCAGTTCTTTCTTAATGACTATACTGGATGAGGAGAAAGTTAACTGGGATGGACCAGACTGTGTTTTGTGCATAACAGACCTCTTGTGGACTAGGGAGGAAGCTCAGCTTAAGTTTTCTCCTTACTGTAATAGTTGTAATAAAGGGGGGGGGGACTCTACAAGATCTCAGGAATCTACACTGTTCTCCACTTAAGCTCAACTCTGTCTGAGTCAATTTCCCCCATCCACAGGAACAGCTGTCTTGATAATGATAAAATATATATATTATCAGTACTTGAATCTTTGAAATTTGATGGCTTTTCAAAACTCATTTGGATCTACATCATTGGACACAAGTTAGCAATATCAACCTATGCAAAATAGTCATGACTATACTATAAACTATCTAGTGATTTGCATATTTGATAAAATGCTTGAACAGGAATTTCCAGGATCAAACAGGGTTATGAATTATTTCATTTCTAAAGTTTTTCCTTGTCTGAAACATATATATATATATATATATATATATATATATATATATATATATATATATGTATATATAGACTGCAACACAAGGACAGACCTTAGGAAACCTTAAATTCAAAGAGGGACAAAGTTCACCCTCAAATCCATGAAATGGGAATTGCAGGCAAGGATGTCTATTTTCTTACAAAAAGCAAGCAGTTTCCTGCTCCTTAATTATATTATATTTACTATAAGAAGGTTAATATAGTAAATTGATTATAGCATGAAATATTTGTGCTATAATTTAATTTGGCTTAAAACAAAATATGACAAAATGGCATTTTATAAAAATTATCATTTATTTGCCATTATTTACCAAGAATACTATATCTTTGCATAATATATTATAGTCTATATATCTTAGTGCATATTTTGTGGGTAATAGCAATTAAATAAATAAATTGTGGCATTTTTTTTGAAAATTGTATCTGAATTTATATCTGAGCAGTTTTGTTCATGAGAGAAATTAGGTGTCATTTTTACAGTACTCATAGATGAGAGGTGGTTCCCAATGAAGATGCCTATTTTTGTTTTTGAACGCTGACATTAAAATGAGACCACACAGCCATGATTTATTTTAACTGATCAAACACCAAGGGAACATAAGTGAGTGTATTTCTTAAGGCCATCTCATAGGTAGGTGGGGCTGGCATTCCCTGGCATGGATTTTCTAGTAGATGGCATGCCAAGATCTTAAGGCTAAAAGTAATTATGCTCAATGTAAGTTAGTTATTCTTTGCCAGTTAAAATTGTCTTCTCAAAGAAGGATTTGAATCTACATACATATAAACTATTTCAGAAACAGAGGTACAAGAAGTACAAGCTGAATGATTTATTCAACTTTCAAACACAAAGTGAAAGTAAGGAACTGTTGAATGAGCATATAAGAAACTGTGTTGGAGTACTGATGGAGTTTCTAGGTAAGAACATTTACCTCTTTTACATGAAAAAAGCCTACGCAATGGAGGAAATACAAAATATGCATTTTGCTCTATTAATGTAGCACCTTTTCTTTATTGTGATCAATATACCCTGGAAAAAAATCTACTGGTAATTGCATTGTGATTATTTTTTAAATTATATCTTTTGAATTAAACTACTTAATTCAGCTAAGTGAATATAGTCTCCAAAATGGAAAAAAAAAAGATAAACAGTGATTGTTATATCAGAACATCTATTTGGTGGCATGATTAGTTTGTTTTCAGTTGACATATGTGAAGTTGGATTCTATGGAATTAAATTATTATACACAAGACAGAAGCCCACTTAATTTAAATTAGCATATTTTGGTTTTCTTTGGGAGGGCATCGTGATCCTCTTAAGGGTTCTATTTAGGCTAAGATTTGATTCATTGAACATTCATTTTTATTAATCTGTGTTTTAACCACTCTCTTTAAGCCATTTTGATAATGTTATTTAAATTATAACTGTGATGCAATCTACAATCTATGTATAATCAAAGTTTGATTCCCTCTTAACTTCTTACAACTTGTGTAAGCTACATCTATTATGCCATTAATATGAAACAATTATTACTCTAATTAGAAGCAGACACAACTGACAATTACTATATAACTTTGCTTCTGTTCAGATCTAGTTTTAGCATGTCACCAAATAAGATGCTCTTCCTCCTCCCTCAAAATATGCCATCTCTTTTCTTAAAACATTCCTATCTAAAAGTTGTAACCCTGAAAATTCTCATCAGCAACAGGATTACAATGAAATCCAGAGATGAATGGCCTTGTGGGATACTTTCTTCATTTTGAGGCCACCCAACTTCCCCTCCCTTCTGTGTTCACACCCTTACAACATTTGCAGGCAGCGGGTATCATGTTCTCACTTTCTGGTTGCACAGGCAAGCCATGCATAATCTTTTAATCTTTTTCACACAGCAAGTCGATCTCTTCTTTTTGATTTTCTGAGTACACTCTCTAACCCATCTATATGTTTTTAAAATTGCATGCTAGTGATGACAATGGTTTCCTATTTTGGGAATTGTTCAGTGTTGCTACAGGAATATACTGGATTCTTTATAGCATTTATTTCAAAGAGATACAGGGGTAATACATACATATTACAAGTTATCACTTGCCCAAGTGACGAGGAAGGGCAGAATGGAGACTTGATTTCACTTCCTTTCCTATCATCAAAGATATATGGGTAAGTGATATGGTCAGAAGTGATGCTTTTTAATATTCTTTTCTCCACATATGTGAGGATGGGTTCTATCTTACTTAACACATTCCAAATATCCTTAGGGTGAATTTGCCTTTCATCAAGTTTTATGGATGAAAGTTTAAAGTTTTATAATACCATGTCTATATCTTTGCCTGTTACATTTAAGAAAAACTTTCTAATACTATGACTCTGTGATGAAATGAATATACTTTACCCTAATCAATCAAGATAATTTGAAATCGTTTATCTTACTTTGCAGGTAAAAGGAATTTTTTTTATTTTACTCTGTATTTTCTCTGCCTCTTCCCTTCTCCAAAGAATTCTGATTTCTGTCACAATATCTATACAACTTTCTCTCTACAACATCATCACCGAATACATATGAACTGTATGTCTCCCAGCTTAGCTTTCACGGAAGTGTTTGTTAATAGCTCTCTGTAACTCGGATGGAAAGAGATGAGTCAGGAAAATAGAGAGGCAGGAAAGAAGTCTCTCACGGGAACACCATATAAGCAATAGCTCATAGTCATAAAGCACAGGAACTTGTACAGTCCTTTGTCTGAAGATATACAATCATCATCATCATTACTTATCTACATTTGTTCAGAAAGAAACCACAGCCACTGATATTAAATTACTTGGCAAAAAAAAATCTTTCCTGATGAAAGCGGTTGCCACACATCTTTGAACTTGGCACAGATGTGTGAGAGACCTTATCTGGCTTCTTCTTGTTTGTGCAAAGGGATCTAATACTATCAGAAAAGGTGAGACCTGCATTGCTAATGAAAGAATTTAAAATCCAAGAAGTGATATATAAGATGAACATCATAAAAACTAACAGTCTGAAGATCATTGCTGGAATCATGAGAATGGGCAAGAGGGTGGCTACAGTGCTTTCCTGCCCTTAATTATGTGACAGAGAAGTTAGTGACAGTTTCCTTACAAATTCCTACATGGAAATTCTTTATATGTAAATTAGAACATATAAAATCTTTTGATCTGAATTTTTTTGGTTACATGACATGTTCTCAATCTCTAAATTTTTCTATGACTAATATTTTCTAAAAATTCTCAAATATTCTATAGACTGAAAGCCTAATCTCAGTAAATGAAAAAACACATATTTACATGTCAAGTTAAATAATTGAGGTGCATTTGGAAGCTTAACACAATCACAGAAATGTATGGAAATTAAAATTGGAAAGGCATGGACATTTCCTTTCACCTCTTGTTTTTAACTGATATTTTTGGATGAGCTAATCACAGAAAGCATTCTTGTGTTTCTTTTTCAAGGAGAAAGCTTCATTTTTTCCTTCTTTCTTCCAGTTCCTCTTTCTTCTCTGCTTTCTCTTCTATTCTTTCTTAATCTTTTCCTTTTTGGTTTTTATTCTTTCTTCTTTCTCAGCACTAAATAAAGAATATCATAGCCTCCTAACGCTTTACAAGTTTTATAAAGAGATTGTATCCACACTGTGTATGAAGTAAAGGGTAAGAAAGAAGGCGAGTCCAGTCAAGAGTCTTTCTCACCCACTGGACTTGGTTCTTTCCTTATTTAAACTTAAATGTATTGAAATGTTACTACAAGATATTAAAATCCAATTGTTAACTATACACATAAAGAAGTAACCATATGTGCTGTGAATGGATAATGTATAACACATGGAACCAGGAAGAACAGAGTTCACAATTCCTGAACCTATAATCCTGGTGTTTTCTGTGGCAAGATGGGATATGAATGACAGGAAAACCCTGGAAACTCACAGTCCTGCTAATGGTAAATTTAACAGCAAACAGTAGAAGAGACCATCTCAAACAAACTAGAAATGAAAACCCAAACTGAAAGTGGTTTTCAAACTCTCAAATTCACCTTTATATGGTATATACATACCTGTACTTTTATACAGGAACTTGCATCTCTCTCTCTCTCTCTCTCTCTCTCTCTCTCTCTCTCTCTCTCTCTCTCTCTCTCTCTGTCTCCCCCACCAATTTAAAATTTTTTAAAAATAAAATTAGCACACGTATACAGATCAAGCATTACGGCTACTTTTCAAATATAGCAAAGATGAATCTATTGTTGTGTGATTTTGTTGCTGTTTGGGTGTATTTTCTTTAGTGTCACCTTTTGCCAAGAGTTTGCCTTTTGCTATTGAAATAGGAATGAACTTTAGTCACAGTTCAGAATTGGGGCAACATTAATACCATGTTGGTGAGGAAATCCATGGCTTTGGTTTCCTGCTTGGTTTTATTCCAAAGTGAACTTCTCTCCAGTCTCTTCTTTGCCTCAAGCTCTGACTAGAAGTAACTGTGGGTCTTGCTGCCCATGGACCAGAGAAATAGGTCCTTCTGCCTCCTCCACATGCTCTGGAGCTTCCAGGAACGCTTCCCGTGCTGTTGCTTTTGTGCTAAAAAGACTCTTCTCCTCATTGGAGATGAGAAGAAACAGGAGGATTCCAAAGAGCACTCAGGAGCATTGAGTAAAAGAAGTGTCAAAAATGTGGATTTTTATCTCCTTCTCGGCCACCGTACCATGGGCAGCACTGGCGGACTGGCCTCCCTTCTCTAAGCACACATGGGGGCAGCCTTAGTGTCTACTCCAGTTCACCTGATGTAGTTACAGAAAGCACAGGTTTGCAGAGCTCTTGCACTAGCACTCCTACAATACGATTTCTGTTGCTCACACAGCGGCCCGCAAGAATTCAACCATTATCATTTTAAAGCTAGTAGATAATAATACAGAAACACTGACAGATACAGGGAGCTTTGACTATTTTAAGCAACTCACCTTACTCAATTTGTAGAACACTTGAGCATATAACCTACTTTTAAAACAGTTGTCTACACCACCTCATAATCAAATCATACTAAAAGTGAAATCTTGCTGATATCTAATAATATATGGAACAAAAAGTCTTGAAAGACATTAGTTAAAATGATTTTTGAGCATCCTAATGCTAACTTGACCTGTAGTTAACTTGTATTACCTGACCTCAGAATTCATAAAAAGAAATGTTACATTCAATTTATTCTTTCTTCCTACGCAGGAAAATGGTTTCATTTCTTTTTATTTCATATACATCACGGAAAATCATGCTTATTATGTTTCTTAACTAATATCTATGGACTGTCACACTTTATAAAGTAGAAACATACCAAAAAGTATGAAATGTGATGGTTTTATTTTTCCTCACTGTGAAGGATCTGCATGTTCTTCACTGTAACTCGTTTCTCTTGTGTAGCTTGTTTGTTGGGAAGTCAATTTCATTGAATCAGAGACTGACAAAACAGTGTGTGGTTCATGTCTACTTCTCAGAAAAGACACATAATATATATTTAACAATTGGCAGAGGCTGAGACTCCACACCCTTTCTTAGAAATAGAACTCATAAAATCCACTGACTAAGTTTCATTAAGACGCTTACCTAAGAAAGAATGTCTACAAAAGTATCAGTCTATTCTCAATGGGAAGTTTTGAATGAATAAACTACCTGGTTTTGTGACTTTGAAATTTGAATATTATTCAAAGATCAACCAATAACTTTTCATTGGTTACATGGCCAACTTCCCCCTGCCCATTTTGTCATTTTCCACTTATTTAGACATCTGGAAAATAAAAATGTTTTATGAAATAAATAAAGAATTTTAAAAGAAATTATATTATAAAATTAGTGATTTATTGGTGGACATCAGGCAGACCATATTTACCAATAGAGCTATAGCCAGTGAGGACTATGAAGTTGCCATTTCATAGAGCCCTATCTGTAAACAGTCATAAAGACCCTTGACTTGTGCAGCAAATGCTTTCACGCAAATCCAACAATCACTAAATTCAATCCAGATACTGTTATTTCTACACGAAAGAATTTGGAAATATTTCTTTAAGGATTTGAAATGGAAAAGGTAAGTGCTATATGTGAAGGTCCACAATTCTGAAAATCATTACTAATTAAGAAGAAACTGTTTCATGTACTGAAAGACAGGGCTTACATCCAGAACATTTGAAAAGTGTGAATAAGAGTTTTCACTGAAGTTCAGAGTTGATGGTTCTTTGTGTTAGAAGCACTTGGGTTTTTGTCTTGTTTGTGTAATAATATAAATTTGATTCAACAATAAGTTCAACAGAGATTTATTATAGACTCAGGCATGAAAGCTATGGTTTTGATTGATAAAGAACACATCTAACTTGTTTTGAGGTCTTATTTCTAAGCTCTAGCACCACAAAGAAATCAACCTGTGCTGAATACATAGGAGTACTTTTTTGAATTCCTACCATGTGCCCTGTAGTATGGTAGAACCTGTAGACACTGAAAGAAAAGGGGCAAATGCTTATTTTGTTAAACTATTTGTATTTTGGAGAAAGGATCAGGAACAAACCAACAGATCAGAATAGCAATAAAAATTAAGTATTCATAATATAATGTGAATTTAGAGATGATAAATTTTATATTGAAAATGGAAAACAAGAAAATATTTAATGTGGGTTGGGAAATTGGCTATGGAAGTTTCTTGAAGAAGGTAATGCTTCAGAGGTCAGGTGGTCAGCCTGAAGGGCTGAGAGTCTTGTAGAGAGTCCAAAAAGGGTTGGCCTGGGGAGAGTCAGGAACAAGTTCAGAGATTCTTAAAGGATGAAGTCTTGGGCTTTAGAACAGGTCATTTAAATGCTCATAGGATGGGCAATGAACAATAGGCATTATCTCACACCTTCAACAAGCCTTTCCTCACAAGAAGAGACATGCGCCCTTCATCAGAAAAACACAGCTGGATATAACAGAGGGGAAATTCTGTAAAATTTTGAACACTCAAACTTCCTTTTTGTTATCATTTTTTGGAGTATGAGAGTATTAGGACATACTAATTTTAAATTGGAATTTGTTTACACTTTTACATCTTAAAGTTCATTGAAAACTACTAAATGTGACCTTCTGTGATGTTGTGTACAAGTTAATGGATAGTAGTTTATACAGATATCATATGCATTTTGACTTGAGAAAGCCAATCCTTTACTGAAATTATTATCAACAATTACTAATTAGTACTTTGATAAAACATATGACCATTTAAGGTTTCTTACATTTCAGCATCTCATATTCATTTTGAAATAATATTTACATTTACTTATTTATTTCTCTATTTATTTTTTGTATATGTGTGACTTGATTGTGCAAGCACATACACACGTGCCATGATACCTGCATGAAGGATAGACAAGAATCCGTTCTCTCCTTCTAAAATGTGGGGTCCAGTGACTAAATTCAAGTTGTAGGTTTGGCAGCAATTATATTTCCTCTCTAAGCCATCTCACTGGCTTAAACACATTCATTTAGTTTTCAAATAAAACACGCTATTCTTAAAGAGTTTATTATCATTTATTGCTAAGCATAGTTGCTAACATACAGAATATTTACATGTGATTTAGGAGGGTGAAGGATTATTTCTCATAGGAGCAAATGCTCCTAGTTGAATTTAGCTTCAACACATCCTCATCTTCATAAGCCTTTAGACAAGATAAAGAGAAGTTGAATTAAGGGAAATCAGGGAGCCACCCAGGCTACTAAAGGAAGCACTTTTTAATTCCCAGGCTCACTGCAGATTTTTATACTCTGTGGAGAGTTCTATTCACCACTATCCCAGAACATCAGGTTAATAGGACATTTTCTTTCTCTATTCTAAAATATCCTCTGTGGCTTTGAAATTCATCTGCAGGGGATAATGTTTACTGTGTTAAATGTCTTCTGATTTGCACTGCATGTGATTCTATGACTAACCTTCTCTTCAGTCACCTGGCATTTGCCTATGAATTTCTGAGCCATAGACAAAGGCTTGACAGATTCTTCCCACAGCAGCACCCTCTCCCAAATAAAACAAGGGATGGTTACCCATATGTTTTAGGAAACAGTGCACAAGCTGTTTAATTATATTATGTTTTACTAGGAGAATTTGAAACTTAAAACAGAAAAAATTCCTTCCTTCTTTAGAGTAAAGGAATTCAATGGATTCCTATGGTTTATATATGCTCAAACCAGGAGTATAGACACCCACATCCCTAAGCAAGCAAAAATGGATACAGAGAGTGGGGAAATTCATGCATTCAAAACCAGTTCATACCAGTGAGTGAGGCAGCAGCAGTAGAATGTCTGCTCCTGTTGGTCACTGTTCCATGCAAATTTGTTATGAGTTCAGCCCAACGTTCTGGTTACTTTTTACTCTTGTTCCAAGGACAAGCTGTAAATCTAGTTTGGGTACCTTACCTCTGCATAATTCTTCAAAGATTTTTAACAATAAGATGTATACAAATCTGTATTTGTGGTTTTGAGACAGTTAAGTTTCCACAGTCATAGAGATCTAGAGGGTTATAGCAAGCAGCTAATAGCTTGAAGCATTTGCTCTGCAAAGAGCAGAGTTCAAATAACCCAAACTTCATATTAGCAAGTGGGAAGAAAGGAGAAATGGCTCGTGAGTTAGAGAAATATGATGTTTCTCATTTGTTTGTTTTGTTTGTTTTGGGCCTTTATACCTTCTACTTCTTTTTTAGTTTCCCATGATCATTATTCTGTAACTGAGATACCTGTCAAGGGACTTTTGTTTCCAGAGACTGAATGAGCCATTTGCCTGTCAGAGATTATTTTGAATGAGTATTTTAAGAATTTTAGTTAAAGACAAGATAATTGGTTTTGTTGCTGTTGCTTTAACTAAGAATGGTTTACTCAAAAGTTGAAAAAATGCTGAGATCAGGTGGCCAAATAAGTATTTTTTTGTTACAGTAATAGGGATAGTAACATTTATACATGTATTGTCACAATAGTAGTTCCCTATTCACCTGCCGCTACTATGCATTTTGAATATAGGTACTCTGCACTGAGACTGCCGTAACTGTAAAGGAACATACGCTGATAAGAATACCTTCATTTCTATCTACCATCTAGTATAGCCCTCAAGTTTTATTAATTAGCTATTCAAATGGTATTTGGATTCATCAGGTTAGAATAAACATTGCTAGAAGTATTGTTGTTTATACTTATTAAAATATGGCTTTGGTGAAAAGGCTTGCATATTTATGTTTTTTGCTTAGTATAAGGGGCCGCACCGGCCTGACAAATTACCAGATGAAATTTATTTAACTCAGAGCAGACATAGGAGTACTAGTGATGAACGTTAATAGGCATGAAATTCTTGTGGATGGGTCACCCTGATCAGCCCCTTTAGCCTTCTCCAAAGACTTGTGAATGGTATCCCACCACATTGTTCAAAAAAAGAAACCAAAAAAACTTGCAGAGTTTTAGATAGCTGCTTAAAGTGACGAGGCAAACGTGAGGCTATTGATCATATTTGAAGCAAAGTTGCTATATCGATCCTGTGTGTGTTGTGCTAATGTGTGTGTGTGTGTGTGTTTGTTTTATTTTATTGAAGCTTAGTTTTATTTTATACAAATGTATTTCTTTTGTTATGCCATGAATTTACACAATCCTGTTCGAAAACACAACAAATTCAACATCCTTAAACTACGTCAACAGACTTCAACTACTAACCCTAACACATCCACTGATCTAGTCCTTGTCCTAATGTTTCATCTCTTCCAAAATATATAAAGGGAACCACATGGCATTCGATGCTTGGGTATTGTTTTTTTTTTTTTTTTTTTTTTTTAATTTTATATTTTGTTTTACATTTTTTTGAGACAGTTTCACTTCGTAGTTCTGCTTAGCCTAAAGCTTACTCTATACATCATGCTAGTCTTGAACTCACAAAGATACTCTTGCCTCTGCCTTCTGAGTGATGGGGTTAAAGGCACGAGTCATCATACCTGACTTAGGTATTCTATTGTTGAGTATGGCTTAACTGTGAGGAAGCACTAAAATGGTTTTACCTACTCACAGTTGAAGAACACTATTTTTGTTTCCAAGTTTTAGAGATTACAAAATAAATGTGCTGTAAATATTTGCGAATGAGTTCAGCATTTAATTTTACTCACCCTGTGTAGAAAATGGATTACTAGTAAGTCCTATCACGAAGAGTTCTCAATATGTTAAAGAAATGCTAAAACATTCTCCAAGGTGCTAAGCAGATTGGAGTTCTCAATAATAAATGAGGGAGATGCATGGTTATTCTGCCTTCTCCTCGGCCATTGGTATAATGAAGTGTCATATTATCAGCTGCTGCTCTAACTTGATTTGTTTGTGATTGCCATGATATGACAATGTGGTTTTGATTAGCAAATCCTTATGACTACAGATGTCCAGGTGCCCATTTATATGTTGATTTTTCTAACTACATATAACCTATAGCAAATGTTGAATTTTCTGCACATTTCTTCTTGTGTATTTTCATTATTTCATGTAAGTATTTTAGGTATTCCTTGTATTAGTTTCTATCAGACATATGTTTTTCAAATATTTCTTCTGTCTGGGACTTGTCATTTCTTAACTACATCCTGCTCTGAGAAAAAAATATTTATAAAATTTATTTTATAAACTTTCCATTCTGATTACATTGCAGGTGTCTAGATACTTGCCTAAATTGAAGTCACATATTTTGCTGAGTTTTTGTTGTTGATGTTGTTGTTGTTGTTGTTGTTGTTGTTGTTGTTAGGGTTTTTTGGTACAGTGTTCTGGGGCACTTTAGTGCATTATAATATTTTATATTATACATATTGAATTGCCAGTTACTCTGACATCATTTAAAGAAAGATGTTTCTTTCTATTTTGTATCATTATCAATGAAAACAAAATGCTGGCCACACCCCTATGCTGATTTATGTACCATTCTAGTCTATTGCTCTGAACTACATGTCTACACATTACCACTAGTATTGTTTTCATGGTTACATCATTTTGTTAGAAAGACACACAATCTCACAGCAAACTCCCAGGTTCATATACTCCTTCTACCCACTTTTTGTAATGCTTTCTGAACCTTAGGTGTGGGAATGTGTTTTAAATGTATCCCCTAGACTGATCTCGGCAGCTTTTCATATTGATTGTGTTTTTCTCAATGGTGTCTCTTGCATCGAGAAGTTTCCTTGATGATGGGTGAAGTCTATACTTATCTGTAGGCATAAGGACAAATGTTTATAGAGTATTGTTAGGGATTATGTTGGTTTAGTGAATTAGTGGTTGTAGATTCTCACCAGTAACCATGGCTTCACTAGCATTGAATAATTAGCTAGGTTTTCAGTACCAGGTTGGGCATCCCTCTTGTTTAGTGGGTGTTACATCCAACTAGAGGGAAGGTGGTTACAGCCAAGATACTGTGCTGGTAAGACTATGGAATTATGGGGGTCACTGATATGGTACATAGGCTTCAAAGCTGGTTAGCTGGGTAGGACTTCCCTTGGAAGCTTGCATTAGTGCCTTCTAAGATCACAAAAGCTAGTCTCCAGAGGGAGGCATTCAGGTCAGCTCCAGCACAGGGGACTTCTTCTTCATTCAAAGTTTTTGGTTCTTATAGCTCTTTTGCTCTCCCATATACATTTGAAATGCCTGCTCAATCCATATCAAAATTTCACCAGTACTTTGTTTGTGTTTATAGAAAACCTATAAGGAATCTGGTAGGTTTTGATGTCTGGAGAACATTAAATTATCTAATGCCTGATTGTGTTTTTTTTTTCCTTTACATTTTATGACCTTTACTATATAAATTGTATACATTCTAAAAGTTTATAGACTGATATTTTAATATTTCATTCCACTGTACAGGACACACTATGGAATTCTGGCTTCTAAGTGTCCACTAATAGTGTAGACAAATGGAGTTGAGTTTTACATATTGACATGTTGTGTCATTGTGTTGCTCATTTGTAAGTCCCTAAAATTTCTTGGAGTTTCTTTAAGATACTCTGCATGTAATCAAGTCATCGATAAAGAAGGCTTGGCTTCTAATATATGCCATTTCTCTGAGATGCTATTTTATTTTTGATTTTGTTTAGTTCCGGACTAGCTAGAAATTCTAGTATAGTCGTTCCTGAACTTTGAGAAAATGTTTCATCACTAACAATGATGTTTGATAGATGTTCAGCCTTTATTTAGTCTTTTACTTGAATTCTCACACTGCTAAATGGCTTTATCCAGAAAGGAAAATAATTTTTTTTTTAAATTTTGTTTGAAAATTTAACAGCTGGGCCTGGTATACGCGCCTTTAATCTACACACTCAGGAGAAAGAGGGAGGTGGTTCTCTCTGAGTTCCAGGCCAGTCTGGACCACAAAGCAAGAACAGCCAAGGCTGTTACATAGGGAAACCCTGTCTCAAACGAAAAGGAAGAAAGAAAAGAAAAGAAAAGAAAAGAAAAGAAAAGAAAAGAAAAGAAAAGAAAAGAAAAGAAAAGAAAAGAAAATTAAGGAATATTTTTGTTGCTGTTTGGTTTTGCCTTTATAGGCATACATCCCTAACGCAGATGTGTCTTGATCCCTTGATCCTACAGCCTTTACATTCGTAATTCTCGGGTTATCGTATTCCACCAACATACCTGACCACACATTTTATTAATTAATTTTTTTTCAAATTGCTTATCTGCATCTGTTTTTGTAAATCTGCGACTGGTTAATGTCATGACAACAGTGCTGATCTCAATAGATAAAATTTTGCTGTAAAATTCTGTATTCAGGTTTATTAGTCCCTTCTTTCTCATAATATCTCTATCTGCTTCGGTTATTTAGTATAACCTCAAATAATTAGTTTGAAAATGGTCTTTTTTTAAATTCCCAAATGAAGTCTTTTATTTAGCATTGTAAGTTCTTTCAATGTTCTTTATAAACTTAGTATCCCATTAGATAGTCTTCTGCATTTTTACTGTACTTGATATGGTTGGTAGTGGGTACTGTTACATCTTCTTTCCTTCCTTCTTTCCTTCTTTTGATCTTTCTTCCTTTCTTTCTTTTGTTCCCACATGATTTCCTATTTCTCTGTTTCCTTGATTTGCTTTACATGGTTTGAATAGTTTTAAGTTCATGAAATTTCATGTGCTGGCTTTCAGTTTGTTGTATCATTCTTACACTTCTAAATAGACCTTCAAGTTATTAAAATGCCTGTGCCAGGGCTAGGGAAGATGGCTGAACAGTGAAAAGCATGTGTGCGCAGGCCTGGCAGCATGAGCTCCAGCCTCTGATCCTACCAGGTGCTAGGAAAGATCCAATTCCTGAAGACTGTCCTCTGACCACCTCAAAGATGACATTTTGTATCCTCAGATACATACAACAGTAATAAACTAAAATAGGTGTATCTAAAATATTAACAATTCACTTACATTTAGTATTTTACCATTTTGGCAAAACACAGAGAACTTATTGCCTGCATAAGTCATGTAAGTTGCAATATTCCATTTCCTCACAGTGAAGCACCATCAAAGCTATGATTTTTTTTCTTCTGTGTGTGTGTGTGTGTGTGTGTGTGTGTGTGTGTGTGTGCGTGTGTGAATGTAGCTTGCATGGGTGTGTGTACACACACTCCCATATGTGAGAAGACACTTGTCATGGACTTGATGTCAGATTTCTTCCTCAATCATTTGCTCCTTATCTATTAAGATACTGAGACAGAGTCTCCACTTACATTCAGGGCTTGCTCATTTAAGTTGTCCAAGCAGACAATTGCTCAAGGGCTCAGTTTGCATCTTTTGCACACGGGGGTTTAAGAAGGCACCATTTCCTCAGGCATTCGCATGGGTATTTTGGATCCAAACTCTGCCGTTTTCTTTTTGATACCTTCTCTTTAGAAAGCAAAAGTAGTGTATAGCTTACAGTACGAGTTGAGATAGTTAGCACACCTTTGGTCTTACTTTGTTCTCAATCCTCAGATTTTCCCATAGTGCCAATTTCTCTTATTCTAATAAACGTCAATAGCATTTATCACAACTGATTTGCTCATAACACCATTGCAGTTTCCGTGCAGCTAAGAATGCCTGTTTATCAATCTCACTTTGAAGGACAGTTTCACAGGATGTAAGAGTCTTAGTTGACAGACATTTTCTTCCTGCTGTTGGATGATATCAGTCCTGCCCTTATCCCTCATGTTGTTTCTGTTACAAAGTTATTTCCCTATGACTGATTGGGTGTCTTACAATTGATGTCAGTAACAGAAGCATCTACTGCACTTCCCCCCTTGCCCACTCTGTAGTGTGAGACATACACATCCT
Source organism: Mus pahari (assembly GCF_900095145.1). Taxonomy (NCBI): domain Eukaryota; kingdom Metazoa; phylum Chordata; class Mammalia; order Rodentia; family Muridae; genus Mus; species Mus pahari. The sequence goes on along the minus strand of NC_034606.1, from coordinate 17,187,492 downwards.
TAGACCATTGCTGCCACTTGTGATTTTCTGCATGTGGCTCTCTCAGAAGTTGATTTATAATGTCCAAACACTTGGCAGATCAAAAGGTTTTTATAACCCTGCTTCTATTTTCACTATAAATAACTGATCAGAAGAAGGAGGTATGAGGAGAGCAAGAGTCAATGATGTTTGGACCACTGCAGCTTCTTCTTGATAGTTTGAAGTTGACAAATTTAATAACACTCTACAGAAAATAATATAGGGAATAAATCTCACATAGATTGGAAAATCTGAGTGTCATTTGAATGAATGTGCACCTGATTTTAAATGTGATGTCTGTTGCGCAGAAGATCCAGTAGAACAGGGAGCTGTAAAACGGTGTCTCTACAAATGAGAGAAGCTACATCCATTTTGTCTCACCAGCATGGCTGCCTATACAAGATCTGCACAGGAAGGACAGGCAAAAATGGATGAAGAATGCTCACAAGGGCTCAGCTCTAGAAAAAGTCTAAAGTCAACTAAAGTATACTGACAATGGGAGAAATAGTGCTTTCCAAGGGAGAACCTCTAAGCTGGCTATTCAGTGCTAAGGGGTCAGCTCTGAAATAATATACATACGAGTACCATTATACAGAATGAGCAGGTTATATTTATATATTTTGGAACACAAACACACACACACACACACAAACATACAAATAACAAGTATTGAAGACAAAAAATCCATGAATTTAAAGGAAAGTAATGAAGGGCGCATAGATAGTGTTTGGAGGAAAGGCTAAGGGAAAATGATGTAATTATTTTATATCAAAAATTTTTTTTAAAGAAGTTACCTAAATACTGGTGAACTCCAGTGCTAAAGTTGTTGAGATTCACAATTAAAACATTCAGTCAGATTTTGAAAAGCAAAAGTTCTAAACACAATTGCGGTTCTAACTTGAATAAATTAGTGCACTGTTTATATCAGTGAAGTGTGATGAAATTTTGCAAGAATCAAACAAAATGAATCTATTTGATTTTGTGGCAACCAACCACAATTTACCCTCTATAGTTATGGTTTACCCTCCATAGCAAATACTAGGACTGAAAGAAACTATTAACGAACATTATATTTCACTATCAATGATAACTGTCACTCACTGAACTTCTCATTAGTACTCCTTAGTTACAATAGAGATCAGTAATCCTTAGTAAACTTTAAGCACTTAGCTACATTTTCCTGAGAGAACAGAGGCCCATAGAAAGAAATGGAGCTGATTCTGTTCCTCACAGTTAATGTGCACCAAAGACAAAATTTTAACTCAGAAATATCAACCTCCAAACTTGAGCATTTTACCTTACCATAACTTCTTTGAGGAGATTAACACTAGTAAATAAAAACACTATGCTGAAGACAGACAGAAGTCCTGTGGTAAACAGAACAAGCTCCTAACTGTGTCTGATATTATTAGTATAGAATACCAGTTCTTGTTTGCATAGGATATTTTTAAGCCTGTCTCTATTCAAATTAATTAAGGCAATACAGAGCCTATCTAAGATAAAAAACAACAAAGTTCAGTACATTTAGTCATATGTGGAAATTACTTATTTAAGCAGTAAGGTAAAATTTAAATACCACACATATGAAATTTTAGCAGTGGAATATGTTACCCAAGTATCCAGGGCTCCTGACAGAGATGTAATTTACATACATTATTTTAATAATCCTCATAATTTTTCTGCTGGGAAGGTAAGTAGCAATTATTTCTCAGATTTCTCAGATAGTGAAACAAAAGCAAAAAGAAAGAAATCTTTACAAGTTCCTCTCAATAGATCTCAAGTTTTTATTTTTAACTTTGGGAACATTTTCTGTTTCTGAGGACAATTATAACACAATGAGTTTTCATTTTAAGTGGAAAAATAATGACTAACTCTAGAGAGGTATTCTGGGTTACCACAAAATTCAGCAGGAGCCTATCAACGTGTGTGTTCTTCCTACAACTACAGAAAACATCCAAGAATTATTTCAAGAATATGAATGACTACTCATCAAACAAATCATTTTAACCATGAACCACAACATGTAAAATGCTGTGAAATGCTAGAGAAAGAACCACTACTTTTTTGTTTTGTTTGCTTTGCTTTGATTTTGATACCTGCTGTCTCTTCTACCTCATGATAAAAGGCGCATTGCAAGAATATTCCTTGGCATGTTTGTTGTAGAACAGGGACTCGTGGGATAGGGCCGGATGGGAAGATATGAAGGGTGTGTGAAGGAAACTTCAGACTACATGAGACAGAATGCAATGTGGAGCTGCAGCAGTTGTATTTGAAAACTTATCATATGGTTTTTATGAGTTTTCAAACAAACTAGAAGGATGAAACAAAATGGAAGCATGAGGAAATCTGATGCCCTCATGAGTCAGTTTCTGTTTGAAGGGCTGTGCCAAGTTGTGCTTTAATGCATCTGTGATGCGCAAGTGGCAGCTTACGAGCTCTAATTCATTGCAGAATTTTCCTATCACTGGCTTAGGATCAAATGTAAACTCCTTGTCTTGGAATAGTTAATGCTATGCTTCGATGGATAGAAGGTTATCCTGTTGTTCTTTACTTTGTTAAAATGTTGTCAAAGGTTGAACTTTTATCAGAGAAAAGTCACAGTTGCTTATGTGTGCATAACAGCAAAGTAAATATAAGAAATAATTTAGCTTGGTACAAAGTGGGTACAATGTTAATCTATAGGTGTGATGAATCCTTCATGACTACCTACAATATGTTGGCACTTCAGATAAAGCACTAGGCAAGAGTAGTTATAGGGTAATGCACATTAATTTCTAGAGGAAACTACAAGCATGTATCAGCAGTACAAATAACTTTAAATTTTGAAATGAGGAGAGGTCTACGCAGTTAACAACTTGAGGGAAAAGAAACAAACAAACAAGATTTGAGAGCTTTAGTCAAATACAACTCCCAGAAAAAGAAAAAATGCTTGCAATGTCATTTAAGGATGGTAGAAATCCACTAGATGATCATTTGAGAAAACAGCATTTATACATATTCTTAGATATCACTTTAGTATATGTACAATACGAAATGAAGTTTAACACGGCTAAAACAGAAACAGATAAGAGTGTTGAAGTCTACAATACTTTTGCATATACTTCCTATTAGGACACACAGTGGAAAATTCTGTTTCCAGCTATAAGTGGTGAACAATTTTTACTGTACCCAGAGTGACAGTTATAAACAATGACAACAAATATTGGCAAGTTGGTGGACGGAAGGAACTCTCTTCACTGCAGGTGGGCGAAAAGAAACACTATCTAGACTAACTAGCCCATGTGTATGTTTTTCAATAAACAAAAATATGACCTGTGGTGGTTTAAACAGGAACCACCCGAGTAGAGTCCTGTATTTGTATGCCCATAGGGAATGGCAAAGTTGGGAGGTGTGGCCTTGTTGAAGTAGGTGTGGCCTTGTTGGAGGATGTGTCGCTGCCCAGAAGAACTGTGAGGTCTCAGATGCTCAAGTTATGCCTCCTGTGGCATTCACTTCTACTGTCTGTGGATCAGTATGTAGACCCCTCAGCTCTTTCTCCAGTATCATGTCTGCTTGCATGCCCCTCTGATGATAATTTACTAAACCTCTGAAACTGTAAGCCAGTCCCAATTAAATGTTTGCCTTTATGAGAGTTACCATAATCACGGTATCTTTTCAGAGCAATAGAAACCCTAATTAAGACATGACCCAACTATATTATTTTTAAGTATTAAGCCCACAGACTCTGATCCAACACGTCATAGAGAACCTAGCACTACAGTGCTTGGTTTTTATTTGTTTATTTGTTTTCCTTTTGGAAATAGTTTGTTTGTAATGGCACTATTCACAGTAGCTAAGACATGGAAACAAACTTGGTGTCTAAATCCACGGCAATGTATAAAGAAACTGTAGTATATAGAATGAAATATTTCCCAATCGTAAAAAATGAAGTCATCCCATTTATAAGAGAATAAAATGGACCCCATTCTCAGTCCAATGCTTAGATGTGAGCACCCGCCTCTGTATTTGTCAGACTCTGGCAGAGCCTCTCAGGAGACAGGTATATCAGGCTCCTGTCAGCATGCACTTCTTGGCATCCACAACAGTGTCTGGGTTTAGTGACTGTATATGGGATGAATCCCCAGATGGAGCAGTCTCTGGATAAGCACAGGGTCCCCAGTGGAGGAGTTAGAGAAAGGGCTGAAGGAGCTGAAAGGGTTTGCAACCTCATGGAAAGAACAACAGTATCAACCAATCAGACCTCCCAGAGCTCCCAGAGACTAAACCACCAACCAAGGAGTACACATGGAGAGACCCACGGCTCCAGCCACATATGTAGCAGAGGATGACCTTGATGGGCATCAATGAGAGGAAAGGCCCTTGGTCTTGTGAAGTCTTGATGCCACAGTGTAGGGCATTTGAGGGCAGGGAGGTGGGAGTGGGTGGGTAGGTGGGGGAACACCTTCACAGAAGCAGGGAGAGTGGGGATGACATAGGGACTTTTGGGGGAAAACCAGGAATGGGGATAACATTTGAAATGTAAATAAAGAAAATATCGAATGGAACTGAAGATGAATATATGAAATGAAATTAGCTAGACTCAAAAGGGCACATATTGTTTCTTTTTTTCTCTAATTTTCAGAATTTATGCAGATATATAAAATTGTGTATATGTATATACATATGTGCATATACATAAATACATATGCATATGCATAAATACATATGTATATATGTATATACATATATATATGTATATACATATATATATGACTTAAAGTAGAATGATACCATCTAACAACACAGAAAGGAATAATGGGAGAGAATAGTGGCAAGATAATGAAGAGTATACAGATTATGGGAGCAATATGCTTAATGTAGAATAGATTTAAATAAACACTTAGCAATAGTAATCAAGCGCACACATACACAAATGAATGAGAGTGCATAAAACAACATGGTCTCAGACACTGGCCAACTGTCAGCCTGGTACGGGAACCCCCACTCCCAAAAAGAAGTAAACTAAGTAACTGTGTTATTGTCATCCATCTTAGTGCATAGAAAGTTTCTAGACTACATGAGTCCAGGGTAGGTGAAGCAAAGTGGAGTGCTCAAGTGCTCACTTGAACAGATAGAGTTGATAAGCCTGAGAGAGATGAGTGCTGACGAAGAGAACAGGGAAAGCCAGACATTGAATTAATATGGGAAATATATTCAGATCTCAACGAACTGCTTGAGTCCAGGGAAAATCAAGCCCTCTGGTAGGCAACACAGAGCCTGGAATACTGTTGAAATAGCACAGAGAAAACAAAGCACTTACATTCACATACAGCAATGTTTCCAGAATCTGGGTGCTGAAAATTAAACATAAAGGTGAGTGAATGAACAAGCTTTCAATTATCAAAAAAAGAGTGGTCTGTTTTACTGTTTAAAAACCCCAATATTTGTAAGATGTCATTTTGCAGTATACATTCAATACAATCCCTCTCAGAATCCCAAGTATCTGTGGCCAGATAGGCCATAGCCCCTAAGAGAGAGTGCATTCTGTAGAGTACACACATCAGGCAGTAACTTACTAGCACACTCAGAGATCAAAACTTTAGTCCACCATCCACTTCCTAAAAGTAGCCAGTACTTAACAAAGAGACACTCAGTATGCAGAGAATAAGATCCCGGAGTACACAGCCCTTAATGAGCAGTGCATATCACACTACTTTCTTCAGAGTTCAGACATATTTGAGGAACAGGGAGTCACAAAAGTACCTAAGAGCCTGAGGTGGTGAATAACTTCAAAGTAACAGTATTCTCTGGAGAGAACAGAACTGTTGCATGTATGTATGAAATCACGGCGTTTGTGGTAGATCCATGCAAGTTATTGCCAGACAAAAACCCAGCACTGGAACATGGAACCCTATCACTCATCGAAGAATTGTTGGACCACTACATTCTAGTGTGGGCTCTATTTCCAAGGGTAGTTGAGCAACACAAATTGGACTACATTAGGAGAAAAAACTGGAAAGGAACTTTAAAAAGGAGTGTGTTGGAGTTTTCATTGTCATGATAAAGGCTATACCCATTAACAACCTGTGGCAGAAAGGGTTTATTCTAGTGTATAACTCTCCACATACACTTACAGACTATCGTGAAATAAGTCAGGCTAGGAACATAAGGAGGCCAGGGATTTTGAATCAGGGGCTGGTGCAGAAGCCACGGATGAGTGCTTGTGACTGTTCAGTGTGTTGTCTTACAGAATCTAGGATCACCAGCCCAGGGGTGGCACTACCCATAATGCAATGAGGCCTCTCACATTAATCAAGCTAATTAAGAAAATACATTGTAGGTTTGCCTACAGGTTTAGCCTGAAGGAGAAATTTTCTATTGAGAGGCCCTCCTACTAGCTTGTGTCAAGTTGACATAATCCTAGCCAACATGATTGGGTAGGGAGGGGTAGGTAATGAGAAAAGATATGGAAGGGGTTGATGGGGGGAGGTGAATATGCTCAAAATGCAGTATATGAAATTTACAAATGATTGATAAAACATTATTTTAAAAATCTAGAAAAATTATTATGCTGGTGACTTTAAAATTATATGGCTTTAGAAATTATATGAAGAAGATAAGGAACTAGACAGGTAAGACACAATAATTCTAAAACAGGAGAAAAGACTAAAGAACTCATGATTCATATTTAATGACTATTACCAATCAACAGTAAGATTGTGTGGTATTAATAAAAAGACAGACTAATAGAATGGAGTAGCATATGTGATCCTTAAAGAGATCCCCCAAAGTACAGTCGATTGAAATTCTACAGAACTCAAACCACGTATAATGTAACAAAACCAACCTTTTCAACAGACAGTAGGATGAGAGAACAAATATTTATGGTGAAAAGACTCTCATCATATGCTGTATATAATATATAAAACTCAAATAAAACCATGAATTTAAATATAAACTTCAATACCCCCAAAATTCTAGATATATTAAGATCACAGTCTGTAGGAAGAGAGATGACCCACTGTTCAAAAGAGATAAAAAGAGAAAGTAAAAGTATTTTGGATTCGGTAAAAAGAAAATTAAAGGATAATATTAAAATGTACAGATCATCATATATGAACGCTAAACACTGGAATAGAAAAGAGTAAAATTCTCCAATCATTCATGGGTGATCCTTCCCCCAAGACACTGGAAAAATACAAGGAAGTTAAAGCAAGGGTTGAAAAGGGGAAAACATGAAAGGAAATATGTAATAATGAAAATAAAAACTCATCTATAATAAAAAACAAAGAAATCTTGGGATTCAGGGGAAAAAAAAGAAAAAGAAAAACAGGCAGACAGGAAGTAAGAAAGAGAAAACCAGAAAGAAAAAAGGAAAGAAAAATCCATTGCTAGGGATGGTTTTTAAAAAAAAGTGATAAATTTCTAGCTAAAGCAATTGGGTGTGAGGAAATGCACAAATTACTGGGACAGAAATGAGAGGCAGAGTTATTTCAACAAGCATTACAAATATAAATAGGAAAATAACCTAATGTATTAAAATCATGTATAGGGGCTGGTGAGATGGCTCAGTGGGTAAGAGCACCCGACTGCTCTTCCGAAGGTCCAGAGTTCAAATCCCAGCAACCACATGGTGGCTCACAACCACCCGTAACAAGATCTGACGCCCTCTTCTGGAGTATCTGAAGACAGCTACAGTGTACTTACATATAATAAATAAATAAAATCTTAAAAAAAAAAAAAAAAAGAAGTCCAAATGAGAAAAAAAAATCATGTATAGATAAATTTAAAAGCTTAAATGAAGTAAACTAGCTTCGGAGACAACATATATTTAATAATTAAATTGAATTTTTAAAGCTTTTCTACAAAGAAAATCGCTGACTAAAGTGGCTTAATAAATTGAGTCTATGCACTCTCTCCCTAATCCTAACCCTAATGTTAGGGTTAGAATTTTGCCACTACCAAAGTTACCAAGTTCTTATAATGACTGATCAGAACTATCTAATTTTTCTGTTACTATAATAAATACTATGACCTAAAACAAGCTGGGGATTGGGGAATAACGGGTTTATTTGGCTTTCACTTGCATATCACAGTCTATGTGTCAATGAGTGAACTAAAACTAGAATGTGGCCGGGCGTGGTGGCACACGCCTTTAACCCCAGCACTCGGGAGGCAGAGGCAGGTAGATTTCTGAGTTTGAGGCCAGCCTGGTCTACAGAGTGAATTCCAGGACAGCCAGGGCTATACAGAGAAACCCTGTCTCAAAAAACCAAAACCAAAACCAAAAAACAAAAAAAACAAAAAAACAAAACAAAACAAAACAAAAAACCTAGGATGTGAAAGTAGGACCCCAGAGGCAGGATCTCATGCCAAAACTTGAGAAGACCTCTGATTCCTGGGTTGCTCTCTGTAGTTTGTTCATGTTCTTTTCTAATACAGACCAGGACAAGGTCCTAGAGGTAACACTGCCCTTAATGGGCTAGATTCTCTCAGATCCATCATTAATCAAGAGAATGGCCCACACACATGCCAACAGAACACTGACACAGGCCATTTCTCAACTGAAATTTCCTCTTGCTGACTGACTCTGGTTTGTGTCAGTACAAGTGACTCTTTGCCAACTTGACATATAAAGATACCACTATTGGACCATAATCTTTACTTTATTCTTTCTCCCCAAGTATTCATGTTAATATCACAATATAAAACACAGTCCAACTTTAGAAGATTCACAGTCTTAAAAAAAAAAATACAGGCAAAAGGGACGGGAAGGCAGATGTGGGATGGCGGTGGTAGAAGGGTAACTGGGAAGTGGGTATCATGGGATGCGAGGGGTGGGGTTGGTGGAGGGGTAACCGGGAAGTGAGATAACATTTAGGGTGTAAACAAATAGAAGGATTCATAAAATTTTTTTTAAAGTCAATGTCTCTTGACTGGGGGCTGCTGTTACAAGTAACCAAGTTAAATACATTTCTAAGGAGAATGAAAAGGGTGCAGCTAAAATCAGGTCAAATGAAAACCAACATGAATATAAAATGCTCAATGTCTGATATTTGGGACTTAAGTCCTCTGTGCTTCAAAGAACTTGGGAGTCCCCCTCTCCAGCTCTGCCAGATCCAATACTCAGCTCCTCTCAGAGACTCAGGCTCCCCAGTTAATATCATAAATTGTCAACATGTGAACTTTGGAAGGGACACATTGAGCTAATAGTATCCTGACATCAAAACAAAATAAAAAACGTTCATGAGAAAGTTATAGAACATTATTCCATATGGGCGTGGTTGTTAAAGATCTTAATATTTTAGCGATTCAATTTAATATTTTTTTTGAAATCCATTCCATATGAGTATATAATGACCAAATTTGTCTTTCCTTCAAGAATGCAAGGTTGGTTTACTATTTTGAAATTCAAATAATGTAATATTAACAAATTAAAAATAGAAAATAGAAAACATGATCATTTGAGTCTGAAGAAAAAACACACTGAATAAAACTTAGAAGCTGTTTGTGGTAAAGAATTAAGGCAAATTAGGAATTATAATGACTAAATATTTCATTAAAGATGCCTACAGTTAATAGTGTACCAAATAGTGAATGATGACATTTTTTACCCCTGAAAACAAAAATGCAGAAATATCAAAATTTCCCACTTCTCTTTTGTATTGCATTAAATGTCTAGCATACAGCACAAAGAAAAGGAATGTAAAGTTCCATTATTCTGACACTATGTGATTTTCTGTATGAAAAATTCTAAATCCCCCAACCTAACTAAACTGCTATATCATAAATTCAATGAGTTTAAAATTTTGTGTATGGAATCAACTGTATTTCTATTATGTTGGCAATTAAAATATAGAAAGCAGAATATAAAAATGTCATTCACCATTGCATCAATATATGGAATGCTCAGTATAAAATTTGAATTAAATGCAACATCGGTGCACTGAATACTCCCTGACACTAATGAGAGAAATTCAAAACGTAAATAATTGATTAGAAAATCCAATTCATTATAATGTAATTTTTCCCAAATTGATCTACAATTTCAAAGCGATAGTCATCAAACTCTTGGTGGGTGTTTTGGTAGAAGTTGATGAGCTGATTGAAGATTTATATGAAAGTGAAAGTGTCCTGAAATATGACAACTTTGACCAAAATCAGTTTCAGATAGATATATATATATATCTATCTGAAACTTTAAGTTATTTTTAAAATATCAAAGATAGTCAATAAAGCAATTCAATCAATTGACCAAATGAGATATCTATATCTATCTATCTATCTATCTATCATCTATCTATCTATCTATATTGATATTTTCCTCCACTATTTGCTGGTATATTTTGAAATTAGTAACAGACTTAAGTATTATAACGAAACAATAAAATCTTAAATATCTTATTGATTGGTATAGCAAAGGTATTAGCATACTTATGAGACAAATTACAAATGAAAAATTCACTATGTAGACTTTAATATTTTAGTAACACTGTATGAAAACAATATGCTAGAGGCAGCTTGGGAGACTTCTTTTAAAAGGTGTATCAGAACCCTTTAATAGGGTCTAGAGCTCAAAGTTGTGTGTGTAGCCACAAGCCACATGTCATCACTGAGCCTCTAAGGTAATCTTTGCTGGAATTGTGATATGTCATAAGCAAAAATTACACACTAAACTTTAGAGACGTAATAAAAATTTAATGTTACATTGTTAAAGTTTATATTTATTACATGTTGAAATGAGAATATATTTATATATTTGGCTAAATAAAATGCACTGATTGTATTAACTTTGACTTGCTTTTTCAGTGTCTTTTTCTCTGACCATTAATAAATTTGGTAATACACATGTGACTTACTCAACATTTCTATTGGTCAGAGCTTATCTTATCTAGAACTCATAAATAATACTTATCATTAAATAATATGAAGTCAGGAAACATACTAATAAAGAAGACAAAATAGTTTAATATGTACTTCAGCAAAGAAAATTACTTGTTAGTGATGTGAACCTGTGGACTGTCTGTGAAATACAACACAAAATGACAGTGCACTACCTCTGCTCAATCATAGAAAGATTTATCTAAAAATGCTAATCATTTAAGAACATGGAAAATGATATTTCATTTATTTCTGGTAGAAATTGAAAACCTCATAATTGCTTCAAATAATGAGGTCACTTTTCTGGGAGTGAAAATACAGTATTCTCTTTATAATAATACTCATCCTACTTTTGGTTTTAATCTGTTAGAATCATGTCCACATAAAGAATAATAAATTAGTTTTATATACAATTGATTACTCACCAAGTCAAAGACAATATAAATGTCCACTCTCAGGAGAATAGATAGACAACATTTTATATAACCATAAACTGGAGTACTGTTCAATAGCCGAATGGAACAAACTGTTGATACATTCAACAGAAGCAATGACTCTCAACAATTACTCTGAGGAGAAGACTGCTAAAATTCAGTACACATTAAATAAGTCTAATTTTATTAATATTTAGAATGAGAAAATGGATCTAGCATGACCGAAATAGGTCAATGCTTGCCTGGGAATGTGGACTAAATAGTGATAGATTTAAAAAGAACAATATAGGAAACTTCTGGGATGATGATCATGTTCATTGCTTGAGTGGTGGTGAAAAACCTACAAGGTGTCCACACTTAAGGACACTTCAAGTATATTAATTCTACTTCTCTCCTTTAAGGAAATTATAATCTGGTAAAAAAAAAATGTCAAGCAGACATCATGATACAGCTGTAAGTGCCTCCTTCTGAATCCATATAAGAATAATTTAGAAAAAGAAGAGGGATCAGACTTAATTAAAATCAGTTTCCTGAAGGTAATTTAATGACCCTAAGATCTTAGTCTTAGGCAATGTTGAACTAAGCAGACTTTTTGAATAAGTGAAACTATGCATCAAACAGACAAAATGTGTGTACAATTATATATCAATGTGAAAGTCGGCACAATTTCATTCATAAGTTAAAAACAAGAGCCTGACTTCTCTGCTTCCTTCGGTTGTGTCTTTACAAAGTCTGGCCAGTGTGTTTGTACTCATAGATAGTCTATCTCTGCCTCTTAGAATGCAAACTTGGCCATGTAACTCATATGTAAAATGGGAACTATCTAGTATTTCCTTCCTAGGGCTGTCATCAGCGTTAAACAAGATGATTCATTACAGATTGAAATTCAGGACAGTGTCGGGAGCTTTAACTATTATCATCTCATATAGTTATAATCATCTAACTGCTAGAGTCCTGGGCACTATTTTGTGATATAAGAATTTACGGTTTTATTCCCTCTTTTAAGACTCTTACCATCTTGTGGGGAAGACACATAACCCATCATAATTATAACATAAACTACTATATTAGTCGTGTTCATAAGATTTTTCTGTAGTAATAATGTTATACAGATGTATACAAAGTTGTTCATCATTTTCATTCTATGTGTGTTTTTAAGACTTCTTTCATGGAAAAATCTTGAAAATGTCTGAACTTATGTTTTTCTTGAAGTAGGTTCACTAGAAAGACAAGATGGAATATTGCATTCTAAAGGAAAGAATAGCTGATGTAAAAATGAAATTATAAAGAAAAAATGAGGCCTGGGTATGGGGCCTTTGATCAGTTTAGAAAGGCTGGCTAATAGACATATATAGTTAATGATAAATGGTGATATTGAACAGAGAGGCAGAGGTCAGAGAAGCATTTTTGGCTCTATGCATTTTTCAACTTGATCTAGGAGTTAAAGGAATCTTATCAAGGCTTAAGTCAGTGGAAGAATTCAAACCATGGTATAGCGTAATCAGATATGTCATATATACAAATCTTTAAGGCAGGAAGCCAAGATCTTAATCCTGTCAAAACCTGGAAAACTAAGGCTGTCTAGTTGACTTGAACCAGGTTACAAAGAACAATACAGACTTAGGTTTCTGTATGGGTAAATTGAATTATCATATGATTTTTGAGCAAGAATGCTATGTTATTAATGCATTTTAAAATAACTGCTTATCAGAGATTTGCTTTATGTGTTGAGAGAAAAAAGTAGTTCCAAAAAAGAGATTAAGAATATAAAATATTCCCATGACACTTTGATAGAAATGCAGACAGGAGTCAATACAGGTGTGGCAAGGAAGATGAAGAGGGCAAAGACTTGTCTCAAAACATCAGATGACTAGAAACAGAGAAGATATAATATGTTCAGACATGAATCCTAGTTCTTTGAACACATGATATTTCTTTGCAGTCTAGCCCTTCACGGTGACCAGTAGAAACCTTTAAAATCAAGAAGGACTAATGCTGATGATATTCATTCAGCTCCGAGCAAATACTTGGCAAGTAAGAGCAATTCCACAAGTGCTCTACCGATAAGATAAATAAATCAGGGAATGAAGACTTAATATTATGATGAAGTAAGATGCATGAAAAGGTTAGTTCTCCTCACTTAAGCTCCACACCAGCCAATGGTCTTTTGTGGGGAATGTGTCTAGAGGTAGACACTACTCTGTTACGAATACCTAAACACCAATGAATTGACAGCAGTATTTTTTTTTCTTTTTGCTAGTGACTTGGCCAATGGCTCTGCAGACATTTGCCCTCCAAACAAGTTGAGACGTCTATAAACACAGTCCTGGAGTAAGACTGCAATAGATGGGAGTGGCTGAGAAGAGCACAGGTAAGCCAATGGCATAAACAGCAGGCCAAACCTTCATGTTGGTTAACCGATGCCTTTGACCGTGACATTTCACAGTATGAGAAGTTCATTTGTCAAGAGGTCCAGATGGAATGTATGTTGTTTTAATCATTTCTTATTTTGACTTAAGATTTCCAAATGCTTACATTTATGAGGAGTGGGCCCACCCATTCCAGCACTTTGAATATAGGAAGGTGGCCTCTTTATTTAAAGAAAATTAGACATTACTATATGCCTGGCACAGCATATAAGTTGTTTTATAATCATTTGTCTGCTGACACTTCTAGAGAAATCATTCAGATATTTTACCTGTACAGTGTTGGCAAGTCAATCAATCCAGCACAGAACCATCAAGCAACTCCTTCCTCATCTCCCCTCATCTCCTTCCGTTGAAAGCCATTGTTTCTATCTTCTTTCATTGAAGACTTTACTATGATTCTTATTGACGGACTATGCATGGGTGAAAATTCCTTTGCATCAAATATGTGTCTGCATTTGGTAAGTGCTGACTCTTTTACACTTCTGCTCATTTCAGTCCTGCATCTCAGCCATCATCCAGTTCTGCTTGAGAGGGGAAAAAAGATTCATTTTTGTTAGTGTTGTTTTATGAACCAAAAACATAAAATAAAAAAAATAGAATTCTGAAATAAACACAGGATGATTATACTCCATAAAACATTTACACCTGTTAACACCGGTAAACTACTGGCTCTTAGCAAACCAGTTATAATTTGTATTGTTTGTTTTTAAATGGCTTGGGTAGGAATAAGAGTATTCTAATGTGTTAGGTTCAAGGTGACCCTGTTCTCATGCATCCTGTGTGAGTTAACATCTCAGAAGAGCAGTTACCAATCATCTCCACGGGTTCACTTCAAATGTCACCTTTCCCTTGGCTAGGACACTTCTATTTGACTTTGGATGTCTTCATCTCTCACAGCTAAAGAAATGCAGCCGAGTTAAAAAGTTTGCCTTTTGCAGTGAATTCCCATCTTATGTATTTCACTGAGTCCTGTTAGCTGAAAGTGAAATGTAAACACTTTGAGATAATACACTTCATTTCTTTGTTTTAGCATTTGCAGCACATCCTTGGGTATAATGATAAACCACAAAGCTTTATAAGTTTATATTAATGTCTCAGCGAAGCAACAAATAGCATCTGTTGGCTATCGTTTTATCTTTTAAAAGTATCCCAGCGTTCCGTGTTCTCTGAAGGTACAGCTGTACAGTGTAAATCATTCCACTCTCCCAACAAGCCAGGCTGTGAATGTGACACGGGGACACTTAACAATTTAAAATCTTCCATTTAGAATCAATTATTTCTTCAGTTGTGTTTACTTGAGGCCTGGGACACACACACACACACACACACACACACACACACACACACACACGGAGGGGTAGTGTCAATATTAATGCATAAGTATTCTCCACCAACAGGCAGTAAGAAAATGTCTTGCCTGGATAACATTCTTCTTCTTTTCCTTCTCTTATTGGCTTATAAACCGTTTATAAAGTAATAGTATTTCACAGAATAAAGAGCAGATAGTGATCAATAATGTGAGTATACATGAGAAGAAAGAACCACTAAATCAACCTGAGGGCTTTGGAATCTGAAGTTCGTAAAATACTCAGCCTTTAGTTTTTAGAAGTTGGGAGCAGTCCAATTTTAAGGATCAAAACCCCAGCAGATTCTGTTTTTAGCTATGAAAATCAGCATTGTTCCACCTGGTTAGGGCGTAGGTTTTACTTAAGCTAGCCAACATTTACTTTCAAAGAAGGCAGCATTGAGCTTCCCGGCAGGTCCTCCCAGCCCAGACACAAGCCAGTTGACTGGCAAAAGAAAATGACCACCACTCCTATCCCACTGTTCACCCTGCTGGCAGAGCTCCAGGCCTGGTGCCAAGGCCCTGGCAGGTTTAAGGCTGTTTCCTGGCAGCCATTGGCTTTTCTAGGCCATGTGACCCTGCTTCTGTCTGTCTGGATTTTGTTCTGAGTTTCCTTAGGGCATACTTCTGAACTGCACCGGGAAAGGCAGCAATAGCCCAGGGATTCAGCAAAGCCATGTTATCCAGGAACCTTGGATCTCTGAGCTGTCCCAGGCTCCCTCTGCCAGCCGCTCGCTTCAGGGCTTCAAAGGAAGGCTCGGCTGCAGTACCCAGCATGCTTTTCTGCGGCTGCCACAGCCCTCTTTTGAAGCACCATGGTAGCCAACAGAGAGGATTCTGTGTTACGTACAGTATGACCCTGGAGGAGCCAGCCAGCTGCTGTGACTCAGCTAAAAACAGGGAACTCGCTGTAAGCAAGAGGGCATAAAGGGGAGCTATGACTGAGGGGGAGGGAAGGCAGGAAAAGTTGTAGTTTATGATGCTAAAAGTTTGTCAAAAGGCTCAATACACATTTCTGAAAGCGTTTTCTTCATGGACCAAAGGAGGCTCATATCTGCGACTCTAAAATCTGCTTAGGCGTCATAATGTTTTATATCAAATCAAACCAAGCAGAGCAAAAATTAAGGAAGAAAAAGAAAATAAAAATAAATTCTTTTTTGTCTTATTCCCATGTCCTCCAAGGAAAGGTAGGCTAATTGGCTTTTCATATATAATTTTGGATCAAACATATTGATGGAGAGAGAGAGAGAGAGAGAGAGAGAGAGAGAGAGAGAGAGAGAGAAAGAGAGAGAATGAACTTGAACATCTTTTTCGTTTCTTTCAATTTCTTCTCAGATAAGACGGTTGTATTACTTTCAGAAGCAGTTCTGAATTAAAGTGACAACTGTCAATAAGACAGTACCTTATTGGTGAGATTTATGTAGAAAACACTTCATTGTTCCATCTCCTTTGGCTCTAGACAGTTTTCTCTTTCTTCCCCCCCCCTCCTACCTTCTTTCTCTTTCTAAAAAAAAGAAAAGATGACCAGTTAAAATCAGAAAAGTAGACCTTCAACGAGAAGCCCAGTCTTATTTTGTGAAACATTTGCTAGGGTACTTTGCTCAGTTCAAAGGTAGAAATTTAGAGGTGGGTGGAGTGTGAAATGTGAAAGGGACTTTGGCTAAATTAAAAAAAAAAAAAGGGTAGGGGGTGCTCACTTAGAAGCAATCAGAAAATAAGAGAGCCGAGAAAGAAAGTTACACAAATTACTTATTAAGGCAGCATTTTAAAGTGAAGACCCGGTTCATGTGTCTCCAGCATCCTTGTACATTAAGGTTGAAATGATACAACGAATTGTCTGATTAGACTGAGAAGAAAATCAAGTTTGTGCTCTGTCAGCTTGTTAGCCTAGACTTGGGTGTGCCCTATCCTGGCAGAGTTTCCCAGGTGATAAAACCCTGAACAAGTGGTGGCAGCTACCCTCTGGGAGAAAACCTTGTCTACAGCTTTCCCCAGATTTCTTTCAGGTTGTCAGGAAACAGGTCAACTCAATGGGAAGGAACTCGGCCTCAGGAGCTCATACTCAGGCTTGAAGTTTCTATCTCAGCATGTGTTTCATCTGTCTATGACTTCTGGGTACATCAGCAGACCTGTTCCACTAAAGAAGAGTTACTTTGAGACATAATTTGTCCAGCACCTTAGCTTACTCCAACTGGCTTCTCAAAGGAACCTAGGAGACAGATGGAGGATTAGTGGTGCATGATCTGTAAGCACGAGGACCTGCATTGGGATCTTCAGAGCCATTAAAAATCAACATGTTGACCAAGCACTGTGCCTGTAAACCCAGTTCAGCAGGGGTGAGAAGAGACAGGATACCCTCTTCAAGGAATAAGGCAGAGAGTGATAAAATAGGGCACACAACTTCCTGTGGGCCTATAAATGGGAAACACACACACGCACAGGCACAGCCACAGCTGCGCACACACACACACACACACACACACACACACACACACACACA
>NC_034606.1:17167736-17169891 GCF_900095145.1 Mus pahari | reverse complement strand
CACACACAAACACGCATGCACACACACACGCATGCACACACACACACACGCATGCACACACACACACACATGCACACACACACACACATGCATGCACACACACACACAGAAAGAGACGGGGAGAGGGAGATTACTAGTGGGTTTCCTCAGCAGCATGCCTCTTTATTTTGGAGATTATGGTGTGGCTAAGAAGCCTATGCAAGCCTGAGAGAGGATAAGTACTTCGATGCAATTCCAAAATTCTCTGACCACTTAAGAAGGATCTAGTATCTCCTTAGTAGACACTTAGACAGATGATAAAAGGATAGTATAAAACAATACTGGGTAAAAGTAAAGAGTTATATTCTACTTAACTCTAAGTGTTCATAGGTAACTTCAATGAGAGAAAGCTGAAGGAAAACTTCTCAATCCCAGTATCATTGAAAGGTTTTTAAGGAAGACATGGAAATGACAAATTCCGAAGCTCTGTACTTCTAAAAGTTTGAGAAAAGACCAGGTGCCATCCTTCCTGATATCCACCGCCATGACACTGGCTTGGGAGAAAGGACAAGAAGCAAACATAAGGATTAAAGATCATAGGACATGGCTGAAAACAAGATCAGCTATACACTTGCATTGTAGAAGATTCCAGATTTGCTGGCATGTAGTACCTGCTTACACAACTTTTTATCCTCATTCATTCCAAGACTTATTTGCCCATGCATTAGTCCTCTGCTGGTTGTAGATATTGGGTCTGCGCTTTTATAGTCAACTTCTACTCTTAGTAAATTCTCTTGGAAATGTTAGAAGTCTTGACTAGTTTGAGATGGTCCCTCAAAGTTATGTTCAACCAGTGATCATGAATTAGTTTAGGAATAGATCCTCACAGATACCAGTGAAAATAAAGTCCTTCTGGGTTACTTGAGGGGACCTTGAGTCCACTAAGTATTCTTGGGAAAGGAAGGCATGGTGAGAAAGACACAGAAAGTGAAAGCTAAGTGAAAACACATCCCACATCCAGGTAACCAAGAGCCAAGGATCACAAACCAATAACTGTAAGAAGGGCAACAGTCAGGGAAAAGGGTTTCCTGCAGAGCTTCTAGGTAGAAGCAAGGCCTGCTTGATTCAGACTTAACCATTTTGAGACAAGTTTCCTTTTGTTCCTGACACACATCTTGTGGTACTCTATTAGTCAAAGCCTAGTAAATAAAGCCAAGTCAAATGTCCCATGTTAGCACAGTGTTGAAGACACATGAAATGGAGTAACACACATGGTTTTTGCTAGCTATTCTATGGTACATAACAATATTAATTTTCAAAAATTCATAGACCAGTAGAACATTCATTACATACAATTAGCTTGGCGGTAAATAAAACAGTTCCTTGCCTAAGGAAGCTTGCAATCCAACTTATATACTTTGTACTCATGACTGCCAAGGGAGATAGAAATTGAACTTTGAAGGATAGTAACACACTAGACCAATTTTGAAGTTAAGTCTGGATCTTCCTCCCAGACCCATGCTCCCAGCAATAAGGTTCAGACTCAAAATATACTTACAAATACCTTGGCCATATAGCTAGGCTCTTCTCTACAGCCGCCTTATTTATAATAGCCAGAAGCTGAAAAGAACCCAGGTGTCCGTTAACAGAGGAATGGATACAGAAAATGTGGTACATTTACAAAATGGAGTACTACTCAGCTATGAAAAACAATTTATGAAATTCCTAGGCAAATGGATGGATCTGGAGGGTATCATCCTGAATGAGGTAACCCAATCACAAAAGAACTCACATGATATATACTCACTGATAAGTGGATATTAGCCCAGAAACTTAGAATACCCAAGATACAATTTGCAAAACACATGAAACTCAAGAAGAATGAAGACCAAAGTGTGGAAACTTCGCTCCTTCTTAGAATTGGGAACAAAACACCCATGGAAGGAGTTACAGAGCCAAAGTTTGGAGCTGAGATGAAAGGATGGACCAAATAGAGACTGCCACACCCAGGGATCCATCCCATAATCAGGTACCAAACGCAGACACTATTGCATATGCCAGCAAGATTTTGCTGAAAGGACCCTGTTATAGCTATCTCTTGTGAGGCTATGCCAGTGCCTGGCAAACACAGAAGTGGATGCTCACAGTCAGCTATTGGATGGAACACAGGGCCCCC
>NC_034606.1:17116699-17167656 GCF_900095145.1 Mus pahari | reverse complement strand
GGCCCCTTGATCTTGCAAACTTTATATGACCCAGTACAGGGTAAGGCCAGGGCCAAGAAGTGTGAGTGGGTGGGTAGGAGAGCAAGGGGGGAGGGTATAGGAGACTTTCGGGATAGCCTTTGAAATGTAAATAAAGAAAATACCTAATAAAAATTGGGGGGAAATTATGGCATTGTGCCTGTAGAGATTGCTATGTTGTTAAACACTAGTCAATAAATAAATAAATAAATAAATAAATAAATATGAGTTCAAATCTCCAAAAAAAAAAAAAAAGTTCCATTATTCTAGCCTACATTTTGCCACATGGCTGGTTACTTGTGTTACCTGAGCTCAGGTAGCAGGTGTCTGTCTCATCATCTTCCTGCCAGAACTTCTGCCTGGTTCTTTCTCAGAATCCTTTCTCCTCCTGGATGTCCATCTCCCATTTCCTACCTAAAGGACTAAGTCCCAGGCTTTTTAATTGACAGGTGATGTAGCCATACAAAACACAAGATATTCTCTCTACAGACATAGTAATTCTTCTTTGTAACATTAATGAACCAAGAGATAACATCTATTTCTTGTGGTGCTTTTCTAAGCAAGTAGCAGAGTGGTTGGAGTATTTTGAGACTGGGGAGAGGTATATTAAACTATATTGAGTGAATGAATGGATGGATGGCTGCAATTTCTCTTACCCAGGATTTAAGGGCCCCAGGTAGATACTGCATAGCCTTCGGTAAATCACAGATACATTTCACTGATGTTACACATTGCAGAGAGTTTTATAATGAGCACCAAAATTTCTCTTTGTGGGTCACTGAATCAGCATAGACAACCATTTGGAAATTCACAGCTCAAGGGTTTCAGTAACACTTTGAACCAGTGCTGTTTCCTTGACCCTCATTTGCCAGTGTTCTGTTGCTCTGAGTGCACATCTGTGCCAAGGTGTCAGGCTACTGTGTGATCTCCAACGCTGACTTTGGACAGGACCCATCAGCGAACTGGGGGAGCCTCCACTGCAGAATGGGAAGTGTGCTCTTTTCTCAGCCAGCACTGCTGTTGGTTTTGCCTGCTAGCTTCCACGAATTGGCTTTTATGTTTCTTCATTTAGACACTAGCAGTATGGAGACTTATTTTATGCATGTATATTTTCTGTCTGAGGCAAGCAGTGTTTGTCATTGCAGAAATACAGACGACTGCCAGCCGTGTGTGAGTGAGCACACTGCAGAAGTTAATCCACAGGCACTTCACGTTGGAGCGTGAGCCCTGAGTGTGGGGAAATCAAGAGCTTGCTTGTGACTCAGCTGGGACTGATTTCTTTCTTGAAAGAAATCTAATTAGAAGCCAGGATATTCAAGTTCTAGTAATTATTCTCATTCCAAAGCAGGAAAGGTGACTAACCTTTCTACTGTTCCAGAATGCTTGAAGTGGCAACCGTTCATCAAAATTGCCAATCCATCTAGCCAGCATTAGAGCAAACAATGTCACTGATACTGTAGCTGGTTATGTCATGAGTCAAGCACTATGCAAAAACACTGAAACAAAACTGTAAAACCAGTATTATCATCATTATGATTACTAAAAATTTTAATTGTATTATATCTATTTACAAGATGTGCGTGCATGTATATGCATATGGGAATTCATATATCACAGTGTGTATGTGGAGGTCAGAAGACAACTTGCAAGAATTGTTCTCTTTTCACTTGTAGATCTCAGGGATCAAACTCTTACTGCCAATCTTGATGGCCACCATCGTTCCCTCTATACCTTGTCACCAGCCTCAGTCTCATGCTAACAGATAAGAAAACTAATTCAGAGAGAGACTGTGTAACTTCAAATGGCCACTAATGTCTCAGATCACTTTCACAGAAGCCAAATGAAACCAGTCACTTACATAGGGCAAGACAGTAAACTCAGTTAATGTCTGCCATCACATTCCTCCTACAAAGAGCAAAGCACAAAATGCTCCAAAGGTTTGTCCCACCTGGAGACAAGGGGCAAACATTTCTGTGCCAGGGTGACAGCTGGACTTTGGTTTCCCAAAGAGCTCTTTCCATTTTTCATAAGAATATTTAATAATAGGATAAAATTTACTAGATTTAACCGTCAACATCCTCCGTAGCTGGGGAGGTGTGAAGTTCAGCTACATGGAGTCTCAGTAGGTCAGGAATAGAACATGACTTCAAAGATCATGTAAGTTATACTTGTGCTCTTCACACTGAACTATCAAAAACCTGGGTTAGGGGGTGCTATGCTTTTATCAGCCTCCAGATACCAAGGAATACACAGTCCCTAACTCCTTTAGAGGGCGTCAATGCAATTTCATACGGTTTGTTTCACAGTTTCAAATAGCTTGACCTTGAAGCTCCTCTAGGTGCTGAAGATGATTATGCCTCTTCACACAACCCAGCATTTCTTGCCTGTTCTCTCTCATACTCGAGTGCCCTGGCTTTCCTTTCCTGTTGCCCTGAAGTTTGTGATGAAGAACAGATCCTTGGTGATAGCTTCATCTGGACATGTGTGCTGCTGCTCCTTGCAGCTAGCAATAAACAAGAAAGAGCAAGAGAGAGGAAAACTTGTTAACACCATGCTGTATCTAAACAAGCAATCCCAGATGGCATCCTTTATGCCTTCTGCCTCTGATAAGAAAAGATTGAAAAAGAAAAATAGGCAACAGCTGACAAGCCATACCCAGAACTGAGACCAACAGGGAGAACAGATCCCAGCTCTGTGTACTGGCCTCAGTCGTGGCTCAGCACCCAACCCAGAGACCTGCCTGGCTTCAAACGCTTCCAGCAGCACATGCTTTCAAGTAGTCAGTGAATCATGAAAGCTTACAGGGCAAGCATTTTCCTTTTTAATTTGATCTCTAGTTTGCTGATGAAGACCGTGGTAGAAATGCAGTAATGTATTTTATTTAAAGACATTGCGTTGTTAAAAAGAGAGAGACAATAAATAAAATCCAATAGATCTTTAGTACCAGTCTGTGTTTTTTTTCCCCCCAAACCCAATGTTAATTCCATCTTTAAATGCATTATTCTGATGTTTGTGAGCATGAGTGTGTGTGTGTGTGTGTGTGTGTGTGTGTGTGTGTGTGTGTGTGTGTGTGTGTATGCGGGTTCTGGACCTGAGACATTCTAATGACAACTTTTTCTGAAACACTAGAAGCTTTCTCTGGAACCCAAATAACAGAATCCTTGCTCTATTATTTCATAGCTATGTGTCCTCAGACAGCATTCCCTGCACCTCAGTATCCTCCATTACAAACCAAAGTTAATAAAATGCATTCGTTTGGTGAACATTAAACAGAAAAGAACATGAGCAGATATAAAGCAGAGAAAATATGCCTAGCATGTAATAATCGTTAAATATAATCCATGACTTCTGTCATTTGTCCACCAGCATGGGTATATAAGCAAGCATTTTTGTCTCTTCCGGGCTCTGACATAATCTGAAGCTCCAAATATCAACATAATCATTATTTTCCTCTGCAAAATATAATCATTTTAAGATGCCATTTTGGGATGAAATGCAGGTTATGACACTTCACTATTTCAACATGTCGTCTGTGTAAGCTGTAAGGACTCAGCAGTTTTAACAGACCACCTGCAAGAAGCCAAGTCAGCAATCGTGCGTTTATTAGTAAGAGCATGATGTTGGGATGAATCAACAGAAATGCTGTATAATGAAGGAGGAGGTCTATCCCAATGATGCCATTAGACAACCCATTCATTACATCCTGACTGGTCCTCTTGACCATTTGTCTTTGCCACAAGTTACTAAATAGGAAGTGCTTAAAGAATGGCTTGAAATAATGAAGGCATTTTAAATGAACACCCTGATAACAAACATCACCAGCAAAAGTGCAAACTTTCAGACCGAAGACAAACTCAATGGAGTTCTACTCAATGTGCTTCCTTCTGAAGCCGAAGATGGTGGAGGCATTGGTCTAAAGACAAAGGGTTTTCTTACAGTCACATTCCAGAAAACAAAGGTTAGGATGTCACAGATGATACGAGTGCTTGCTTGTTCTGATCATGTAAAAATGCAGCAACTCTTTAAAAAAAAAAAAAAAAAAAGCTTATGATAATGAGATGGAAATGAGTCAGAAAATATGCAAATTAAATTCACTTGAAATATATATGTCTTTAAAAATTTACTGATAAATTGCTTTGTCAAATGCTTGTTTGTGTTTGACTGCTACCCGTTTACCCCCTTCTAGTTTAAGATGCCTTCCTTAACCTTAAAATTCATTTTTAGGAGACTCGAAGAGGAGGCAGACCTCTAGATATGAGGAGTGGTCGTTGTGGTAGAAGAAAGAAAGCAGAAAGAAGAGCAAAAAAATAGATAAAACCGCCATAAAATTTCTAGTAAATTGGACTAGAGAAAGGGAGCACATGTTGTGATGAGTCTAGTGTGAGACATTGCTTGAGATCTACACTCCTTTCATGAGCTAGCATGGGACTTAACTCCAGGCATGCAAGAAGCATTTACTGAGAAAGTCAGCACATGTTTTCCATAAATCTTAATGCACAACTTCACTGTAAGTTGTCCTTAGGGTTGAGCTCCATTTCTTACAGGTTCTTAGAAGATTAAAGTGCATTTTGTTGGAGAGATTGCTTACTTAAAACTTTTTAAAATTGATACCTACAGCATCTAATCATTACGGGAAGGAGCTACAACCTGACCCCAAGGCAACAGTGGGTTAGAAAAGCTAGAAAGCTTCAACGGATGGATAGAACTAAAGCTAAACAGTGGCTACAAACCAGTTAAAGAAGGTTAAGCGACTACAAACTACAGAAAGTAGAAAACCCCAAGCTCAAAGAAGGCAGACAAGAGACTCAAAGTCACAAGAATGGAGACCACAAACAGAATGGAAAAGAAAATGTTGCCCACTCAAGAAAACAGCATGTAGAACCACAACTATGTGGTAACGTGGCAGCAACACTTCTAGCTGAGACCTGACTCATACAGGAAGCTGTTTATGATATTCCTGCTTCAGCAAGCTTTAAAAAAAAAAAAAAATACAGAGCCCAGGGCCTCAAAATCTGCTGAAATCCGGCAACTCCCTTGCCTCCATGGCTTTGACCTAGCACATTTAGTTATTGTGGAACTGGTCAGCAGATCCTAACATGTTCTTTGCAAATTGATGCACATTTTTCCACCTGCAGTAAATCCCTAGAATATTGATAATGACTTAGCACTTACCTGAACTGAAAAGGCCTGATACAGGTTTTTCACGATCTGTGCTCTCTTACTCTTCGCACAATGCATTTTGGAAGAGATGAAGTGCATTTTCCTCTGCATAATTTCACCCTGTTTGCTTCAACAGCCATCACACATCTTTGAATATTTGTCACTGAACTTTCAGAGGTTTTAGCCTGCCAGGGGTTCACAGTGTCAGTCACAAGCACAATTTACAAACATATTTTCTCACTCCTTTGAACTAGTTGACTAGATTATTTTCCTGGAGAAAAGCAGAATTGTACAGTGTAAGACAACACAAGGTCCTTACTGTAGACAGATCAGTTGTATATTCTATTTAAAACATCTAATTTAACAAAATGTTTTTATCCATATAGAAAAAAAAATCACAATATATTGCACCTTTCTTTTTCTCCCTGTGTTGTTAGAAAGTTCTTACAATCACAAAGTTTTACTTCCTAAAGTGTTATTTAACAATTTTCCTATTGGTAAATATAACATATTTTCATTTATCTACTTATGTATGCATGTGTTTTTATGCCCTTATGAGTGTATGCCACATATATGTTGCTCTTGAAGAAGAGGTTTCAGATCCCCTGGACCAGGAATTACACCTGTCAGTAAAACACAAAACTGGTATTGGAAATTGAACTCTGATCCATGGAAGAGCACGAAGGATTCTGAATTGCTGAGTCATCTCTCCAGGCTCAACATTTTTATGTATAAATCTTCAAAGTATTTGAAGTCTTTTGCCAGTCTTTTAGACAAACAAGTATTGTCAATAAATGTCATATAGCTTCATTTCTGTACGTCTATGTTGTCATGTTTCTTAAAATATTGGTTACTTTCTTTCAACAAACTTCCTCATGAAAACACTCTGGCAAGAATGAACTCTATATTCCAGACCCAGACTAAGAATTTGATGCTGTTTCTACGGAAATACTCCTTATTGATGCAACTAGTGATTACTTTACTTCTTTTGACTGGGCATGGTACTGTTGGGTCATTGAGTTAGCAATCACACTGAATCTTACTTTTCATTTTTCCACTTAGTAAAAAGGATGAGCATGTGAGTAATGCCATTTTTTTTGGTTTATCAGCTTAGATAGAGGAATAATTAACAAATATAAAGGAAAACTCAATGATCTTGAAAGTATACATGATTTTCTTCTGCCTAGCTACAAGGCCATTTGCAAAAAGGAGTAAAACACAAGGAATAGATATTTTATACTTAAAGGTGGTTTTGAGAATCATACATTGAAATTGGTATTGGTTCTCAAGCTCAGTAAAAATAAATAACTTGATTCATATTAACTTCTCGCATTTGTACTGGCTCTGATTTTCAGTTTATATTGGAACTCAAGTAGATGATTATTTCTGACAAACTACAGTGCTCAACTTGTAAGTTAACATCTCTAGGCTATAGATATAGTTACAAGCTGAATTTCACATTTGCTAAATAAATCTAAGAGTTTTCACACAACATTGGGTATCCATAAATGAGAATTTGACTGTTACTTGAGTCTCAGATACATTTTGGTTGAAACTGATAAAAGGCAAGTGGTTTAAAAGCGATTTAGAACACTCTTGTAAGTTTTTTGCTTTAAACATATGCAACACTAAATGTTTAAATTTTGATATTTTAAGTTGTGTGGGTGTGTACATGCTTGCACACGTGTCTGTGTAAGTTTATTTGCACCACAAGCATAAAGGTGTGTGTGAAAGCCTGTTGAGGGCATCAGATTCTATGGAACTAGAGTGAGTTAATCTGGGTGCTTTGAACTGAGCCTTGGTACTCGACTAGAACAGTACTGGGTCTTAACTGTTAAACAATCTCTCCAGTCCCTGATATTTGCATCTGTAAGTGAATATATTGACAAATAAGAAATCAATTGCTTATCTTGTTTTTTAACAGCATAGAACAGGATCATTTTATTCTCTTGTGTAGAGCAATTTTAATCCAGCAACATGGCTTCTCTGGCAAGGATTCACATCCAAAAATATGATCAGGGTGGAATACATATACACCCTTAGTACACACATTTATTCCATAACAATGAAGATGAGGTTAGTTTGTAGAAGGAAGCAGCTACATTTTAAAGTGACTTATAGCGGATGGACAAAGGGATGAATCAGAGAAAGATTTGACAGAATGAGTCAGAGATGATACACTCAACTCTCACGAAGACAGATAGGAAAAAGAGGCAACTTAAGAGAGCAATGGGGAGGAGAGAGGGAGGAAGAGAGAGAGAGGAAGGGGGAGAGAGAGAGAGAGAGAGAGAGAGAGAGAGAGAGAGAGAGAGTTTTATAGAGAAAGGTTACAGGTAAAGAGAAAAGGAACCAAAGAATGAGAAGGAGCCAAAAAGATTAGAACAGGTTGCCACAGTTAGAGGCCAAGCAGAGCAATTCAGTCCAAAGCAGTTAGAAGCCAGTTTGAATCAGTCAGTGATCTTGGAGAGGAGTTTAATACAGAACAAATGAATTAAGTGAATTTAACCAGCCAGCCATAAAGAATTCCAGAGTTCTGAAAGAATTAGAAAGGGTGAGATTATTCAGCAGCAAGTCTCCAAGATGAAAATTACATCTGATGAATTAAAAATTACTTCTACAGTGTTGGACTTTTCATTAGTATAACAGAATACCTGACACTGACAGAAGAGACTCCTTTCTTCTCTCAGCTCACAGGTGTCACACCTGGGACCTTGACAGAAAGCGCATGGCAAAGCAGACCAGGTGCTCTCACAGCAGCCAAGAATCAGACGGGAATGGAGGAGAGGTCTCTGTTAGCTTGCTTTCTTTTCTCTCCAGTTTACTCTGTAGTCTATGAGATAGTACCACTGGTAGTCAATGAAATTTCTCTTCATTAATCTTTTCTGACATGCCCTCACCGATGCACTCACAGTAACCTCTTTTGAATGCCTAGACTCCTCATAATCTATCCAACCAGACAATCAAATTTAACTATCTCCCGCATATGAGTGTTAAAAGAGACTGGGGAATTAAAACATGGTGCAATTCATTGCTTGTATGATAGAAAAAAATATGTTTTTACCAAGATAGCTGAAATAACAAATGTGGGCTCTGATGCAATAATCTCCTAATGGTAGCCTACAGAGGCTCAAAGTGTAAAGGATGAATGAAATTTCTCCTTTCGACATTTCAAAGCATGCCACTCTGGGTCTAGAGTATGAAAAAGGATTATTGCTTAGATGGGTATACAAAAGGAGCTCATGAAAGACACTCTCATAATTGGACATGATAACCCTCTATTTTGTGAAAACTTCCAAAAATAAGATTATATATAAGTCAATCAGTTCATTGAGCACAGTTAGGAAAGCTCAGGTATACTTGTTTGCTCTGGGGACAGAACAATATTCTCACCACTTTTCCCTGATGAGTAATAATGACATTCACTTCAACAAGAGACATCACTCCTTTGGAACGCTGTCAATCCTAAGTAGATAGCAAAGGGAATGGATCCCCAGATTCAACGTCCCACAATACACAATGGCTATAAGAGGTGGCGTACAATGATCCCATTACAGAAGCACATATCAAAAAATACATTCGAGTCTGTGTATATGTCTAAGTATGTATAGTCCTATCCTCACATATAGATAATTATGTGTCTCCAGGTTTAATTTAAATTAGTGCTATTGTGGGAGAACAAGCCATAGGAAATCTGCTTGACAGTTACAAGTATCAGGAAAGGCCTAGTGCTACATAATGAATCACTGTTGTCAAACAGAATCGCACAAAACAGCTATTATTTGTTAGATAAAGATGAGGCTCTTCTGGCTCTTTAGGTGATTGTAAATAAACCTTTTGCAATGTGCTGGAACAAGATCAGCCAACAAAAGAAAGCACAGTTGTGAAGCTTCTGAGCTGTTTGACCACAGCCCAGCCTGAGTTGGAAGTGGGAAGAGAAAGGTCCTCTTGTGAGTCTTTTCCCGCACAACTTCCGCATTTACTGAACCAAAGCATCATCCTGCCCAGGGTTTTCTCCCTTATACATGGAACCGTAGCCTTGTCTTCTTTACTGGGAAAAGTTATCTAAAGGGTTCAGATTCTCCTTTCATCCATTGCTTGCATTTTGCTTAATCCAGTGCCAAGAGAAGCAGTGTGATCCAAAGCTCTAGCAGGAAAGGGGAGCATGCCAAATGGTAAGCCTTGGGGGCAGAAGAGTGCCTCCAGAAATGTCAAAACAGCTGTGTTTGATGAATGGGTAAGGTATGTAGAGAATGCAGCAAAGCCTAGCCACAGTTTTCTCAGTGGTGTCCTTTGTCGTCGAGGACAAGGTGGGTTCCTACTGCCTCAAGTTCAGATTTTCCGTGAAAAGGACTGAATGTCCTTGTAAATCTCTTTCGAGGATCAGAATATTTAGAAAAGTAAAGAAGCAATTGCAATCCAGTGCTAGTGTTTGGATTTTCTACTTGAAATCTACTTGATATATATATATCAGTTATTGCTCCTCTCAAACCTCATCAGAGAAACTTTTTGTGTATGTGCAGTGGATTGTAGTTATCTCAGAAATAAATGGTTCAAACCCAGGGAATCGGTGTTAGTGGAGTTCTCAGACACAAACTACCATCACTTTCCTTAAAGCTTAGGAACCATCTGAGAGGATGAGGCAGATAGCCAGGGGCAGAGTGAAACATTGCTTCCTGAATAGGACATGATTGTTATATTCCTAAACCCACAACTACTGTGGCTGCCTATGAAAGATCAACAAAAGATCAATCCACCAAATGTTTTAGCATAAAAGGGAAAGGTTCACAAGCCCCACCACTAACTATGGAGGAAGATAAGTCACTTTTCTTTAAGGAAAACTGTTACCTATAGGTTGGCTACGATTCAGCAGAAGGGCAGTACGAATTAGAGTAGGCAAGTCATTAAAAGAAAAAAACTGAGATGTGAACTTATAGTAGTAAGGTGGTAGAGATAAAAATGGAAGAAGACAGGAATGGGAGTAGAGAGTCCATATGATCAACACATAATGAGCCAAACTCTCAAAGAACTTGGAAAAATGGCTTGGTGAACAGATAGCAGCATTTACATATGGGCCTGATGATCTGTGCTTAATCCTGGATCCTAAAAGGTGGCAAGAGAGGACTACCCTCCAGGAATTATCCTTTGACTTTCATGAATCTATATGCATTGTGCACGCACGTGCGCGCACGAGCACACACACACACACACACACACACACATTCACATGTACGCACACATGAAATAAAGTGGGTTATTAAAAAACACATAAGGGAAGGCAGAAATGTGTAGATCTCTGGAGCTCATGGGTCAGCTTTCCTAACCTCCATGGCAAGGTACAGGCCAGTGGAAATCTCTGTCTCAGTACTGTGGAGAAGCGCCTGAAGAGCACCAAGCTGGTCCTCTATTGAATATGTGCACATTCAACCACGTGCACGCCTCCCTCACACACTCTGACAGACACACCCACACAAGAAAGAACACATACACAGGTACACAAGAAATTAAAATTCAATTCCTTTGCTTTAGCTTGTGTGTGTGTGTGTGTGTGTGTGTATTTTTATAGACATATACACATGCATATATGCAAGATATCGTACCTAGAAATATTTTTGAAACTTGTGAAATTTCTCCAGATTTTCATAGACATGAGACATATCAACAAGAAAATGACTAAAATGGTGCTTTTCCATTAATATTCTTAAAAACTGCCTGTGCTGCATGAGAATTTTAAACAATTGAAAAATACTACATCCTTTAACATCTCTGATAAAATCATAATGTAGTAGTTTCTGAAAAAGCGTAGTGAAGAACCCAGTCTCCTATTGATTAACCCCCCCACATACTTTAAAAACAACCTTAACACACAGACCTTATTTACAAGTCATCTATTAACTCTACCCCCAAATAAATATCCACAGAGAAGTTTCTGGAAAAATTTTGTCAGAAGGGGATTTGTCTCGGGCCATTCTTCCACCTAAGAGCGCAGCAGACAGTCAGGAAACTTGTAACTCTGAGCAACTTGGCTTAGGTCAGTCTCCTCAGAACATATGTCTCATGATTTGAACAAAGTCAGGTCAGCTAATATAAAAACAGGGAGTTCAAATGGGACCATGGACTCAGGGGGCTTTTCTTGGTACCGTGACTGAAAATATAACAGGAAAGAAGCTGTTTTTGCTTGAGTTGGTTGCTTATTATTGGTTTAACATGAAGGCCTTCAAGTAATAAACCCTGGCTTTGTTTCCTAAGTCCTATGACATAAGATCTCCTCTACACTTCCTATTATCATATACAGCTATAACTCTGAATATTTGAAAATACCTAAAATCATTCAGTGGGTGGGAATCAAAGTCAACTAATAAAATACGAGCAATGCTAAAATCAGTTTTGGATAATACCATTTAAAAAACAAAATACAGTTATTTGTTTTGAAAACATACAAGTCGAAATATCTGTGGTAAGGCTTCCCTTGCACTAATCCCTCATGGCTCTCTTCTATCTCCCAGGATTTGCTGATTTTTATACTTTGAAACTATCAAGAGTGTTGCAATGTAACAGGCTCACAGATCTTATTTGTCTGATGTAGACACGATCTAGGTTGCATTGGAATAAAAGCAAACACAGCAATCTTCAAAAACAAAAACAAAAAACAATCTCCATGAGCCTGCACATACAAGAGGATCACTCTGAAAACATAAATATGGCATGGGGATTAATCCCAAATAACAGCTTAATCTCTTTTTCACTGAATTCCCCCCTTCCTGGTCCCCCTCCTACTTTTGGAGCCCTCGTGTGTGACAATGAAGTCAATCTTCTATTTCTTTAGTAACTGGTTGCAGAATGATGTTGCGAGATTTCTTAATTTCAAAAGGCAGACTGCAACTGTTTCATTTGGATTCTAGAAGATATCTTCTACCTCACCCTTAATCTTGCTTCCCAGGAAACGTAAATCTTCCTTAACTTCAAGAACTTCCATGCAAGCTACGTATTCCATAAAAAAAGGGGGGGTGGAGCTAGAAAAAGAACACTAAACTCAACTTGGTCCTTTGCTAGTTCAAACTCCTCAGTTGCATGTATCTGTATTTCTGCAGATGAGTTTAGCATTACACAGGTCCATTTCTCAAGTCTCCCTTGCAAAAGCTCATTGTGGATCACCCTAGAACCTCCAGTCATGTTCTCATCACCCTGTTCCATGATTCCTTTACCCCTCGTTGCTACTGTTAGAGTATAAACAAAACATCAACACCCAGAAGATGTTTCGGATAATGTAAACATAGGATAATGCGCATCTTGTAATAATAACAACATTAAAAAAAAAAAAAAAAAAAAAAAATAAAAAAAAAAAAAAAAAAAAAAAGGAAAACACTTACCTCCTCTGTCTCACTAATTTCCCACACCTGTTTGCTACTTGTGGTGTGCACTCACCGACACTCATAAATTTTCACAAGATTTTAGTCCACTGGTTTATAAAATGTCTCCTGCACTGATGCCCCAATGACATGTTTATTGTTTGCATTTTGTTTTCCTGGTGTTTCATTCACAGCCCCAAGGCAGTGTTCAGTATATAGTATCACACCGACTTCTCTTTCCTCAGGTTCAGAATTTGTCCTTTTGTCTTGTGATTCTAAGACCATAGCTTGTGCGTAGTCAATACTCGCATGTCAAATTGATATTGGTTTGTCGAGCAAGTAAGTGTATGTGTGTGTCCTCGTACACCTGCAGCATTCAAGTAAAAGATTATTTGGAGTACTCATGTGCAAATGTATTCTGATCATTTAATTCATTTACCAGTACATAGGAAAACATGGCAAATCCAACATGAACATCAATCTAGTTGTTAACAACTAGAAGAAATTCTGACTTCCCTTCTGTAATTCACATCATGATTTCCTACCCTATTAACTTTACTGAATCATGACATGGATCCCATTCCTTATATGCTTAGACATATGAATATTAAACTGCCTGAAGTTCACCATTCCTTTAGAGCTATATTTTTATCTGGTTTATTCCCTAGAGTTTCATCATTTTCACCAATGTTTTACCCTGGCTTTGTTTACTAACAACTCCAGTTCAGCACTTATGCATCAGCAGGACCACGTGTAGAGTAATTTTTCCCATTTTTGTATGTTAATTTGTTTTATATAGCCAAGGTCAAATGTCAACATTACCTTTAAGAAGACTTTTGTTCCAAATTAAAATCAGTTGCCATCCTCTGTATAAACACAATATTTGAAAATCATCCGAGCCATGAAAAATAAGCCTTTCTGGATGACTTCATTAAGCTAGCATGTGTTCATTTGTTGAGTGTCCATATAACTACGCACAGTTGTGATGGTAGTAGTGTGTTTTTCTGCTCACCTAACCTACTAACACCTTGAGGTCAGTATCAAATATTGTTCCAATGTACTCTACAGAAAATAAATAGAATTACACATGCACCACAAAATGAGAATCTATGCATCTTGGAGCCTCCCCCTTGAGATGGATCCCAGTGTAGCCAGGTAGGTCACTGAACCTCTTTTTTTCAGTCTCTTCTCCATTTTCATCCCTGCAGTTCTTTCACACAGGAACATGTAATCTCCAGAAACCATCTGTTAACAACCCTCCCCTACCTCTCCCCAACCCAGAAGACCTCCTCACTCCCTGAGGCCTCCAGTCTCTCCAGGGTTAAGTGTGTCTTCTCTCACTGAGGCCAGACCATGCAGTCCTCTACTGTAGGTGTCTTGGGCATCAGACCAGCTAGTGTGTGCTGCCTGGTTGGTGACTCAGTATCTGAGAGAACTCAGGGGTCTGGATTGGTTGAGACTACTGGTCTTCCTATGGGGTCGCCCTCCTCCACAACTTCTTTCAGCCTTTTCCTTATTCAATCAACACGGGTCCCTGACTTCAGTCCATTGGTTGGATGTAAGAGTCAGCTATTTTTCGGCCACTTGGAGGACAGCCATGCTAGGCTACTGTCTTTAAGAACACCATAGCATCAGTAATAGTGTCAGGTCTTGGAGCCTCCCCCTTGAGATGGATCCAAGTGTAGCCAGATCACTGGACCTCTTCTTTTCTCAGTCTCTTCTCCATTTTCATCCCTGCAGTTCTTTTACACAGGAACAATTCTAGGTCAGAGTTTTTGACTGTGGGATGGCAACCCCATCCATCCACTTGATGCCCTGTCTTTCTACTGGAGGTGAACTCTAAAAGTTCCCTCTCCCCACTGTTGGGCATTTCATGTAAGGTCCCTCCCTTTGAGTCCTGAGAGTCTCTCATATCAGCTCTCTGGTACATTCTAGAGGATCCCCCTCCCCCACCTTCTACCTCCCGTGATGTTGCTCATTTCCATTCATTCTGCTGGCCCTCAAGGCTTCACACCTGTCTCACTCCTAAAGAACTAAACAGAGAATTCACAACAGAGGAAACTTGAATGGCTGAGAAGTCCTTAAAGAAATGTTCGAAGTCCTTAGTCATGAGGGAAATGCAAATCAAAATGACACTGAGATTCCACCGTATGCTAAGATCAAAAACTCAGGTGACATCACATGTTGGCTAGGGTGTGAAGAAACAGGAACACTCCTCCATTACTTGTGGTATTGCAAGCTGGTACAACCAATCTGGAATCAACCTGAATATTCCTCAGAAAACTGAAACTGGATCTATCTGAAGACTCAGCTATACCACTCTTGGGCATATACCTAAAAGATGTCCCACCATGCCATGGGGTATGTGTTCCACTATGTTCATAGCAGCCTTATTTGTGATAGCCAGAAGCAGGAAATATGTCCTAAGACATCTGGTTCATTTACACAATGGAATACTACTCAGATATTAAGAATGAGATTTTGCAGGCAAATCAATGGAGCTAGAAAATATCAACCTGAATGAGGTAACTCAGACCCAAGAGGACATCCATGGTATGTACTCATCAATAAGTAGAAAATAGGCAAAAAATAGTATAGAATACTCAGGATAAAATCCATAGAACTCACAAGTGAGGATGTTTCAATTCCACTTGGGAGGGTGGGGCAGAGGGAGGGAGGAACGTGGTGGGAGAGGTTAGGGTGAAAAGGAGAGCATGCCCAGATGTCCTTATCTCTTTATCCTCAAGGATGATATTTAAGGAGAGACTAGTGTCTATATCCCTCAGTCCTGGAAGCCTGCTTACTTGATGTCACCCAAGCACTTCCAGAACAGTCATTCTAGGTTAAGACCTGAAAATAGTGTGGCTCCTTTGTGCAGCTCTCTCTGACTAGAAAACCTTACACACAGAATGGTGTTTCATGAGTTGCCGGGAAACTGTTGATACCATCAATGGTAGTTTGCACAAATGGCTATTGCACACTGCTCCTGTGTGGGAGTAGCTCAAACACGCCACTCCTCCACTGTTTCTTTGGCAGTGGAGCATCTGTCCTTCCTGCGCTCCTTTTGTGATTGCCGCCTGTCTTACGGAATGATTCCCTGTGGGTTCTGTGTTTGTTTTCAGTGTGGTCCAACCAGCAGAACTTCACTAATGTCATTTTCCTTTCAGCTTCAGTTTACTTACTGTAACCTTAACCATTAGTTATCCTTGTGACTTATGACTTGGATATATCATACAAGATGGAAGACATGAAGGGAGAATGAGAAAAAAAATTAAAAATAAAATAACAAAAATTAGAAACACTTTATGATGAAATACCCTGATTGTAATATATGACCAAAGCTAATTATACATAGGAAGGCACACATGGGGAAATTAAGATAAACCCAGGGCCCTCAAATGGAATCAAACAATCTAAAGAGTGAATGACCGATTGAACTTTAATGATAATATATCACAGTGAGCAAATTTGTCATTCTCATTGCATAACTGAATATCAGCAGGCCCCACCTCTAATCTATAGGAAACTAAGAAAGGCTGAGTGTGGGAGAAAAAAAAAAATCGTTCCTAGGGAAGAGCCCCTTGATTGATTATCCGTACTAACATTCCAGCCTTGAAATCATATATATTCAAAACTAAACAAACTGAGAATGATGAATTTATATGTTTATGCATATATATGTAACAAAAACAAACATAAAGAGGTCATAAATTGAAGACAGAACAGGGGAGGTAAACGAAATAAAGGGAGAAGAGAAATTATGTAATTATAGTTTAATTTCAAAAGTGAAATATAAATGTATATGATAGGGCTGGACATTCATTCATCTGTTGATCTCCTGATTGTACATCGCAGCTATGGCTCAGGAGACATTGGGGAAGAAGGGACAGGAAGCTTGTAAGAATGAGAAAATCGGGTAGTCTGCTATAAAACATTTTCTCCTAGAAACGGCTATATAAGCAATACTGGAACAATAGCCATGTCAACACAGATGTTAATGGGGTAGAAGGCAGTTTTTCCTGGATCTCACTGCTAGACAAAGAGTGCTCTAATGATTTATGGAAGAAAAAGATTCAGATTCTCCCAAGGATGAGCCCCTTTATTGGATGCTCAATGCATAGTGCTCAGCCCAGAATCTATATTCACACAAACAACTATACATATAAGCAACAAAAACAGATTATGTATAAGTATATAAATATGTAACATAATAATGCGTATATAATAATGTTTATCAGTGAGCTGACTATAGATAAAAAAGGAAATAGTACATACATCATGAGTAAATAAAACTTTAAAGAAATGAACAAATTATATATATATATATATATATATATATATATATATATATGTATAAATAGTAATCAAAGAACAAAAGTCTATTAACTTGAGAGTCAGGGGACATAGATGGGGTTCAAAGGAAGGTGGCAAGAAGAACATGGAGGAGATAAGAGAAGGGGGAAATGAAAAAAAACTAAAGTTTTCCTCCTAAATATTGATGTTCATGACAACTAGCAAATCAATCAGTGAAGAATCCTGCTGATATTACAAGGATCTTGAAGGATCTGAAATATTGAGGTCTCCCTCAGGAGAGAAGCAATCAATCTCAAGGCTGCTCTTTTACCTGCTACTAGCGTCTTTCCACTCACATCCCCTTTACAGTAGACACCAGCAAACCATCGGCAGTCTCGAGTGGTTGTTGCAGTTTTCAGTCCAGTTTCTTTTTTTTCTATGGCTCACATACTAATTTACAGTTACCGCACTGTATCTTTAATCATTACCTAAGAATGCTGTTTCTCTTCTTCTGCTTATTTGGATTTTAATTCTGCTTTTCTTATTTCTGGGCAAAGAAAGGCAACAGTTTTCAAACTGTTAAAGGGTAGACATTAACAAACATCCTAGTCTTTTAATGTTCAGCAAACAAAGGAGGACCAGAAATTAGGAGTTACTCGTCAAATACATATAATGCACTCACCATGCTAATAGCTTTAGCACAATGATAAAAATGTTGGGCAAAGTTGTCTCTTCACTCAAGGCTAAGGTCAAGACCCACCTTTTCCCCAGTGAAGGATTCTTGACTTTTGCTTGCTTTTCTTCCACCAGCTTGAGTCTCATGGGACTTTTTGTTTATATTTTTTGTTAACTCTTGCATTTTATCCTCTGCGTATTGTTCCCCGTGTATTTGTCTTTTTCTAAAATTTCCCTGTTGAGTGCTGACTTTATCTGTAAATAAAGCTATAGAAATTACTTATTACATGAAGAAAGCCAAGCTTGCCCTTCAACATGCTGCCATTCCATAGGACACGTCGCAATGAAGCTGCCACCCAGGAAAGGAACAGAGGTCCTCTTTCAATAACCAACAGTTGGTAGCAAATCTTTATGTCTGAATAAGTTTGCAGAATAGAAGTTTCTGGAGCCTGAGCTTACCTACCCTTTACTGCTTAGAACGTCATTGACATCTCAAAGGAGAGGTAAAGCAATCAAAATTATATGTGTAGATTCTCTTATGTGTTTTTTTTTTTTATGGACAGCATAGTAATAGGTTTCACTGAATGATAACACGTTGCAATTCTATATCTCTTTTAATGGTGATTAATAATCTAACTTTAAATATTTCCTGTTACTTTTTTCTGAATCTTATTTTCCCATACGCATCTTTCCCATTTCATTTTTTTAAATCTAGATTCCACTCAGTGCCAAGTAGGAAAATGCAAGCAGAAAATTCTGGTGCTCTGAATCTGGTTACTTGGGCTTCAACTTTAGTAGTTTTTGCTTCTAGTTCAGTGAGCTTGGACAGTACCCTAAACTCCTCAGATCTCAATTTTCTTCCCTCTATGATAGAGATTTTTGGTGAAGAATAGCCAAGTTAATACGTGTGAATCACTCTCTGGGTTACACAGTGTCCAATTAGATATGACTAGTTAATATTCACTATTATTATATCATTTTAAAAGCTCCATTGTGATTTTACCTCAGAAAAACCCTATATTTTAAAAGGTCACTTTCTTCATATGTAATCCTTTTGAACTTGAGAGAAAAGGACTTGACTCATACTGCATGAGGGTTGCTACCTGAGCCAGTGGCTCTGTCTAGCATTCAGAAGCTGGCCAGCATCACGGTGAGCACCCAGTGAGTCAGAAGGGCCTCAGAGCACTTGATGGTGTATGCACTTGGCATCAGACAGCACAGACATAAACATACTTGGAAAAAGGCAAAGGGAAATAAATATGTTGGTTCTGGATGAAGGCACCATGCTTGTCAAATTGTTTTGAAATGCCCTAGTGCCTCTTCAATATTCTACCTATTGATTCCACCACTTAGGGCCACAGTTATTAGTTAGCCCACTAAGGGAACTATGAATCACATCTACTGCCTACCGATCTGGTTTATCCCAAAGACACAAACAAACCCAAGGTACTGGGAAAAGTACCACATCTTTGCAGTGCAGTGCAGGGTCAGAGGTGGGGGTTAGCATTGTTTTTTTATGGATCCTGCAGTATCGAGGCAAAGAATACCCTTACTGACATCCAAAGCCTGGGATATTTGACCATGTGAGAAGGAAGTCCCTTTGCTCTTCACAGTCACTGCAGATGTCCCCACTTCCGACATCTGGAAATGGGAGGTCTTGAACCAACGATCCATTAGTGTTGCAAACATGTACTCTGTGGATTCTGTCATCCTGTTTAACTTGGCAAGACCTACAACCACCCTAACATTTTGTGAATGAGAAGATTGTCAAATTGATATGTTTCTGATTTGGTTGCTTTTAAGTCATTATCTGTAAGAGCTTTCATGGTGCTTATACTGAGGAGAAACCTTGCCTGTAATTTTTTTTTTTTTAAGTTATATGGCCCAAGTTTTCTCTTTTTGTCGAAGAGATTGAAAGCTATGAAAGTCATTCCAAAAGTTTTTTGGGCTCTGCAGTGGCATTTTCAATGGGAAATTGGCAAGGACTTATGTGTGAATGAAGACAAAGAAAGCCAGTGAGCAGTCGAAGCCCCGAGATTGAGCGTCTGCTTATCCACATGTCAAAGAGGAAATGTGCAAATCTTCCTTCAACTGCTAACGGAGTACGTCTGCCCAAAACTCCTGAGGTCTGATGCGTTTTAGAAATTTACACAGAAGAGTGAGGGAGGGAAAAACTTATAGCATTAATACAAATTTGTCTGGAAATATTCTTCCTTCAACAACTTTGGGCAGTCTCGCCTTTCCTTTGCTGCAGACACATAGAAAGTGGAAGATATGACATAGGTTGTGTCTGCATAGGGCCAAGCGTCTGGGCTAAATTCGGTCCTAGTGTTTGATCTTAAATAGACACAGGGTTATTTTTTAAAGCACCATCTGTCTGTAGCCAGGATAGTGCAATCACCAGCCTGGGAGGTATTTAATCAGATCATAAAAGTTTCTCCAGCCTTTCTCTCCCCAACTACTGTTTTATCCTGATTAAAAAAAAATACTGCTAGCTAATTAATCCTTTCTTTGCGTAAGAAACTATTAATGTTTCTTAATAGGATGGGCAGTTTAAAGATGAAATCTCTAACAAGCATGATTTAATGTAGCAGTTCTCAACCTGTTGGTCACAACCCTTTGCGGGGGTCACATATCAGGTATCCTGCATATCAGGTGTTTACACTATGATTCATAACAGTAGCGAAATTCCAGTTATGGAGTAGCAACAAAATAACCTCATAGATACGAAGGGATCTATGAATGATATAATTTAGATGACTAAAAAACAAGTTCTGGAGGAATTAGCCAAGCTTACCCCGATCATCTCTGGATCTCTTGACATGACTCACAAAACACCAAAGTATTAGAAAGGGCTATGATGCATAGAAAATGCGTTATGGATTTTAAATTCAGATAAACTTCTTTATAAAACCCAGATCTGCTCTTTGACATTGTGCAAGCTATTAAAGCTCCTAAGCTGTAATTTTCTCATAAGAAAACTGGGGTTATCTTGAAATTATGTAACCATTAGAGTTGCTAAATGGCTGCTATGTGATAAGTGCTCAGAAACAGGCAATTGTCTATACTGTTTTTTATTCAAATAAAGTTAGCCAAAGCAATAAAGGAACTTTCATATTCTTAAATTTCTTGATCTATTTGTGGAGTTGGACAGCAAAGAGGTGTTAAGATCAAGGAGAAAGATTACTGGGCTAAGAATGAATTTTTAGTAAATTCTGACTGTAGTGAGCTTGGGCAAGTCAGTCTCCGTGTTCAAGTTTCATGTTATTTATCCTTAATCATGAACTGGTTAGATCTGTATCTAAGATTCCTATAATCGCTATTATCTGTGTGCCAATGCTTTCCATAGAGCCGACACTAAAAGGCCTACCAGCAGCACACAGTCCCGCCTCCACATCAGTTTTGGAATCTGATTGTGTGCCCTCATGATTAGTCACCGAAGGAGACAGAAGCAAAAGTCAATCGAGCTGAGCCTTTCCCGTGAGTCATTATTTCTGCCTTCAAAACTGCAGCGCATTGCCGTTCCCCTCCAGATACCTCTGTTTTCACTTGTTTCAGTATTTTCAAATTCTTCACTATGGTTTCCTATACCCCTGCTGACTTTTGCAACCTGATTTTGCAATCTGTGGAAAGCTCAACACCTCCAATTCTTTATCTTACTCTGTAGTCCCTTGGGTGTGAAAAACTGGGCAAGAAGGCCGATACTCATTCTGAAGAGTGCCTTCAAATGTGTTGGAGGTTTATGGAATTTGATTTTTATTATTTGTGCAGACGCAAATTTTTTCAAGCACTTCAAGTAGTATGTGTTCACTCAGGACAGAAATGATTAGCCTTCGTTATTTTCTTCCAAGGAAAGGCACATCCATTGGGAGTCTGTTCTGGTGGATGATCTAAGTGTTTGAGTGGCAGGATATAGAGTCCTCTGTGTATATTTCCTATCAACTGCTTCCATGGCTTCAGTCACCAAGTACTTGATGCTTATGTTTTTGTACCTGTATTACTATGTTGGGATTTCTCTTCCCTCCAGTGAATTAGGGGGTGTTTTGAATTCTAAGTTTGG
Source organism: Mus pahari (assembly GCF_900095145.1). Taxonomy (NCBI): domain Eukaryota; kingdom Metazoa; phylum Chordata; class Mammalia; order Rodentia; family Muridae; genus Mus; species Mus pahari. The sequence continues at coordinate 17,146,104 of NC_034606.1, read as the reverse complement.
AAATGTCCAAACATGTTTTCTCTGACAGATATTGTAATAATTCCCAGAAGAAAGCCCATATTTCGGGCTTTTTATTTTAACACATTGCTTGTTTTGACTCATTATCCATGAGTCTATTCCTTCCTTACCTCCCTCAGTTTTTAAACATATGCTGAAGGAAGTGATGGGAAATGTACTTCAGAAAAAAATCTAGGTCATATTACAATGACCTTGTTCTTAGGACTGGGCTTAATGTATGCATGGCCCGGACTGGATTTTCTAGGTTCCAATTCAACATAAAATTTATATGCACAATAGAGAAGCCTTATTTGTAAAACTACTTATAATTAAATGTAAATGTGCTTGCAATTAAATATAGATTTAAGATGAATATATCTAAGACTTCTAATATTATTTTATCGTATTAGTATATACATATTATTAGTCAACAATACCAAGACTGAAGACAACAATTTTAAAATATGAGAAAATAACCACAGAAACATGAGGACCACCGAAACAAGATAGAAAGGGTTCCTTACCTACAGGAGAAAGCAGTCTCTGGCCCCAGGTACAGTGAAGCAAAGTCCTTTTTAATAGATTAGGATTAGAAATGTTTGTCAAAGTGAAGATTTGTCAAACTTTAATTTTAAAGTTAACAGAAAATGTCGTTACTATGTTTCAGTCCAAAATAGTTTTACTTTTCTTGGAAATAACTAGAAGTTTCCAATGTATTGGTATAGCCAGGTGACCAATGCCACTGAACTACACTGGAGAGAAGGATAAATCTAGAATAGGTGAATCTTTGCAACCTCTTTTAAAAATCAAAATTTTATAATATTTTTCTACTTCTTCAAACATCAACAAAGTATTTCGATGTATTTAATATTCTGTTTTATTTTGAAGCACATTAATCTATTCTGTTTATTTAATACCATATCTTTATTCCATGTCTTCTGTGTTAATTTCTTTGAAATAATGACTTAAACTATATATAGTTCGTACATATAAATGTATACGTAAAAACACACAATTATATGTACATATGTATACATATATACATGATACAGTGAGTTAAGCTTCAGACACTATTAAATTCCTAATAATCACTACAGCCACAAAAGCCAAACCTCATTATTTCTATATAAACTAGGCTTGGGGAGAGAGTCAGCTGTGCTGTCTCTACCACCATGAAGATTTATGTAGAGGACCTGACTATGACAGCCTCTGCCATGACCAACTTGTACCTTGTTAACAAGTTGTCCTGTTTCATTTCATGACAGTCTCCAGGGGAGAGAAGGCACACAGCAGCACATGCCACTCCTGTCCATGTCCCACTGGAACAATCTCTGGCACACGGCCACAGCTGACTGAAAAGCAGCCTGCGAAATACTCAGTAGCAGTATAGTAGAAAGTATAGTTTGCTTCCAGAACAGCACTACTTCACTAGTTATCTTATTCCCTCCCGGTTTCCTTCTTTGCATGAGTAGCTATGATTTTCAAACATCCTTTACTTCGATATCTTTTACTTTGATTTTAATTGCATCTTTTTAATGCAATCAATAAACTGGGTTAAAGTAAGGCAACACCAAGATACGTTGTTTATAAAAATTATGAGAAACAGCTTAGTTCCAGAAATAATTGGATAGCATGACATTATGGCAGTTGGTTAACTGATTGGTCATCAGAGCAACATCGAAACAGGCTCCGCTTATAGAGAAAATTCCAGGGATTATCAGACTCTTGTGGTAAGTGTATGCTTTTAGTTCTTATAAATATGTACTGATTCAGTAGTATGTTCACATAAAAGATTCTACATGTAATGTATTTGTTAAGTACATGCCATTCTCTCATCTGTTTGGCCATAGTAACTTTGATGAGTTCCTACAAAAGTTAAGATCCAGAGAGAGAAAACTAAAGACTGCACAATACCTACTAAATGCTCAAGAAAACTTGAGAGTTGTTACTATTTTGTAGTCAGGTATTTCTTTTTTATATACACTATTACTCATTTCAATTATAAAAATCTCCAAGTTACTTCAGCTTACTAGGGAAGAGGAGAGTGGGTTTAAACTAAGAGAGAAATATTTGCTTTTTTTGGCCAAGAGTTGCATCTCTGTGTTCCAGTTAAACAATTTTAAAAGGGAAGATAGATTCTGGCACCTTCTTATTAGAGTTCTTCTGCAATCAAAGGTACCTTTGCATGTGAAAAGATGCTCCAAAAAAATCTAATACCTCCTTGACCCTCACCCATTCAGTTATTTGCAACTGACCCCAGAACTCATTAAGACAAACATGTTTCAAAGTTTGTTTAAATACAAATTTGAATGCACTTTTCCCTAAGTAAAATAGACTTGCTATTTTTTAACAATAAACATGTGTATTCAGCTCTTGCCAGCATAATGCATCTAAAATGGGGCTAGCAGGTGTTTTTGAAGAAAATATGTAGTTGTAGAAGAGAAAGGGAAAACCAAGAAGACCAAGCTTTCTTGTAATTCACCATGATAAACACTGACATCCTTTCATGGAAAGGAAGAAGAAGAACTCTGAGAAAAGTGAGGCCCATGGCCCTAGGTGGTCACAGTAGCCTGTGCTTAGATACTGTGGGGAAGGTTGCTGTGATGCACAGGCCACTGGAAGAAGTGAAGCCAGCTGCCAGAAGGTCAGGCATCAGATGACTGGAGCCACCTTTCAGAAACACTCCCATATCACATAGGTGAATCAAATATTGCTTATGGGTGTTTAATGGTGCAACTTAGAGGCTGTAGGTGTATCTTTGCATTTAGACATTTGAGGTCTCTTGGGGAAACCTTCTGCAGATATAAAAGGCAATATATACACCATGAAGGCTTGTCTACACCATAACTTCTTGTATTTAAGCGAATTTTAGACTAGAATAGGAAGCTCTCTCTCTGATACAAGTTTTTCTAATGTTTATTATACAACCATTTCTTTGGAAAAAAAATGTCTCTTTCATTTGTAGCTCTGAAGCACAGATGTTAATAAGGAATATGTTGAGTAATAACATATAAATGTCAGTGCCAGTGTAGTATAATTAGAAGGTTTCCAACCTGGACTGTTTAACAAACCAGCTATCAGTCCAGATGTAAAACACTAATGGGCAAGCAATAGACAGCTCTTTGCTCTGAGGTGGAACAGGTTTTTTTTTTTTTTTTTAAGAGACAATAAATTCCTCCTTGACTAGACCAATATCTGCTGTACAAATGCCAAGAAGAGTGTAGGAGACAGAGTCAGAGAATGATCACAAGGAAGCTGTCTGTTGGACACAGCAGGGCAGCTGAATATATGAAACCAGTGGTTTCGACAGCATACACAGACAGGTAGGAGCCCACTTCATACCAAACCCAGCATGGAGAAAGAAGCTGGGCATGCAGTCCCACCTCTGAGCTGAGGCACAATTGGCAATAGATTCCTTCTGAGAGAGACAGTAAGTTTTCTCTAAGAATATAGCCTCTGTAAGTTGACCGTACTCCAGTGGAAGGACACACATCCAAGAATATTTGGGCAGTGCACAATGTTGGGGGAATATAGGAGCAGTTTGAAAGAAGTTTTTGATCAACAGGAAGAGAAATGAATTGTCATTGGAAGGAAACTTACAGGGCTTGATGACCATTATACTGGAGTTGTCCTCACGACAAAAATCATGTGAGGGGGCATAGAGCATGCTGAGATTATGACACTGCACTATGATCAGGACCTACCTGTTTCAAGGAAGTATCTGCCTGTGTTTAGATCGATCCTTCTCTTGACTGATTATGTGTGATTCTCCAATTTTAGCATTCAATTTCTGAGAAAATCTCATTTAGTTCTCCTAGCATATTACTCATTCCACTCAAGTGTCTCTGCATCAAAAAGCCTTGCCTGCCCACGGCATCTAAAGGAAGCCCCTTCTCCCATCAATTATTTGTCCCTTTATTGTGCTGTGAAACTGTTTATCACTATCTAAAACCAACTTTCACTTTTATTAGCATCTTCATTCATTACTCACTCCCCTCCTCACATCTGAACTCTGTAAAATAAGGAATATGTCATATTCCTCATGTTCCGTTCCTTGTCTAAATTAGATGCTCAAGACCACAAGATGAATGATATCTGAAACTATAGAATTCAAGTCCTTTATCGTTTGCTTTCTGAGAATACATTCTGATCATTAAATGGTGAGCAATATTTGCTCTGCTTTTAATCTAATGTGATAACCAAGTTGGATTATACATGTAAAGGGCTTGTGTAGTCTGAAGCACCTCATGAAAATTAATGAACTCCTAAGTTCACAAATTGTGAAATGATACAAAAGTCATTTGATCTAAGCTTAATAATAAACTTCCAATGAGGGCTCTTGGTATGTTGAATAACCTTGAGATAGGCTGTAGCCTCCCAAGGCCTCAGTCCCCTTGCTTGCTACATGAAAATAAAATAAGATACTATATATGAAGGTACAGAAAAGTGATACAGAATAGTATTTAGTAAAACGACTGCCCTCATTATACTCATTCCTGGTTTTCTGTAACTCTTTACGTAAAAAGGGACGAGAGCTGGTAAGACGACTTATTCGACTTATTCGCTGCGGTCGGTTTCCCCCAAATGGGAGGGAACTTGTTAAAAGTATAACCCCACAGTGAGTAAACTGAGACCTTGTGCATTTGATATGTGACAGGTGTCATCACAATGTCAAAACTTAACTTCTTGAAGATACTTTATCTATAAACTCATTGGAGGTAATGTTCTAAGGTTAACTAGTTCCCTGGAATTCTTCAGCGCCACAGAGCCTGTGACAATCTTTGACCACTTTGGTTCATGTTAAGCCATGCATGAATTTAACCTTTTCCCATTCCTTGCTCATGCTCAAAGCACGGCATTAATCAGAGAAGGAGGCTTCAGTATTGAGCTTGCTTCAAAGCCTCTGATGCATTGTGCTTCCTTTGATGAAAAGCATGAGAGGCAGGGAACAGGAAATTCACTCTGATTTCATTGTTCTCTGTGAACACTTCGTTTTCTTTAGAAACAATGCTAGTTTGCCCAAAATGACTAATAATCAGTACAATTTATTGAGCATTAATTCTATGCCAGGCCATGAAGAATTCTGCATACATCTGGACAATTCATTCTCCCGTGGGGCTCTAAAGGAGATTTTATTATCTCCCTTCAACAGAAGAAGTGCCTGAGATGCTGAAGTGAAAACTGTTCTCCTATGATTGGGAGAGGAATAAAGAGGGAGATGCATAGCGCTGGGATCCCAAACTCCTGTCCTTCAAGGCTCTCTTCGATGCCAAAATTTAAGCACAGACTGAAGAGTGGTGGATATTACTATCACATTTCTTATGACAATTTCTCAGATCTTTCTAATCAGAAGCCACCAATCCAAACTACTGAAGTTCACAGTGGCAAAGGGTGACAAAATACTCCCAGTTCTCATGTGGTATCTTAGATTATCCAGACTTATTTTAATCTCTGAAATTTGATTACATGATTCTGAACTATGAAAAAAGAAAAAAAAAAACCACAATGTTGGAATAATTGATTCAAACAATGACATGAAGTGTTGCTAAAGTCCTCAGCTTTGGCCTTAGGTTGGGGCAAGGTGTAGCCTACACAGTTAATTAGCATTATCTACATTTGAAGTGGGCATTGGGGATCTGGTACCAACTTTGGATTCAAGGTTGGCCCCACCCCAAGCCCTTGATCTGAGATTCTGAGCAATTGCAAAACCTCTCAGATGTAGTACCTTCACAGGTTCAGTGACAATGATGATGAATTCTCCTATCTGACAGACTTATCTTGATAGTTAAATAAGATAATATCTTTAAAGAACTGTTGTAAACAAATAATGAATAAAGGATATAATACAAAGAAAGTAATACAGAGCACAGAAAAGTAGCATTGCTTTAATTAATTAATCAATTAAATTAATGTCACCAACATTAATTTCATTTAACAAAATATTTTTACTAAGAATTAGAACTATTCTCAACTATTTTTCATATATAAAAATGTGTACCCCTTGTCTAGTCAAATGCCTTTTTCTTACGAAGCAGTGGTCCACAATAACTTTCTCTTCATATACTTAGCTTTTCATTTTGCTCATCAGCTGTTGACTTAATTTGGTGTATCAAGTAGTTTTTTCTACTGATACATAGATCCAACATGAACAATAAACAATGGTGTACCTCTTTCAGGTGATAGGATATTTAATCTCAAAAGGTAAATATCTCATCAATATTTAAAATAGCCATTGATAAGATAATAACTTAGTAACAAAGTAAAAAGGTTTGATTCTTTTATTCACAGCACATTTTCCTTTGTTCCAGATTATACTTCCAATAAATGAAAAGAAGTAGATGAAGAAAATAATCAAAATTTTGATAAACCAGTTTCTCTCACCCATAGCTGAAAACAATTAGATCAATAGTTATTTTATTGACATTTTTAGCTTCCAAGAATTATTTTGGTCATGTAGAGGTTTTTAAAAATACATCATTTAATTAAACAATACTGTGTGTGTGTGTGTGTGTGTGTGTGTGTGTGTGTGTGTGTGTGTATGCACAAGCCATGCATGTTGGTATGGAGATCAGAAGACAACACCAGGTGTCATTCTCAGGACCACAGTCTAATTCCTCTGAGTTAGGGTCTCTCATTAGCCATGAGCTCATCAATGAGACTAGCTTGGCTGGCCAGTGGATCCACGTATCCACCTCTTAAGTGCTGAGATTGCAAAGTCATAAGACACCACCATATTTAGCACTTTGTGAATGTAACTCAAGGCTCCATATTCACAAAACAATTACTTTACTGACTGAGCCATAATCTTTAGCACCTTTCATTTTAGTGTTCTGAGTTGTTGCTCCAATTAAAAATCAGATCATAAATAACATACGGATATTTGGGTTTTATTCTGCATAGTGCAATAGATAATTCAAAATCAAATCCAGATTGCAAGTAAATTTGTGCCTTTTCTCACCTTTAAAGGGAGAAATATAGTATCTGTGAATTTCCTGAGATTTAATATTTTGATGTGTTCAAGAAAGGCATCCTGACAGTGAGGAAAATATTAACACTTTCCATCGATGAATAATGGTTGAATGTAGACAGAACTTGGCAAAATTATAGGGAAGCCAACCATTAGTTAGGTAGATTATAGAGTTCTAACCTTCTACAAAGCACCCAGTCTTTTCAAAGTCTTATTGTTGAATCTGTTACAGTCCTCCACTGTGTGGATACCAGCTCTTAGGTAAGCAGCTCTGGAAGTCACGTAAGATAATTCTAATCCTCTGTGCTTCTGAAAATTCTCCTTTACCTGCAGTTTTTCCCAATATGCATTATGCCCTGACACATCTTCTGTCTTTCATGTTAGACTGCTAGTCTATGGAGTAGGGACCATGTTTATATTGGTCTCTGTTCTTTCCCTCCCACTGCCAGGTACATGGCATATGATAACTCTCTGTGGATGAAAAGACCCAGGAAGGGTAAGAAGGAAGCAATGATGTATTGAGGTAGTAAGGTGTGTTTCAGGCAAATGAGGTGTCTTAGTCAGGGTTTCTATTCCTGCACAAACATCATGACCAAGAAGCAAGTTGGGGAGGAAAGGGTTTATTCAGCTTACACTTCCATACTGCTGTTGATCACCAAAGGATGCAGGACTGGAACTCAAGCAGGTCAGAAAGCAGGAGCTGATGCAGAAGCCATGGAGGGATGTTCTTTACTGGCTTGCTTCCCCTGGCTTGCTCAGTCCGCTCTCTTATAGAACCCAAGACTACCAGCCCAGAGATGGCACCACCCACAAGGGGCCCTCCCCCCTTGATCACTAATTGAGAAAATGCCTTACAGCTGGATCTCATGGAGGCATTTCCTCAACTGAAGCTCCTTTCTCTGTGATAACTCCAGCTGTGTCAAGTTGACACAAAGCTATCCAGTACATGAGGTGATACTTGGCCTCACAGTTGACCTCTGCTCTCCACAGCCTTGTCTTATTTCACAATTCATCCTACCCATGGCTCAAGCCTGTCTCCAACTCCAACGCATCTGCCCTTGCCCGTAATCTAAACTCACATACCAAATTAAGTTGAAGAATTTACTTAGGAAAACTGCCTAGTATCATATCATCACTGCAGTCCTTGTTCTTAATAGTTAACCTCAAAGTGCCAATCATTAACGCTGGTGTCAGGGATAGAGGAAAGACTCATGACAGTAAATAATCAGTTCTACTTTCTATAAATTCAGGTATATCATGTAAATAAAGAAGCAAAAAACAGTCTATCAGTGAGTTAGTCTAAATAAATAACCACTATTTACGCCATTTATTCATGTTGATCATGTGTTATCTACAGGCTTGTTACAGTGGTCAGTGTGAGCTTAATTTAAGACAAGAAAACAACAAACTTCACCAGAAGCAATGATTCCTTTTGGGTCTTTTGAATTCTTTACATCAGCATCCAAAAGATAGGCTTGTAATACATGACTTTGTCAACCCACAGACACTGAATGGAAACGTATGTGTAAATCAGGCCATTTTAAACCAGAAAGGAAATAAGATTCCTTAAGGCAGTTAGCCAGTTCTGTAGGCAACCTTTGGAAATTGCTCTCTCTTCCCTGAGTCATCCCGCAAACCTGAAGCAAACACTTTCTATGGAGCACTGGCCCTGGGGACATGGAGATGAAAGCGTTCCCTCCCTAAAGAAGGTCACAGTCTAGGGACAGACAAGAACAGGCAAATTAAGACTAATAATACAGTGATAAGTACAGGGTAGACGTAAGCACAACTTACCATGGCAACGCAGAGGAGGGGCACTGAACCAAGCCCCCGGGCAATAGGTAAGGTTTCCCAAGGAAGCAGCAGTAAGTGTATGGGAGTAAGCCAGGTGAGGGGTGTGGACAGGATGGATTCTTAAACAAAGGACTAGGAAGATGTGAGAGTTGGAGGTGAAAGAGAACACAATACTTTGGAGAAACCTAGGAATCATCAATGTAAGGACTTACACTGAGAGGGAAAACAACACGCATGAGGTAGTTTAGTAAGGGCAGATAAGGATACTTGTTTGGAAAAGCGCATGAATTGAGAGCAATGGATGGACTGAGAGAAGTTAAGGCATGATTGATGTGGCCTTTTAGAATGTTGTCTCTGAAAGGGAGGATTTTTACAAGGAGAGAAAAGTAACAGGAATGAAAAGACACATGGGATTTTACACAGACACACAGACACACACACACACACACAAATATTACATATGTATTTAAACATAAATATTTACTTTATTTATATATATATTTATAATACATAAAATATATAAATACAATATACATTCTGTATTTTTTTTGCATTTTGTAGACATTGTTGCTTTTAAAAAATATAGAATTTTAGACACTATCCAAGGTGCAAGCTGCGCTGTGACCCAGCACAGTTACACAGCACAGAAGTAGTTTTAAAGAAAAAGGTAAGCATAAGATCAGTGGAAAGACATAACACAGAGCCTGAAAAAAGATGGGATACAGAAATTATACTATGCACTTGCAACGAACAGCTAAGAGCAGACCTCTTTGGCTCTAGGCTTCCTTGTAGTCAATGACATACTAGACCCAAAAGTTAGACACATTTATCCAGAGGTATTATTCATAGTACAAAAATGTGAAAGAATATCTTTTTAAAAGTCCTACTTAAAGTAATCAGGTACAATTTTCAATTTTATTAAAATCAAACAATTCCATCAGATTCCAGTGTTGTACAGTCAATAACTTAAAAGGAAGCCATCTCCCAAGGGGATTCAATAACTGTTTCTCTGTAAATGAGTCAAAGTGTGAAAGAGAGATGAACTAGTGTTGACTCTACAAGACTAAAGCAGAAGCTTTGTGAAAGCACATAGCACTGACTACATCTATAGCATACTCCAACCGGATGATCCAGAAGTTACACCCACGTTTTAACTGTTAGGATGTGGGAAAAGAGAAGGAGTGGGAACAGAACTATGATGTGTTCTTTAGGCACCATGAATCAGGTCAGAAGTAGAGTTTCAGCCCCTGAAGACAAGCAAATTTGTCTCCTTTTAAAGGCTTTGGAGAAGGGGGAGGTCTTGTTTAAGAATGCAAAGGAGACAAAGCGGGATTGATGTTACGTGACAGGGAGAGGGGAGCAGGGCTCCCGTGACTCAAGTCACATGACAAGGGTCAATCTTTCTCTGGGTGGTGTAGAGGGACTAGGTAACTGTGTACTTCACACGATGGAACAGCAGTAAGCTTGCTTGAGTCCAGGTACAGGGATGCTTCTGTGCTCTCTTCTTTGCAGTCCTCTCTACTTATGATCTGGTTGCCTAGAGAGCTTGGGTTCCCTAACATCAACTATGGTCATTCACCCAAAACAGAAAAATCAGATTTAAACTCTTACTTCTTTAAGCCTAGAAAACCTTCTGCCTTGAGAAGAAAAAGGAGAACCTGACATCTCTCAGTTTTATCCTAAATGGCAGTAGTACCATGGATATTCTTACAGTAAATTAATGCAGACTTTTTCATAGAGGAGTTTGTAATTGTTTTATAAATATAGAATAAAAAAAAGTACTCAGAAAGTAAATACACTCAGTGTTCAGTAGGCTGCCCCACTTTATGGGTACTTTGAGAAAATCTAGACTTACAGATAGTGCCAACTTCATAGATTCCTCTAGAAATACAAATTCTCAATTGAAGTGTTTGCCAATACTAGGCTGTGAGATTATACAGTGACCTTCTATGGTAACTATCTCAGGGCAGCCATTCAGTTGTACAATTCCAATTAATGTTTTAAGCCAAACTGTTGGTGAAACTGATCACCTTTTAACACATAACAAAACCTGTCTATTAGTAATATTTCCATATAGGGAATAGCATCAGATAAAATGAAGACACCACTGAGAAACACACATTTATTCTAATATAAAATTCTACGTGATATGACATGATCAGAACTTTAAAATGAAAAAAAAAACATAAAGAATACATGCCCAATAACTCTCTTGGATTATCTAGATATGTCACTATAGTACCATGGGACATTTTGATTTGAATAATGTACCTTCCAGGTATATCCTTGACACCATGGTCACTGAACACAATGACCTGCCAATGAATTTATTACTAACAAAGAACTTAAATGCTATGAAATAGTAATAAAAGTGATGACTTTTATTCTAAAACAGTGACCTATACCCTTTTTCAGAACAAACTGTATTCAAAAGGACCACTTTTCTCAGGAAGCCAGTCTAGCTCGTGGGAATAAAACTGTATTCATGTGCTTAAGGGATGGTTCTCGTTTCATTGGCCACGGGCATGGGGAAAGACAGGAAGGATTTAATGCAAAATAATACATTAGAAGGAAGCCACACAAGGTCTGTGCAAGGCTGATTCTTCATTAGCTTCATAGAAAACTCTCACACAGCAGGCCTGATCACTAACAGATGAGAACCAGGGGAAGATTTTCAGGGTCAACGATAAAATAAAAAATTTGGGTATGTCAAATTGTCAAATTGAAAATGTCCAGTAACTAATTAGATGTATAAATCTTGCCTATAAGAGAGAAATTTGAGAGTAAAGTTGCTAATTTAGGACTTTTCATTTAAATTTAAATCTACAGAAATGACTTGGAGGGGGATCTGCACCTCATTACTAAAGATGGATTCTGGCATGGAGAGATAGAGCAAGAGCAACAGGTTGGCTTTTCAACTACTCTGATGTCACGCACATTAATACTGGGTTAAGAACAGTGGAGAGGGGCATTTCAGGAGTCGTCTCTGCTCCTGATATCATGCCATGGAAAATTGGAGGCTACTGTTTCCAAATAGTAGTTTGATTATTTCTATAGTCGTGACAACAGAATGAATCACAGAAACAGAAAGGCACTTCTGAGAAAGAATAATTGGTGCAATAAAATTGGTAAGTTAAAGGAGGTTCATTTACATGAAGATTGCATTAACAAGTTTAAGCAAAGAGATAAGTCGCTGCCACGTGCTTCGCATTCTGCACACTTTGAAGGACTGGCAAGTTCCTTGCCTGGATTTGTCAATCTGAGAAGTCAGAGCTGGCCTCAGAAAAGGCTATGCAGCAATTTGTATTTGTTTTTTGTATCTTATTATACCAGAGCATGTCGTGTTACCTCTCAATATTCCCCTGTCCTATGTAATCAGGAGTTTTACTGCTAGTCTATGTGTTTTCAGAACTAGTAGGAAAATAATGCATAGTAACCTTGTTTATATCAATAAGTCATGTACTACCAATTAAAACATTTTTTTGCTGAGTATTTATTCTCTTTGTACCAGAATACCCCATATCCCATAACAAGATAGAAAATAAGACAAAACTCCTCCATCACATTATGTTTTAAAAAGACTTGATCTTATTTATTCATTTATGTTTTTATTTATGCAGTGTCAGGAATTGGACCTAGAGCTCTATACATAAACCTATAGCCTGATATATACCTAGCAATTGCTCTACTGTGAACTTATATTCCTAGCCATAGACTACACTTAGCGATGATTCAAGATCACAAGAAATAGAACAAAGATTCTCACAGAACTGCTGTCCCTCACATGCCTGACACTTTTCCAGTTTCCAACAACTCCCAACAACATGGTACATTACTACAATCAAAATAACTATGGCATGAAGTTATCACCTAGTGTTCAGAGCCTAAGCTTCAGTTTGCTGTGATGAACTTGGGAGATAGGCAAAAGTATTCTTGCGGCACACAGTGTGCATTCACTCCCATAAAAGTGCTTTGCATGCAACTTTTGTGGAACTCTAAAACTAACAAGGTAAACAGGTGGGTGATTTAGATTTGTGGATATATACATCGATATAGGTAGAATAATCAGTAGCAGATCCATACAAAGATGCTTAGATGGGTAGGTAAAGAGAAGGAAGGGATGGTGGGAGGGAGGGCAGAAAAAGTAGGTAAGATGAATAATATATTAAACAGGGCGATAAAAACAAATGGAAAGTGAAGAGGGTACTGAATCGATACAGGAGTCATTGGTTGGAACATGGAACAAAAACTCTGGGAAAATATGAAGGAACTGAAAAAAACACAAAGAATAGGAAAAAAAAAATTTGACAGAGTGAACAGCAAGTGTGGGGCAGATTGTATTTTCTGAAGCTGGCCAAGGCAGTGTATGCCATCCAATATGTTCCCCTACAACATGACTCTGAAGCCCCTCTTGGAATCTAACCACTTCTTTTTTTAAGTGCCTGCCCTAACTGTGACAGAAGTAACCCTAAGTGACTTTGGCAGCAAGGTCGTGAAATTGCAACACCGTCTCTTCCCATCCTATTCCAGCTCCTGCTTTCATTACTGACATTCTATCTTATGACAGAGCCCCTTCAGCTAATGGGGAAAGCCAGGGTTTTATAGCAAAGTCTAGAACGAGTTTCCAGCCAATACCTTCATTAACCAGGTACCTATGAGTCGATCTTCTTCCAGCTGATGTCAGCCCTTCAGCCTTTGAGTCTTTTTTTTCACTGAGGGCTTGAGTACTGTGGAGCATAGATAGGCAAACTGCCCCCATTGATACCTACCTCTCTGAACACAGATCCCAGGAGCCTAATGTCCTTACTTTCTGTGCTTATAACCTGACAGGTGGCATGCAGTGCTACAGAAAGAAACTGCATCCTAAACACTTGAGATGGGAATCAGAACTAGGGGTTCCAAGGTCAGACAAGAGCCGTGAGGTAGCTATGTAGCATAGACTGTGTGAACTGTGGCAATGAGAAGACAAACCTTGATAAGGCCAACCCTTCAGGGCTTGGTAAACAAGAGGAAGGTGTTTTTGATTTTGGCTCTCTTTCTCCTGAGTTTCTCAAAAGACAGAATCCTCAAAGTGTGACACAGAAAGTGCTACAGCCTTAGGGCAAAATCTTGTGGATCAAGTGAAGTTTTTGTCATTTTTTTATGTATATATTCTTATAAAACATGTTATTTTAGTCCCAGGGTTTCCATGACAAAACAGACTCCATCCGATGCCATTGACTGCCTGTTAGAGGTTAAGTTAATCTCCATTGCTGAAGACACTGTACTTACAGGACATGGGACTCTGGTTATTAAACCTGGACCTAAGCTGAAAGTCTTCTTTCAGTCTTGCTTTCATGGTTTCAGACAGCCCTATGGAAGCAGTGTGATGTCCCACACATCTGTGCTACCCATGATCCACAACAATGAATGATCAACATGTTAGTGGACACTTATTGGTACAGAAAAAGGCACCAATGTGTTTATGGTTGTCTGGCTAGACTTAAAGTCCACTCAATAAGAGAGGAACTTAACCTGATACTAGACCTAGATCACCTCTGAGCTATAGGCAAGGATTTTAAAAGAGGGTCTGCTCCCATCACTTTTTGTCAAGCATGGTTCACAACTACATTCTAAATTTTTACCTTATACCCTCAGATAAATATAGCAGACTCGGAGGATTGTATTTAAATATGTGTGCACACATATAAATATAAATGTAACAATAATAATTGGGGAAGAAGAGACTATGACTTTGGAAGTGATGGAGGGACATGGAAAGAGAAGTTTGGGAGGGGTTGGAAGGAAGGAAGGGAAAGGGGAAAATGATGTAATTATATTTAAATCATATGTATAAAATCTTAAAACATATAATCAAACGTATGAAAGAAAGTGTGTTAATTTGGGAGGGTTTCAATGCCATCAGCAGCAGAGTAGAAAAAATAGTAATGATAACTCCATAGTGATGCACCAAGGCTCAAATGATATAACATGTGAAATAATATGAGAAAACAATAAAAAGCATTTTAAAAATTTGGAATGATATGTCCTCCACAAAAATTTCAAATTCAAGACAGAGAAATTAGTGCACCGAGGACTCTGTAGTAATTGACTTTCCATTCATGGATTTCACCAATAATTACTACACAGAATTACTTACTAATTTCAAACATCTACATCCAAATACTAGACTTCAGGTTAATTGTCAAATAAATGAAGTGGCATATCTGGTGGAAAAAAATGGAAGACAAAACCCTGTACATTTTTTTTAGGAGAAGGGATCCCTTTAAAGAGAAAAGGCAGGCAACAACAAAGTAAACGTTTAAGTATTTTCTAGAAGCTTCTATGCTTCAGGGTAGCTCCAGGTATAATGATGTCAGAGAATATAAAACTAGGGAAAAGGTTGCTCTAAAAGCACCAAGAAGAACATACATAATTTAAGTTGTAGAGTTAGTATTCTTTTCGTTTTGGCTAACTAGTCTTATGCAAATTGAAAGTAAAGCATACTAAACAGCACTTTTTCTCTCAAACCCAGGAAAGACATTGAACAGAAATGTTAATGGGTGCACTATCTTCCTGTTTCTTTTACAGAAAAAAAAGACCTGAATGCACATCACCTTTCTGTCTTCATAAAGATGATCCTGTAGGTGAGCTGCTTCAAGTCACTTAACACTTTTTTTTTTTTTCTGTTTTTTTGAGACAGGGTTTCTCTGTATAGCCCTGGCTGTCCTGGAACTCACTTTGTAGACCAGGCTGGCCTTGAACTCAGAAATCCACCTGCCTCTGCCTCCCAAGTGCTGGGATTAAAGGCGTGCACCACCACGCCCGGCCACTTAACACTTTTTATGTAAGATAAAAAACAATGCTGTCATGGATAATGGTTAATAACAACTGCCATTCATGAAGTGACACATTTCATTTTCATAAAAACTCACAAGCATTTGGGTACTCAAGACCATATCATCATTTTTGATTGATGAAAAATAAGACTTAAAGTAATTTTTAAAATCCAGGTCAGTTTAGTTACTCGGGGTTGTATTGTGATTTGGGCTTCGTTTTTCTCAGATCCTAAAGCTTTAACAAGAATATGATCTCACTTGACCGCATTTGACACTCTCCACACTTGGGCTCAGCTAAAATAACATACAAAACCAAAACAAACAAAAAATAACAACAAAACAACCATAACAACAACTCTTAGAGTGGAGTGAAGAAGGGACTGCAGAGGGGCACCTCAAAATGACAGGCTGGGGGAGGAGAATTGGAAGTTCTAGGTTAGCCTGGGCTATACAGCTGTCCCTGCCATTTTCTTGTAACAGAAAGTAACAAGGTTGACATTAAGTTGAATGCTTCTCTGGTTCGATGATGACTTCCAAAGACCTGCATGTTTTAAGTTACTGAATTCTGTCCACGTGATACTATGCCATTGTCCTTGTCTCTGCTATCGTCCATATTTCTTGAAAACTCTTGATGTTTATCCAGGTTAAAACCACTATAGGACATTGCTCTATGTGTTCATTTCACAAATATCTTGAAAATCTCCTCCTGTGCTTTGCGCCAAGTGCCTGAATCCCATCATTAGCCATTCATTCCTTGAGGTGGAGCCTGGTTCACATAACACCAGACATTCAGATGATAGAAATTTTTATTTTTCTCCTAGAAGTCTGGCTTTGAAGACACGGATTTCATGAGTCATCTACTTCATTATTTCTGATAATAATGGACATTTTAGACTAGTGCATGTTCTAACGCAGAACTGAAGGCCGAGATCAGATAAAAGGCAAGCAGACTGGCACAAAAGAGCTTTCAAAGCCTACTTAATGACCGGTTTCTAAATATTTTACAGCTTTAGGTAGTGCCAAGTTGGGCAGAAGACAGTCCAGAGGCAGTAGAGTACAGATCACTGTCCTTCATCTCAGTACTTAGTCTCAAAGTGAGAAAGTCAGTAGATGATTTTCTTCTCTTAACTGGCATCAATGGGTTCTATCTTATACAAATCAGTCTCCTCTCCTTTCTTTTCCTCTTCTCTTCCTCTCTCTCATCTCTTTTAGTTCTTCCTCTTCTTTTTCCTCTTCTTCCTATTCTTCTTCCCCTTCCTCTTCTCCTTTTTCTTCTTGTTTTTCTTTTGTTCTGATAATCTCCTCCTGTTGACAAGCTCATCTCATCTACCCCTTTGCACTTGTTTTTTGTTTTGTTTTGTTTTGTTTTGTTTTGTTTTGTTTTTGTTTTGTTTGGTTTGGTTTGGTTTGGTTTGGTTTGGTTTGGTTTGGTTTGGTTTGGTTTGGTTTTTCGAGACAGGGTTTCTCTGTNTAGCCCTGGCTGTCCTGGAACTCNCTTTGTAGACCAGGCTGGCCTCGAACTCAGAAATCCGCCTGCCTCTGCCTCCTGAGTGCTGGTCCCTTTGCACTTGTGATGTGATAAATTTCACATTCTCTTGCCAACTCTGTCCTATAAGGTACTTTCTGCCCCTAGGCCCTCTACATTTCCATCCATCACGAGATTTCTGGATACATTTGTTCACTCCTTGAATGTGAGGACCACTGCTGAGAAAGCAAACCTCATTTTTTTTTAATTTCAAACCTTCCCTGCTCTCTGGAACTCCAACTTGTGAAAGTGATGCCCATACAACTCCTCTAACTGTGCTGGGAATGCTCTCAGTTAGATTTCTACAAAAACAAACACACAAACAAACAAAGAAAGAAACAATGTTCCACTTCTTAATATTCTATTAAAGGTGTCTATAATTCATCAATTTAACTTCACCCCTACTTTGTATCTCCCTGTTCCCAAATACTATCTCTTTCCTCAATATGGGCTCCTAGCAGCTATCCTGAAGTCTATGTACTCCCATACAATTCTTCCCATCAAATTCTGAATGAAATGAAAAATATTTCAGTAGAAGAATAAAACTGTAAAGAATCAAATGACATGGCCCTAACCCACTTTCTCTGCTTTATTTCTGGTTTCTTTCTTCCTCACTTTTCTTGTTAAGGAAACCATGAGATTTTTGGAAATGCCAGGACCATGGGAAAGCCACAAAGTATAACTGCATACATAGAATGGAAGCAGTATAAGAGAGGGTCCATGTGTGCTTCAAGGAACAGAGTTGAAAAAAAAAAGCCTTTGCACAGCATGCTGGAGTCTAAAGGACTCCAGAGCAGGCCAGACAGCACAGCTTGCTGCTCACATTGTAGAGTTCAGTCAAGCTCTGGTCCAATATCTCATCTCTGTACCTTCTCTTCTTTCCTATTGGGATGGAACTGTTTACTGTGGGCCATTGTGTGTTCAAAATTTGTATTTTATTATTAATTTTCTAAGAGCTGTCAAGCAACTTCTTTGAGTTCTAGAAGACCTTGTATGCTTTATTATTGAAGGAGTCAGACAATTGAAGAGAACTTTAGGACATACATTTTCCATTATGAGATAAAAATGAATCCTTAGGGACTGGAGTAGAAATGTTATTATTTGACTGTGAGTGTCAATGTGACAAGGGGGAATGATTGTGACCATTGCGATTTAGAGTTGCCATACAGACACAGAGTTGTATCTATGATGGATTGCCCAGTGAAGTCTACATGAGATGGGAAAATTCACCCTGAATGTGGGTAGTATGGTCTCATCGTCTAGGGTCATGAGCTGAATAAAAATGAAAACACAAACTGAGTACCACCATTAAAATCTCTCTGCCCCTTAACTGTGGAAACAGTATGCTCAGCTACTTCGTTCTTGTGTAGCCACACCTTCCCTAATATAATCATTTCTATCTCTTTGAACTCTAAAATGAAATAAACCCCACCTCCACTAAGTTAACTTGCCAGGCATTTGATCACATGGATGAGAAAAGTAATTCATCTATAGGGACTCAGAGACAGAAATATGTTGTTCAAATATGTTCCCAGAAATTCATTACTGGACTGCATATACCCAATGGAAATGTTTTAGAATGTAGAAATCTACAGTTAGGAATGATTAATGTCAGATGTGACTACATGAGTGTGCTTTCACTGGTAAATCACTCAGCATTGGGTATCTTGATATAGTGTCACAAAGAAGACTGAGAAAAACCCAGCACTATTACATAAAACAACAGCACAAAATCTGCCTCAAAGAGATACAATATAAATTTTTCGTTCAGTATACTATGACTTGTATGTATGTTTTATATTGGATATCCAATTTATGTGCTCTTCCCTGGGGATGATCAGTTCTTTAGTTAATTTTCCTTCTTTGTGTAGTGTTGAAGCCGTGGGACCTTTTCCTTGTTCACTTTGGAATGTCTATTTTTTTCTCCTTGTTGAGCTCATGTTTATACAGTCATATTGGTGAGACTTGGTAGGAGCAGATTTTAACATTTTTGGGAGACATGGGCTCTCAGCAAACTCCCTGGCCCTATGGCTGTTAAAATCATTCTATGTCTCTTCCATATGTTTCCTGAGATTTTAATACAGAGAGTTGCTTTGTAGGTGTATCTATTAGAACTTGACTCCACAATTCTACAGTTTGATTAGCTGTGGTTTTCTATAAGGCTCATCATCATTTGCAAGAAAAGTTTCGTTGATGACAGTGAGGGCTACATTCATCTGTGGGTATAGGAATAAATATCTAGAATGTCGTTAGAAATTATGATGGTTTAATACAATGTTAACTATAGGTTCTCCTTCAAGGTCCATATGTATATAGATATATGCATGTAAGAACAATTAATGAAAAAAGAGGTCATGAATTCTAAAGTGTATATATGAGAGGAGGTAAGGGAATTTGCAGAAATGATGTAAAGATAATCTCAAAGATAAAGAAATAGTTAAGAAATTATGTAAAAATGAAGCCCCTCCATGATATCAATGGTTACACATTTTAAAAAGTGAAGAAAAAAAAAAAACCAAAAAGAGCAAATGAAGTGGTCCTCATTCCTTTCTCTGACCAGGTTTGTCTGGATAGGACATGCTTGAGTAGCCACATTGTAAATGTGAACAGGGCTGAGGGCAAGTTGAGACACTATAGTAACTTGGCAGTCAATGAAAAGGGCGTGTCCAGGTAGCATCACTGTAGCTCAGTAGCTTTCCTCATGAAGCTTATTCTACCTGTAGAATTCCATACATTCAAGATGAACAACCATATTATTTCTACCAATTAGGATGGACATGTTTGCTATCATTGCAGGAAATATTTCCAGGCACAAGGGCGTAGACAAAGGCATCCACATAAACCCTTTGTAATTAATTTAAATAAAAGACCACTTGGAAAGAGACAGAACTTCACATTTAGAAAATTAAATCAATGGAACTGAGATAGAGAAAAGCACTATACTGTGGAAAATTATGAACATAAGTACATTAATAAATACATGTCACATCCAAACTGCAAAGACAACACTGTGGAAAACCAGAGGACAGAGTATGAACCAGAAAGGTAGGCAGCAGGAAGTGTTTTATATAATATGAAGTGGCATGGGAGATAGACCCTGATAGGTCATGGAATTATAACAGACACTCAAATGTTGGCATTCTTTTTTTTTTTTTTCCTATTTTATTGGGTTCTTTCTTATATCTCTACTTTCCTACTCCACCCTTATTCCACCTAAATTCCTTCCCATCCTGTAAGAAGATAAAGAAGGTTAGAGGAGAAAGGGGGTATAGTCCTCATTCAGTCAACAGAATAGACTGTTTTCTGGTGGTTATAGACACTGAGTTCCTTGGGAGAAAGTCTAGTCTTTGTTCTCAGGATATCTCCAATGTCTTCTTCAAGTCAGACCTTAACAACATTCACCAGGAGCATTAGGGACCAGCAGCAGGGGGACCAGCAGGCATGTCAGACCCTCTAGGCCTCTCTCATTTATATCCCAGAAGTTCCCAGAATTAAGCTATCTGCAGCTAGCAAAGATCATGCCCCCTCCTATTGCACAAGGCACATCATGATCACCTGCTGTGAAGCAGTCTCTTACATCACTCCTGGTGTTAAAACAAAAATATATTCATGCAACATGACTGAGTTTTAAAGTAAACAAAACTATACTCAGGTGAAGCGGTAACCTGAAGATCAGAAATAAGTATCACAAAGATGCGAATCGAGGTTTAGAAACACAAAAGGAAATTGAGCACATAATTTTTAAAACATAAAAAAGTTTGAGGTTAGTAGAGTAGGTGGCTATAAGTATTGATGAAGATTATATTTTCTGCTTGTATTACATATAATAGGATTCCAAAATTCTCTTATAAAGTTGCTTCTAAGTCTTATTATAAATATAACAGCCTTGTTGGAGGATAGAATGGGAGGGAGACTAGACTGCAAAAAAAAAAGGATTATAGATAATAAGAATAAACAAAAATATAAATAAATATAATGGCAAAAAAAACCATATGCAACTAAATGTAAGAGCCAGACAAGGGTTTGTGTACCTTTAAACTACTTTAAATTAGTAGTATTTGAATGTAGATGTTTATTATCTTCTTTGTAGGTAAAACTAAAGAGTAAAATTAATATTTTGTCATTTTAAAGTTCAAATGATAATGCATATCAGTAAATGTGTCTTACAATTGAAGTTATTTTTTTTAATATCCAGTTATAAAAATGATGTGAGCAGAAAATTGAACTTACTTTTAAAAAATTTTTTTATTTCTTTGTGTGCCTGAGTGTTTGCCTACATGTATGTATGTGCACCACTTGCCTCTATGGTATTTAAAGAGGTCAGAAGAAGGTGCTATAGCCTCTGGACATGGTTGCTAGCTGCCATGTAGGGGCTGGGAACCAAACTCATTTATTCTGCAAGCTTAGAAAGTGGTTTGGTGTTTTTTTTGTTGTTGTTGTTGTTTGGGTTTTTTTTTTTGTTTTGTTTTGTCTTTTTTGGTGTTTTGAGACAGGGTTTCTCTGTATAGCCCTGGCTGTCCTGGAACTCACTTTGTAGACCAGGCTGGCCTCGAACTCAGAAATCCGCCTGCCTCTGCCTCCCGAGTGCTGGGATTAAAGACGTGCGACACCACACCCGGCTTAGAAAGTGTTCTTAAGCACAGAACCAGCTCTTCAGACCTACAATGCCTTAATATATATATTAACATATATATGTTAATATATATATATATATATATATATATATATATATATATATATATATATATATTAGAAGCAAGATCATAAAGAGAAAAGTTGATGGCTTTTAAAATCTTGAAGCTAAATCCACTAAAATATAAAATGAAAATATTAATGAAATTGCTGTTTTTCTATTAATAGAAAAAATATCTAAGACTACATTATTTATAAAGTAAATAAGTTACAAGAGATTAACATCCTATAGACTAGACACCCAAGACTGAATGGCTATATTTGATGGATCCCATAGGAAAAAAGAAAATTATCAGATGTGGAAGAGTTCACTCATAAATGCCAGTCTTACTTTTCAAGAGGCCACACTTCTGGGGCCCCATTGAGTCCCTTGATTGCCTACCTATTCCCCAAAAGTATCATTAAAATTCTTTATGGAGATGGAACTCTGAGGACTCACAGATTTTTCTTGAAGTTCGACTACCTCTTAACTTGACTACATTATAGAATCAATTTGTTTCACTGGCTTTGGGTCCAGTCAAAACCATACCACTGGCTAATAGCAATGACTTTGATGTATCTCAGACTCAGTGAGAGTAGTAACATGAGGTCATCTCTGACTTAAACTTGGACATCTCACATGGTTTGACTTGGGATCATAACTCTTATTTTAAAAACAAAATTGAAACTTTAAAGCATATTCATGAGTTTATTCTGCATTATAGGAAACTAGTACATTTATAAGACACCACTACTACAAATTAAGAACATAAGCTTTGAATCATGGTTGTGTGGATAACACAGGCTTCAACACCCATTAAGATGCTATGAATTAGCGTCTTCCTTAGGGTTTCTGTACAATCACTGTTACAGATAAAGTGATGAAATATAAAATGCATATTTTGTAAAATATTCATCTAAATATTGCCTCTTCTATACTATTGTCACGAGGAATAAATTCATAATCATGCCCAAGATACGCATGATGGTGCTCAGGTTAGAGTGAGAACCTCAATTGTTAGTCACTATTCTTGGGGCCTATATACTCAGTCCAGTTTTTTAACCTTTCCCAAGATAATAGTATTAAAAATAGCATCTAGTACTTGTATTCAAATCGTGAAATATTACTAAATTGGGGTTTCCTGTCTCTTGCTATAAAGGAGAACATAGAGTATTCTTACAGCATGTATAGTTTAGAACACCAAAGCTTGCACTGATTCGGAAATAGGAAGTCTTAGACTTGTTTGATCACTTTCTCCACTTCTGCAACATGAAACGGCACTTACGAAGTACATTTGTATGACGTTGTTTCCTCTTAGTTTGTTTCTATGATACAGTGAGAGGAGAAATTTTCTAAAGTTATATTGCTTTCTAGACTTGTTTCCTTTTCTAGTCTGCCGTCAAATAGTACATTTCCCATTGAGACTGACCAAATAAGTAATCATTTCACATTTTCTACAAAAAAAATACAGGATTTTCCTGCCATAACATTTCTTGTGGAGGAAAGTAAAATTTAAATTTAACAAAAAAAAAAAAAAAGAAAGAAAGAAAGAAAGAAAGAAAAGAAAAGAAAAGAAAAGAAAAGAAAAGAAAAGAAAAGAAAAAAAAAAAGAAAGTGGTGACTTTTTTTTTTCATTCAGTGTTTTTGGAGTCCCAGACTGGCCTCTAACTCAGGATATATAGCTGAAGATGGCCTTGAACTCTTGATCATCCTGCTTCCACCTCTCAACTGCTGGGGATTATAGACATACAAAGTTATGCTTAGATTGGCTGTGCATATTTTAACATTTAATCTAATCCACTAACTTCAGGCTTTAAATAAGAGAACATTGTTCAACCCAATGCCTTCAGCTGATTAGATAAAGCTCACCTGATTTGTAGTTCTTCTATCCAAATTCAAATATCATCTGAAACTGTCTCCATGGAAACATCTAGGATAATATTTCACCAAATGCTTGCATATTATGGTCCAGCCAAGTTAACCTCCAGCCATAATAGTCATGGAAAAGTGTAAATGTGCTTCTCTGAAACCAGTCAGACGAAACTATTTGATGAGCCTTAACATAATTGTGTGTGTCCACATTCAGTGAGCAGAAACCAGGATTTACAGAGGCAATGAATGTGAATACATGTTGAATTGGGCTCATGTTAAACAAGTTCAAATATGTATAGAAACTGTGTGTCACACAATTCTTTAAAATTAAAATAAAAAGATAACACCAAAATTTTTTATGACAAACTGTATTCACATTCCTAATAGGATATGAGTACTGAGAAGTATTGTGACTACCACCGACCAACTCTTGCCCAAGAGACGCTTACGGTTCTCCTAGGTAATATGTGAATTTGCCACCCTACAGCATCAGCACGTCCAAGCACTGTACTGGCTTTCATTACTATGCTGTTATATATCATAGGCTTAAGCGGTGTCTTAGTCTGGGTTTCTATTCCTTCACAAACATCATGAACAAGAAGCAAGGTGGGGAGAAAGGGTTTATTCAGCTTACACTTCCACATTGCTAGCAGTCCATCACTGAAAGAAGTCAGGACTAGAACTCAGGTCAGGGAGCAGGAGTTGATGCAGAAGCCATGGAGGGATGTTCTTTACTGGCTTGCTTCCCCTGGCTTGCTTAGCCTGCTCTCTTATAGAACCAAGACTACCAGCCCAGAGATGGCACCACCCACAAGGGGACCTCCCTGCTTGATCACTAATTGAGAAAATGCCTTACAGCTTGATCTCGTGGAGGCATTTCCCCAACTGAAGATCCTTTCTCTGTGATAACTCCAGCCTGTGTCAAAACTAGCCAGTACAAGCAGGAAATGTAACATGGTATAGGTGGATTTTCTGCTTAGAGTATCACAAAATGCAAATCGAGGTGCTAGTATAAGTTCTTATCTGTAGGCTCAGGGGACCAATGTACTTCTAAGGTCTTTGTGTCATTGACACACTTTAGGTCTGTCATATTAGGAACTCTTTCCTGTGATATTAGTTCCTGCTGCTTCAAAGGCTTATTTCCAATAATATCTTAATTTTAGGCATAATATTTATTATACCAAAAATAATTTTGTAGGGTTCCTTTTTATTTTCTCTCTCTCCCCCCTCCCCCGGGGCAAGATCTGATGAGCTAGCTGAATTTGAACTTGTTAACATAATCAGTGATGACCTTCAACTCCAGAATCCCCTTCTTCCACAGCCTAGGAACTGGGATTTCAGACCAAACCCTATTTTTTACCATGTCCAGGGCCTAATGCATGCTAGGGACTCACTTTACCGTTGGACCTACATCCACAGCTACTTTCTGGTTATGTATAAACTAATTTTACCTGTGCATTCTAATAAACATTGTCGTAGACACTTCTGGAAATATGTTTCTGGTGGTTAATCTCAATTATCAAGTTAATAATGTCTAGAACCACCTGAGAGGTGGGCCTCAGACATGCCTGTAGAGGATCATTTTGGTTAAAGTAGCTGAAATAGGAAGGCATTTTCAAGATGCAAATACCATTTCATGGGTTTGGATCCTTGGCTATCTAAAACAGAAGGACAGCATTATCAGTCATAGTTCCTTACTTCTTGATTGTGGATATGATATGGCTTGCAACTTGAAGCTTCTGTTCAATGACTTCGCCTTTAGGATGGCCTTGAGCTATTTAAGGTTATGAACCATTTCTGCTTTAAGTTGCCTTTGTCACAGAAATATAATCACAGCAAAAGAAACAGTTACCATCCATCTCCCAAACAATACGAACTTGAAACAGAAAGTGAGAAAATTTCTCATCTCTTATACCTTATCAAGAATTAAGTTGTCATCTTACTTTTAATGAGACAATTTTTAGAGGGAAACTCAGGTGACATTATTAAGACACATATGACATTTTGAAAAAAGTGGAAGCATTTTTATCTGTAGAGGAGATGCATGTAGGGCTTAAAGATTTAGTTGAATGTATCCATACACTTAAAAAGTAAATAACTTTTAAAAGTTAAATAAAATAACTTTTGCTTTAAGTTAAAGAAATCAAAATACTGCAGGAAGAAAGAGAAGATTCACAAATTCACTTTTTTTTTTTAAAAAAGGATGTTTTATTCAACAGAAGCACAGAATAGAGTGCATTTGTGAGATGAGACATAAAATCAGGGAAGTGTGCTGGAATTAGATCACACAGAGCATTACTTGAGGCAGTATGTAATATTCAAAAGCTTTAAACATAAGGATGGTTATATGTGAATTTTTAGCTATATATAATATATATAGCTAAAAATTATATATATATATATATATATAATAGCTAAATGTCATTGAACAACTCTAAAAGAAATACAATATTGAAAGTATTACAGTTAGTCTTGCAGAAAACAAATTTCTCATTCACATTTGCTATGTAAATCAATAACTTGTTTCTGTGCCCAGTATCCCTCTATATTGTGTTCAATGTTACTCAAGATTCCTACATAGTCACCTTGCATAAGTCCATCCACCTGCCTCTGTCAAAACTTCTTTTGGAGATAGAAAGGAAACCTGCAAAGGCTATCTTGAGTATGAATTAAGTCCTATTATCACTATGCTACATACAAGTGTTAGCTTTCTAAATGTTAAACAAATCTTTGACCTGCCATTTCAAAGGCAAGAGTGTGGAAACATGTGTCCAAGTTCTAAAAATACAGGAGAGTAAAACATTTTACCTGTTTCCATTGGAGTTGCAACTTTGAGGCATTTGCTATTTAACTAGAGAAGGAAAAGGAAGAGAGGGCAAAAGAAGGAAGAATTTAATGGTATATATAAATTAGTAGCAAAGTTACTTTAAGAATGAAGTCCACTTTGGTAGACCGAAGAACCATAAAAATAGGACCCAAAGAGATGGGTAGTGTAGAGTGTGAGAAGGAATCATAGGAATTTCTGTAGTGACAAATGGGAAGAGAGACACACAAAAGGAAGCTTTTTAAAGTGAGTTTCTGGTAGGTACAAGTCTCTTGGCTGAATCTCCAGTAACACACAGAGAGGGGGGGTATAGAAAATAAGATGAAATAAGATTGTGTATATGTTTCTATTTAATCCTGATATCTAATGTCAAGTAGAGATTACACAAGATGCCCTACTCCTTGAATGTTAGGATATGTTGTAGATTTTGATAGTGATACAATGATTAAAATAACATAAGAAAGATCAATCTGCCAGTCATATGTGGATTGTGAATATGGAAGTGAAGCAAATACACGCCATTATGGTAATCTAGGTGTGGAATGATGGTGGTGGCTTAATCTAAGTCTCTCTCTTCTTGCACTCTTCTCCTTCTCCTTCTCCTTCTCCTTCTCCTTCTCCTTCTCCTTCTCCTTCTCCTTATTCTTATTCTTATTCTTATTCTTCCTCCTCCTCCTCCTCCTCCTCCTCCTCCTCTCCTTCTTCTTCTTGCATTCCCTCATATCCTTTCCCTCTATGCTTGCTCTCTCTTACAATATAAATGTATGGCAACAGCCATTTCTGTCAAGCCTTTCAAAAATAAGGCAAAATGAGGGCTTGCCAACTTGGAGATTAGTAGTTTAGCTGGACAGAGGCCATGGACCAGTGAGTCACCGGAGTCATCAGGAACAATGCGTGCAGACAGTCTCACTTTGTACTCAGTTGCAGTATACCTGGAAGGTAGGGTAAGGCCATCATCAAATACTATGCTGAATAACTCTGTGATGCCATAGACTATGGAAACCTATAAAACTAAAGCTTATGACACAACTAACAAATGAAATTATATGGTGAGAGAAAGAGCAATCTTCACACACAGGTAGCATTGATTAATTGAAAACAGATTGAACTTATCAAGTCTTACAGAAAACTATTGTTTCTGTAGTCATTCGAAATTACAAGGGATTTCCCCAATGTAATGTCACAGACAAGGTCTTTACTTTAAGAAACCAGAAGAAAAGATTTTAATGTTATTAAGCACCCTAAATGTTTCTGTACGCGTGTTCTTTTTCTATTTGCTTTTTTCTGAATGCTTCTGCCTGTGTGATCTGTTTACTAATGTAGACAGTGTAATAAAGGCTTACAAGATGAAGGTGCAGCTTCCTATTTGTATTCTTGAGCACAGAGAGTGTCTGCTTCGGAAGCCTACCTGGTTCAGCACCTGAATTTATTTAGATTATCCTGACATTTCAAAGAACCCCTGGCTTCCCTCTCCCTTATCCCTCCTGATCTTTGGGAAGTGACAGAATTTACTTTGGCTAAAAAAGTCACCAAGGGACAAGGTTAATCTCAGCGGCAAGAGTTCTATGTATCATCAGTCTAACAGATGAGAGGGGTGTGTGCTGTTGTCAGGATAGGCCACTTTCCAAGAAAGGTCCCTAGGTCATCTATGAGGGCTCAGGAGAGGCAGTTGAGGATGTAGACTTGTGTTTACAGATCACTGCTTTCCTGAGGAAAAGAACAGAGACCAGAAAGAGGGGCTAGCTACCATCCATTCAAAAAGCAATCAACATAACATTGCTTCTGTGTATTCTGGCTCCTATTTTATACAAAACATGGTGTCTGTCATATGCAACACTTCTCAGTGGATTCAGTGCATAGTTTATGATAACCATGTGCAGCTGGTGGCTTGTTTCACACACCTCAACTTTTCCGAGATCTCTTTACACTAGAAACATGTTCTTATTCAGACATAAGAACAAAACATTACTATATTGCTCAGGAGTGAAGGGGAAATGGAGATGAAGACGAAGAGAATTCAATTGTATACTGATTATTAAATGCTATTTGAGTCTATTCTTCTAAGGGAATTTTTCTCCTGTGAAATGGAAACAGAGCTTACAAATGAGTGGACCGTGGTAAGAATAAACACTGATCTATGATGATGTGTTTACTGGTCTACATCAAAATGAGAAGGAAAAGAACAGTATAAGATTTCCATAAAGTCAAAGTGATTTAATTTAGAACATCCCTTTTATTTTTATTGTTTGTTCTTTGTCCTTTTTGTGTTAGAATGTCATTACTTCTATTAAATAATAATAATGGTAAGTATTTGATGGATGTGTTTTTAATGTCTCCCTCTGGCAAAATAAAATGTTGGCAAGTATACATTCTTGTTGAACCTTAAAAATCTTACAAGTCATAGAAATAAGACTGGAGAAGGTTGTTAAAGGCGACCAAGGCCTATTTGGGGGCTTATTTTGGGCCCCTGCCTCTCAAGTTCTGCTTTAGCTACTCAATTGGTAAAATACCCTGACTAAATACCTTGAGACATGAATTATTTAACAAAGGGCCTGCCAGTAAGCACAAGATCCTGTGTTCAACCCAGAGAATACATGTTAAAATCTGGTGGAGCCTACTGGGCAGGCAGAAACAGGCAGATCCCTGGGGTTCACTGGCCAACCAATAAGTGAGCTCTGGGCTCAAGTGGGAGACAGTTCTACAAAAAGCACAGTGGTTTGGTCCAGTAAAACAGCACTGAATTGACCCCTGGTATCAAAATGACATACATATACATGCACGGGACACAGCACACTGGCACACTCATGAGCACACACCAGAAGCAACTCCCTGAAAACAGTCACCACGTGTTTCTGGTCTTTTATGTTAACCTGGAAAAAAAGAAAAGAAAAGAGAAGAGGAGAGGAGAGGAGAGGAGAGGAGAGGAGAGGAGAGGA
>NC_034606.1:17106822-17116648 GCF_900095145.1 Mus pahari | reverse complement strand
GAGAAGAGGAAAAGAAAAGAAAAGAAAAGAAAAGAAAAGAAAAGAAAAGAAAAGAAAAGAAAAGAAAAGAAAAGAAAAGAAAAGAAAAGAAAAGAAAAAGAAAAGAACCTATCAAACCAGGAAACATCACATCAGGAATTTGAGCCAGATCACCTCTAAGGTGGTGTGTACCTGAAACACTGTCTTTCGTGGCTCAGCTGAGATCTTTTACCAGGGAGGCAACAAGGCCACCGAGGATGCCTGTGGCTCCTGACAAGCACAAAGTTCAGTTGTACCAAGGAAAATTATGGGATCCCTACCTCTTAAGCCTCCTTGAAAGGCTGTGAAAGAAACTGCTTGGTAAGAGAGCCATCATCAAAGGGAAGATGTGCTGCTAATGCAACTTGTATGTACATGGTGAGGTGGCATGTAACACCTTCTGAGTCATGCCGACAACCTGCCCCATCTCCCAACATGACTAATACTCCTTTGTTCAATCCTTGTGTGCAGCCACATTAGAGATTTGGCAGTCAGACTGATTGATATTTGGCTTTATCACCTTAATACTTCTATAAAATACCAGTCTAACCTGCTCTAATCGGTTGGTAAGTAGGAGGCAAAATTGTTTCCAATGAGTAAACTCAAATGTTTTTCTTGATTTACTACCTTGGATTGGGAAAAAAAGAGCAATTCAGGTCAAGGCGTAATGGTGACTACGTTAGTACATGGAAAAAGGACTGAGAGGTATTTGATATACTATAGTATTGATAGGTCAGAGTTCATTCTTTTAAATAGTGAGTCGATGTTAAATATATACAAATATGCATATATAAGATATATATGTAGTCATATACATATATAAAATATATGTAGTTATATTTGTAATACTACAATCTGAACTAAAATGCCTTGTTCTTACTAACTGGTTGGTTGTGCCAGAGATAGTCTTCTGCATCAGAGCACTAAAGTGGATCTTCCCTTTTAAGAGCCTTGAACATGTGACATAGCACAATGCCCACACGTAATACATAACTGGATACCATATGCGTTTGTAGTTGGGTTGATGTTATTTTTTAATGTTTATAGCTACTACACCACTATTAATGGTGCAGTGTCATATGTCTTTCTAAAGAATGTCCTGTATTGCTGCTACACAGAAAAAAAAAATGAAAATGAAAAAAAAATGCTTCCAAATGTAATAAATCAAGAAGAAAACATACCTAAAATAAAATTCTAAGACTTGTAAACTTCTATGAAATAAATAAAAACAGAAAATGTAAAACTTGTCCTGTTCTAACCCTGTTCTTCTAATGTTTGCACATTTCAGAGCACACACCCAAATTCATAGTTTGGCTACCGAGCGGATAGATGTGCATGGGTTTCTATGTACCTTATATATAGACTTCTGGTTCAGTAAATTTTGAGTAAAAAATTTCCATGCTGCCCGAAAAGTGAGAATTCCTTGTAGTATTTGAGAAGAGATATGAGCCTCCTGAGAAGCCAGCTGGCCATATCGTCTTTTTCCTGGAGATGTAAATGAGCCACGTTAAGTCTACTTCTGAATAAATATTCTATTTGATGTATCCATATCTGATGTTTTCAGAAAATTAACTAAATTCTAAATATTTCAAATAAGGGTTAAGAAAACATACACACATAGCCCGGGGGTGGTGGCGCACACCTTTAATCCCAGCACTTGGGAGGCAGAGGCAGGCGGATTTCTGAGTTCAAGGCCAGTCTGGACTACAAAGTGAGTTCCAGGACAACCAGGGCTACACAGAGAAACCCTGTCTCGGAAAAAAAACAAAAAACAAAAAACAAAAAAAAGAAAAAAAGAAAAAAGAAAACATACACACATTAAAGACATTCTTTATGAAATTCTAATATTACATTGTACCACTAAAAACAAAGGTAAAGAAGTTTTTTTTCCTGAGTTGCTTAAAAGCATTCTTACTATTTCTGTAATGGAAGGCAATGTATGTTTCTCATCTGCCTTTTAATCTGAACAAGTGATTTCTTTAATCTGAGCAGTCAAAGACAAGTCACTTGAGCAACAATAAATCCTTCCTTTCTTTCTATGGATTTGTCTACCAGTAATGAACAGTCTAAACTATCTTTAAAATTTACTTTCTCTAAGCATATGAATTTTATTATTGGATATGAATTTAATACTTTTAAAGTAGCCACATTAAATTCTTTCTGCAGATAAAACTAAAATATCATTGATTGTTTCTGTGACACTTCCAAACATTATCTTGATTATCTACTTGGAAACATAACTCAATGCATGAAATGTAACCATGTATCTAATAGTCATTTGTTATTTTTCTGCTTACTCATTTGCCTTCCTCTCAGTCCTTTAGATGATACAGAGAACTTTTTAGATACTAGTCACTATGGTACACTTCCAAAAACAAAAGCCTGGTTGATTCTTCATTTATAAGCTTCACTGAGACTAGCATAGGAGGAATTGTATCCATTAGCTAATTGTATCTGGGGCAGAGAGCTGGATGTGATGCAACACAGGAACTTTGCAAGAAGAACTCATGACATGACTACACATCTACAAGTTAGAAGCAAAATGGTCTAACAGCAACATCTGACAGATGTTGAAACATTTGAGGGGTAGAAAGAACTGTCAAAAATACTCTATAACACGTGGTAGGTATAGATGACAGTAGGCATGAATATAGATAGGGTCTTAGGGCGAGAACTTTGCGGAAAGCACAGGGGGTGCTAAGAAGAACATTCTCATATTGAGCATGGAGAACAAGTGGAGGAAGGCAACAATAGCTGCAGAAATGTTTTTTATGAGGTTATTGCCATTTTTCCAAATCATAATTGGGAAGACTGTGAAAGAAGGACTTGAGTATAAGGGTGTAATATCAGAGAAGAGAGGGACACCTATAGTTCTCACTCAGCCGATTGGTAGACCTTTGGGAAACAACATGAAGACAAAATCAGGGGGAATTTGCAGGAGTTCACTTTGAATATTTGGTTTTTTAAGGTGCCTTTGAGACACGCAATTGATGATGACAAGTAAGCCTTCAAAAACATGGTCTCAGGGCTCAGAAAAGAGGTCTGAGCTGGAGATATTCATTTCAGGCTAGTTTTATAGATGGTAATTGAAGCCATGTGAGTATATGAGACAGCCAATGTAGAGTGTATACAGTAGGAAAGAACTCATAGGCTAGAGCTCCTAGAAACTCTAGGATCTAAGGTGAAGACAGACGAAGAAGAAGCAAGCACTGGGGACTGAGAAAGAGTGATCCAAACTCAGATACATAAAATTGGGAAAGGAATCCATGAAAGAGAGAAGTAGGAAGAGAAAATTCATCCAAAAGAATAAAATTGGTTTAGAGATCAATTCTAGTTCCAGTTCTTGTTTGTTTGTTTATTTGTTTGTTTTGTCATAGAAATGGATCAACTGAGGAGTGAGAGGCTTGTCTTGGCTTCAAAGAAATCACCAGTGGGAGCAATGGAAACACAATAAATGTCTAGAGTTCCATGCACAAGGGCTTCTTAAGGTTCGCAAACATGGTCTGAAGCAAGTAGGAAATCGAAGTCGTTGATGGAATGGATCTGCAAAATCGCTAATAAAATTCTGTTTCAACAAAATTGGTGTTTGACTGTGTTCTGGAGGTACTCAGTTTAGCAATGACATTAAGAAAAAGCTGATTTCCTTTATGCATGTTTTGTTTGGCTGGTACACAGCAACTATGCATGACAAAGAAGAAAGGGCTAATTTCCTGTTCTCTTGAGCATATGAGTGCTTGCCCCTGGCCTAACAACTTAACACACTAGTGTATTCAGAGAATAGTCTCACGATCTGCTCCTTCTGAGTTGGCTCTGCCCCATCCCGGCCACTTCACAGAGATCCAGGAATTTGACTTTAACGAAAATTGGACCTTAAGGCAAAGGAAGATATTGTTCTTTCCTCTTCGGGGTGACAAAATGGCCCATCTGTTAAAATACTAAGCAAGAACTGGGACAAATGTCATAGACACTTAGGAGTTTAAAACTGGAGATAACTTGGACATTGCATAATTATTACTTCCATCGTAATTGCTTTTCCAAAATATTCACATATTTTATACCTATTTTTCCATACTTCCTGTAGAACATAGTGCCTATAATTTAAGCTTCCATAAAATTAAGCAAAATAATATTTTAGTGCCATATTACATTACCAATTTCCTGTAAATAATTATCCTTGTTCCACTTACTATTCATTTCTCTAATGAAGTTCCTGACACTATGCATGGTTTATTTTTTGTTTTGTCTTTGAAATTTTTATTAATGCTTTTGTTGATTGAAGGAGGTATTCTCCAATTTTATTTTAATAAGTTTTATTTTTCATTTTCATAGTGCTAAGGATTGAACTCAAGTCTAGTTTTGCTAGGTGAAAGCCCTGTGACTTAGCTACATTTCAGCTCT
Organism: Mus pahari; assembly: GCF_900095145.1. Taxonomy (NCBI): domain Eukaryota; kingdom Metazoa; phylum Chordata; class Mammalia; order Rodentia; family Muridae; genus Mus; species Mus pahari. Next base: position 17,112,232 of record NC_034606.1, on the reverse strand, counting down.
ATCTTTATACTTTCAATATCTTATAAAAAAATAAAGTGTTTATGCTTAAAAACACATTGCATTTTCTTAAAACTATTTAAATTATGTGCAATAATAATGAGAATTTGTAAATAGATGAATATTTATAGACAATAATTAAAGTCTCTGATTATTTAAGCATCTTCAGAGGTTTGGCTTGACCACATTTCTGTTCTGTTGGAATATAGAGAGTGGCAGACAAAAGACCTATGATAAGTCAACAGGATTTAGATGGTCGTTTTAGCCACAGTATTCCTTGCTTTTGTGCATATATTAACAGCTATTGCTAGACACTGAAAAATATTTTAGTTTTAAAATAAACACTAAAATTCCTATTTTCTTGGACAAAGTGTGTGATCTCCCATATACTATATACATTTCAAAAAAACTAGAGATGTTTTATATTCATAGATGCATGCCAAGAGGCATAAGATGTAATTCTGTACATTCTGATAAGAGTTTGTGTTAGGTAACACCAGAAAAGTGACTTGAATTAACCTGTGATTAAAACACACTTCCTCTTACTAGATTATGAAAATATCTTCCCATTTGTCTGAAATTGTTGAAATTTTAGAGTATTTGCCCTGCAATTGACAGCTTGCTTAGTACTTTTAAATTTAATTTCCAATAATTCTGTCAACAGAAATTAGTCATATTTGAAAGTACTTACTTTTGGCTTAAGTCACATGTCAGAGATTCAATGCAAGTAGCTTTCTTTGTGCTCTTTAATATATAAAGAGATGTGGGACTGCAGGTATGTAGCCCTCCGCTGCATTCACCAAGGGTTCTGGGAGGATCCAGGAAATAATGCAAAATGGCAGGAATAAATAAGATGATTCAAATGAAGTTTAGTGAAGAAAAGAAAAAGGGATAATTTCTGTGTTTCAATATAGGCGTGAGATGGGCCAGGATTAGTGATTGGCGCTAGCTTAATTTTTCATCCTTTCTGTAGTTTCTTTGTGCTTGGATTTTTTTGCTAGTACTATTAATAAATTTAGGGGGAAAGTTATTATTTTCTACTAGGAAAAAAAATTATGTACTCAGTTACTTTTCTCAGAGGGGGTAAAAAAATCTCCATGCTATATCAAACTTGAAGTCCAAATTGTAAAAGGCAAACTTTGGATAAGAAAATCTATTTTGATCTATTTTTGACATTTAAAATTGACCAATGCAAAGCTAACTTCTGCTTGTGCTTGAGTCTTTGACTAAAATTTCCTCATGCTGGTCTGAATAAAGATTACACGGATTCTACTTTCCACATCTGAGATTTGGCGGTATGAACTTTTCTCTACAAATTGAAGAAAACTTTATGCCAGTGTTGATCAGCCACACGGAATCCAGTCTTCAAAACTAAACTTTCCCCTCCACACACAACTTTTTCAAATATTCCTGAATTCACCTAATTAATCTCCATCCTTTTCTTCAGCTACTCTCCCTTTTCTCAATCACAACCCTCTTCTCACTAATGATGATGAGTCTTGCTAGGAAAACACTTGGATGGAGTGGACAGAAATTCAGGTTAGACGACTTGAGTTTCAAGCATGTCCCTGTCGCTTGCAGCTCAGAGTCTTTACACCTGTCTTCCATGTCACACTGAGGAGTGAGCCTGCCATGCCCACACACTTAAACAGTCTTCAAGGAAAATGTCTCTGAGTGTGATTTTTGCTTCTAGTAGGTTCAAAAGACTGAGAACATGTGTTATTATATAACCACCTTTATCTCAGATCATAGAGTCCAAATTAAAAAGAACAGTTGAAATTAAGGAACCGGGCAGATTGGCAGCCTTACATCTGCCTGAATAATAAAATAGGAGTAGAATGGAAAGAAGAATGAAGGAAGTACAAATGCTTTCATAGATTGCTGTTAGATGTCCAGTTGTGTGCTAAATAGATTCACAGTTACTTTTCCTTTGGCTGTGTCAATTGCAGAGTAATTTGTGCATTCTCTTTGCTTGTTTCCAGTTTCACTAAAAAGTCCCATGTTATGAAACTAAATTTCTTTCTTCCTCTCTGTCACAATTGGTAAATGTGAGTTAGACTCTAACTAGAGGGTACTGCCTTTATGATACGAAAGAAGAACATATGAATGCAGTTATTTTGACAAATTTAGATGAACAAATATCAACTGATCAGTGGCCATATACAATATATTGCACTTGGCAAATACAGAAGAAGATATTAAAAGAAATGAGATAAAATCCCTGAAAAAAACACATTTTGAAAGGTAGATGATATATAAGCACACAAATAAATAAGATACTGAGCTAAAGGGCAAGTATATGGAGACTTCAATTAAAAATGTCATCAGCATCGAAAGAGGAAAGGATCCTATGTGGCCACATCAACATCTGAATGTTTGATGGTAGTTGGCAGAAAGGATATGAGATATTTATTTTAGTACTTTGCTTGGCTACAAAGTACTAATTTTTATGAATTTTGATAAAAAGAAACACATACCGCACATTTTTAATTCACCTAGAGCATGTTGTTTGCCATGTGTCATGCAAGGGACTGAATTGTAGGAGAAGAGCAAAGAACAACTGCTCTGGGGCTGCTTACAGAGCATAGGAAGAGAAGGAAGAGAACACAGGACATCATTTCAGGCTTGTGGGAATCGTCAGAGAGAGGATGTACCCAAGACTCCAGGGGAGTTAGATGGAAATGAGGCTGTGTGCAGAAGGGCTCAGAATGACCAATGGGAGGAAGATCGAAGAATATTTTCCAACAAAGTGATGATCTGCCCAGCAACTGCTTTGGAAAGCTTAATATGACAAGAGAGGTCAGGATGAATTGAGATGATTTTAATTACACAAACGCATACTGAGGACTTCATATGAATATATAAATGCTTTGCATGTTTTTTCTTTTAATCCTCATAAGTTTTCTTAGAAGCAGATGTTATGATTCTCGTTTTATAGATGAGGAAACTGATACTTAGAGAAGTAGAACAAGCTATTCAAGTAATTACAGTCAAGGACTGACTGGGCTGGGAGGTCAATCCTGATAATGACATTGAAAGCTGTGTTACTGTAATCTACCTTATCCTGTACCCTAGTAAGAATGGTACCAAAGCAGTCATGATGAGTAGCATCAGAGAAGAAACACATGTGAGGAAGAGAGAATTATATGGCAAAAAATTAAGGAAGAGATCATGAAAGTACCAAGATCTTTCTATTAAAAAACTGTATCCTTATGGGAGGAAAATTTCTTAAGAGATTTAATTCACTTTCAAAGATGACACTTCTATATTCATGAGGGGAGACTCCTCAAAATCCAAGTGCCTTCTAGTACACCCCACCTTTCAAATATTCTGCTCCTTCAACATCACATCCTCGAAGACCAAGCTTTTAGCAGATCAGGAGATAAACCATATTTGGTGCACAGTGAACTTTGAAATCAATGCTTATGATAATTCCATAGTCATTTTAAGACACTTGAAAACCAGCAAATATTTCAAGATATTCTCATCTGTATCAAAGAAACATTCTGACTCCTTTTGTTTCAGTTTACACACAATAAGCAGTGTCACTTTTATGCAGTTTTTGTAAGAGATTTCATTGGTTCAAGTATCCCACAGCAAAAGACGAGAGTATTGTGTGCATGAAGGCTATAATGTTCTCTGTAGGAAAATACACATACTAAGTAAGATTCATTAAAGCATAAATTAGAAGGGTTTTAACCATAAGTTCATTGCTAATAAATCAACAATACATTAAATAAAGTGTCTTCAAATTGAATGACACATGAACAAAAACACACAGCATATAATGCTACAATGCTGTATCTTAATGTATGATTAATATGACCATATTGTGCAAGAACCGAACACTGATCCTAGATTCTAAAATTCAGTGTTCTCAGCCACTGAGAAGAACATGGGTGTGATGTTAAGACCCTACAAGAAAATCTATCTGACCTTTGCCTCTGTGTCTTGGAATGAATGTTTTTGAAAACCTGGTCACTTCTAGGGTTTCATGAGGGAGATAGTAATCGTGTTACTTTTAATCACCCGTGTCCCCCAATCCTTAGGTGACTCGTGATGAACCCCTAGATAATTTTAGATGGAGTATGTATGCCAGAACAACCAATTGGGTGATTAAAGTTCAACTGGGAAGGGATGAAAGCACAAATCTGAATTAATCATGAAGTGCCAAAACTCTCCTCCATAAGACTCCCAAGCACGAGTGTTTAGAGGGCTTCAGTGGTGGATGCGTCAGATCCACATGTCAGAAAGGATGAGCTCAGAGCTCAGTCTCGAGGAGTGCTGAAGCTTCTTCTGTGGTAAGGAGTCTTCTGATTTCACCCTATGTGACTCTACCTAATTGTGTCCTTCCTAGTGTGCTCTACAATCAGCCTTAAGTAGAAGGTAAAGAGCTTGCCTGAATGATGGGGTTATTGTTCCAAATTATTAAACTCAGAGACAGAATCAGAAGAGCCTACACTCGGTAGCTAATTAGGTAAAGGTTAGGGTGATACAGTCGGGGCCTGTGACTGACATCGAGCTCTTGCTGTGGCATCTGATGCTATGGGGGAGGTTAGTGTGAGAACTAAATTAAAGTATGGGAAAGCCAGTTGGTGTCCAGACTGTCGGAGAATGAGTGGTTGGTATGAAAAGTTTTATGGTTACTGTCAGGGGCTTTCAACAGAGAGAAACAGCAATGTATACAAATAACATCTGTACAACCATATAGTAGCCAAGAATTATCTAATTATATGTTTTACTGTAAGATATTAATTTCCAAATCTTTAATAACACTCCATATACATTTTACTTTGAGTTCTAAGGAAAACAAAACTAGAAATACTTAAATATTAAATTGATTTGGTTGAAAGTCACTAATTTCACACTGGAAGATCAATGCAACTAAATAGGAATTAATTTGTATTTTTAATTCAGCTTCAGAAGGATGGCTTAGATTGGACTAAGCCTGTGTTATGTTCTTGTTTAATAGTGTATTTGGAGGAAGCCAGAGGCAGAGTCAAAATTCTCCTCATTGTTTTCTTATATAGAAGACTAAGGCCAAATGTCACTCCCTCTGCATCCTGGCTCTCCTCCGTCAATTATCCCAGCTTCAGGTGACATCATGAACGGTGGCTGATTGCTATCTGTGAAGTTGTTTGTATCTTTTTGGAGAAAGGTGATGTGGGAAGGGTGATTTTCCAAAGAGATAAGTTGTAATGATTTCAAGATGAAAAACCATTATTTTGCCTTGGTTTGTGTAGAACAGTGAGAGAGAGAGAGAGAGAGAGAGAGAGAGAGAGAGAGAGACTGAGACAGAGACAGAGACAGAGACAGATGAGAGAACAAAATCAGCTCACTGAGATAAAACCCTATGAACACACAAATAAGCAGGTTACAATGGCTACAGATGAAGCTATTTATTCCATGTCAG
>NC_034606.1:17089790-17106201 GCF_900095145.1 Mus pahari | reverse complement strand
CACACACACACACACACACACACACACACACACACACACACACACTTTCCAATCACTATGTCCCTGCATCATAGACTTTTGAGAATGAAATGCTGATGTTAGCACACACACAGAGCCCAGGGACCCTCATCCTCTGTCTGCTCCGGGGCAATCTCATCTCCTAATTTAAAATTCATAGAAGACCACCCTCACTGTCTCCCCATCTCCCTTGTTTATATTTTGTTAATTTTTGTTGTTTTAATGAGGTGATGAATAATTGTTCTTTATAAGGCAAAGAGGACTGTCAGGGTTAGACGGGAGCTCTCTGTTCATTCATATACCAGCTAAGGTACAGACAGACAAAACGCAAATCTATCTGTCAGTATTCAAGAACTTAGCCTTGAGGCAGAATCCAGTTAGTCAATTCTTTTTTTCCTCCTTGCTGTTTCCATGTTGGGACCTCTTCAGGAGGGGAAAGAGAGAGCTAGTTACTTACTGATTTGGTTCTTCCAGACCACTGTCTAACACATTTGAATTCCTGCATCTTTATTTACATTTCAAATAGTATCCCCTTTCTCCCCTTTCCCCACTACTTGCTATCATTTTTAACAGTGTCTTCAGTATTGGGGTCAATGCTAACACTCATCCATAACAAGGAAACAGAAGTCAATATGCTACATGATTGTTTGAAGATACTCAGAATATTATCAGAGCTACCAACATTAAAGATAGCTTAAACCACAATGTCTGCAGATCCATGCTTGCATGACAAAACCAGGAAAATAAAAACAAGAAAATGATGACTATAACTCTTGAGATGGCCTACGTCTGAGAGGGAAGAAAGGATAGAATTATGATAGAGCATGATGCTCAACTTTTGACTCAGTTTTAGAAATGGATACATACTTTATAATAAAGTAATAATTTCTATAAGAATGTGGATCCATGATAGCTGTTGAATTGGTTTAGAGAAGGGGCTGGAATGACTTTGAGAGGTACTTCCCAGAGGTGGGTTCTGTTCTGCTCCTTCATCCTAATAATCAGACACGTGGGTGTGCTCAACTTGTGACCTTTCTTCCAGCTGACAACGTATGTGCATTCTATCTGGGTGCGATGTGTAAGCTGGACTTTAATTAAAAGAACAAAACTTCAGAGCAATTTTTTAAAAAAAATAAAAATTTATAAGCCTTTGTTTAGTAGTGTACCCTAGCTTTGTTTTTGCTTCTTATCCATTTCTATGTGTGCAGGGCGAGGGCTTATGTACACATTTGTGGCCCTTCAGGAGTGCAACATCGTGAGCCTTCCTCTGTGCAGCTTCACCTTATTCGTTCTGGGCAGGCTTTGTAGCTGAACCTACATCACTCACTGGTTCAACTACTCAGGAAACCAAGGGAGCCCAAAGGACCTTCCTGCCTCTGCCTCCCTGTTACTGGCATTAGAGGTTTACATTGCTGTACCTGGATTTTTTTTTTTTTACTCAAATTTGGGGAATGTGAAGTCAGACTCTCATGACTGCATAGCTGAATAGAATACTTAACTGAATCAGCCACTTCTCCAACTCTAATAAATTTATACCTTGCAAAGAAAAACATAATGTGTATTTTACTGAAAGTAGTAGTAGAAACATCTTCCCATCTATCAATAATATAGACTTTCCTGATGCTGGCGGAAGAATTTGGAAGGTAGATTTTTAAAAAAAAAAATGAGTCTGGCTAGAATATTTATACAACTTCCCAAGGTTACAAGCATACCACATATAGAAAACTACAAAGTAAAACTTAAGGTAATTGGTTTTTCAGTTTGTGGTTGAATCTTTTTTTTTTTTTTTTTTTTTAAGCTACTTCTGAATTCCTGTTAGGACTGAAGCCAACAGAGACATTTTGGTAGCTAAATTAATTTTTGTCTTTCTATTGAGGAAGATCCACAATGAAAGGCACAGTCCATTTGGGATGCCATGTAATCTTTTTAATAGATGATAAACCAGAGTGAATCTCATCTTGGATGCAGCAGAGGTGGCACAGGTTTAAACAGCTGGTGCTCCCTTCCCCCTCGCATGTTTATTAGAAAACAAACATGTCTTCTAAAATATGGGGCTGCTAAGAAAAATCAAGCAATCTGATTAGAAGCTCCAAGAGATAATGAAAAATGGAAGAAGGGACAGATGGGAAAGGGACATGAGAAAAAGAGGGAGGAGGAAAGAGAGTGCAGGAGGGGAGAAAGGGTGGGGGGAGAGAATGATGTGCTACTCTCAGATCAGTTTGCTTATTCAAAGCAAGTAAAGCAAAGACTGCTGGGGTGATAGCTTTGAAAATGTGGGAAGACTCTCTCTGGCGTCATGAAAATTAACATGCACAGATTACCTTTAATCATCTCTTAAACTAACAATAAGAAGGGCAAAGGATTCTGACTGACATGGAGAAGTTGCTCTTTTCCTGACTCAGGATTACCATGTAGCTCCTCAAGAAAAGCTGGGGTGAAGATAAAGGAACTGCAGTTTAGTGTAACATCCCTTAACTGTTTACAGATGCTGAGGAGACTCCACGTTGTCTCATCTGTTCAGCAGGGGAAAAAAAAACATAAATGGAAAGGCAAGGATTGTATCCCTCTGTCTGCTATCAATTAAATCATCAAAACAAAATTATCATTCAAATTACAATGTATCATTTCACTTTTAGAATGTATGGGGGGGGTGAGCATCTATGAAAAAGAAATCTGTAAGCCATCAAAGCAACAAAGCAACATTAAAGTTCAATGAGCAGTTTGTTCATGCATGTTTTAATCTAGTTAAAAGATGGAAACCATGTTCACGTGGTCAAAATCACACTTGCGTCAAAGGAGTCTTTGAGGTTCAATCCAGTGAGACCGGCAAACGATTTTTGTGAAACCCCAAAATATTTTCAAGAGGGGAAAGGGCTCCCTAGAGATCCAAATACGGTGGCATTAGCGGAATTTTAATGTGGGAAAATATCTCTCAAGAAGGCAAGCTTGTTAGAGGGAGAAAATATCAAATGTTCAACTTCTAAATGTGTGCACTTCAATGATTATGTAATTGAGAACTGTTTTGCATTTGCTATTAATACTCGGAGTCTATTGTTTCCTATCATGCATATGCTAAACTTGCTTTGTATTATGCTCTGTGTCATTGTGTCTTGCCATGTTAAAGCAATTATCTGTCTCTACAAAAGAGATTTATTGCCTTCATGAATTTGACCATACACACATCTTAAATAAATTAATGAACTGACAAACAAAGGCTGCCCCATCATTCTAAGTAGCTGACAACATTTAAAAAGCAGTCACATTGCAGTGGCATCCTTTCTAAAGAGATGCCCACTAGTGAGAGGATGAAGGAAATTGTTGTATGAACTCTCCTTTCAGTCATTATCTTACCTGGACCTAAGTTAGTCGACGAACAATGTTACCACTGTATTTGTCCTTTAGCAATTCTGTTTGCTTACAGCATCTTGTCTTCTTCCTAGCACAACTCAGATCATCTCCATGTTCTCCAGCCAAAGCTTTCTAGACTGGGTCAGCCACTTGATCCAAAACACACTGACCAGTTTGACTTAGTCACTTGAGAACAGGTACATGGATTTTATTAGAGATAAATAGCGATACTTGTCCATGGCACTTTATACAGAATTTCAAGACAACAGATAACTTCAAATTGAAACAGGATTTTTCTTTCTACCAAAGTTGGACATTTTTTTTAATAAAAGAAAAAAACCTGTTTTCATATTCTAAGATAGAACTTTCGGTTTTGACTAACTACTTGGAGTGACATACTTGTCTTTTATTTCTTCAAAAGCTGCAAGGGAATACTTTTTGTTTCTTTACAGCATTGTTTTCCATGAAAATGACAGCAGAAGAAAATAAATCTGAAAAGTCTTGAATAAAAAATTATTTATCCAATTAAAATTTTCTGACTGAAATATTGGCAAATACAATTAGAATTTCCTATGAACGACACTACAGCTATATTGCATCTCCTTATGGAGCTAGGAAGAACCACTGTTTCCTTATACAATTTGAAGACAATATAATGGGTATATCAAAGATTTGGCAGATTATACTGTCTCTGTTTTGTGGTTTAAAACCTTTGCAGGAAGCATAAACGGTTCACTTCAGAACCTCACAGTTCCACTATGTAAAAAAGCAAACAAAAACTTGAAACAAATGTCCTATATGAGAATGATTCTAAGCAATCATTTTGTGTAGCTTCAGATTTTTTTTTTCCTATAAACAAAGCTCTTAGGATAGATTTTGAAACTCCATTCACGGAGAAATTCTATAGAAAATGTGAGTAAAACCAGCCATTTCTTCAGCACACAGAATTCTTCCAAGTTTTGTGGCTTTGTGAGAAATATCAAGATGTGATTCTCCTACACATAATTTTTTGACGGTTTTAAGACAAATTTAGCATAACTAATATACCAAACAGTCATTGTAGAGATAAATTGTTCCCTTTGTACAATGTGACGTTTCCCTAGGCTACTTAACGCAGCCTTAAATTTTTCTTTAATAGACTGCTAAGTAACTTTGATACAAACAAATGTATATGTGCTATATGTTACAATTATTTTTAATGAAAAACTTTGAAACTATTATTTCACAGATGAATGAAAACAAGGAAAATGAAATTTCTGTGAATTGACTTAAAACATAATCTCTCTAATTAATTTACAATATTAATTGTTATTATATATACATTATATGTTTTAGATATCCATGGTATATGGTCCAAAAAAAGAGCACATGTAAATGTTATAGATGCTGTAAAGTAAATATTACTTGTAATTAGGACTGTGCTAGTAGCTACTACCTGTGCCATATAGACCGGCCACTGTTACCATCATAAAGCATCATTCTGGCAACATTGGCACAATCAGTATGCCTAAAATGTTTCTAGCACTTGATGTAAGCATGCCCTGTGCTAAATGCAGCATATGTAGCCTTTTATTCTTCCAAATACTTCTTTCTTTCAGAAAATATGCCCTCAGTGCATGGCCATCAATGTCAAACGTGACAAAGGCTCTGGGTAGAAGGTTACACCTGACAATCACCGCCAAGATATCACACACAACAGTTTGAATTCATGGGGGAATTTCTTTTTAATTTTGTTTCATTGCTGTTGTTTTCAGTGCCCAGCAGAGAATGGAAAATTTCAGTAGAGGGAGTAGACTTGGAAATGATTGCATTTGGGGGGATTAGAAGAGTGGTATACATTTAACGAGGAGGGATGGTATGTTTTTTAATGAAATTTGTTTTTATAGCTTTCCCTATGAAATGAAGTATGATATGTTATGGTTGATATTTTAAATAAATATTCAACAATTTTACTACTCTTGATTATTTAAACATACAAGAATCTGAGTATGATGTATCTTGTTTTCAGATGGCCGTATATTTTCCTTCCCCACCAGAAGTTACTTCCTTAGAAATTATTCGGGTCATTAAAAGAAAAAAGAAAACAACACACATATACTGACTTAATTAAAATTTTTTAATAAATAGTGTATCTTTAAATTTGGCCTGTTCTGAGATAGCACCCTGTAAACCACTCAGCATTGATTGTTTATGCTATTGGATATAATTTTATCGTGCTAAAAATTAATTTTATTTTACTTTCTGGTTCTTCCATAGCTAAATTATTTTTAACATCTTTAAACTTGATTTTTTTAAAAACCCTTTACAAAAGCAATAGAGAAAGCCTTTACATGCCCCAACTCACATCTTTTAAAATGTTGATTTAACATTTCTTAGAAAATTCACTCCAAGGGGACAAAGTACAAATTATATTGTATCCTTGAGGATAATTTTTCTGTCCCTAAGATTCTGGATACAAATCTCAGTGAGAACATAATTTTCTCAGAACCCCCTTTTTCCTTCTTCCTTGTTTCATTTTTGCTGGTTACTTTGTTTCATGGTGTACTTCATAAATAGTCTTAGATTTAAAAAAAAAAAAAATGCCCTGTGGGTGACATTATGTTTTAATTAAACTGCCCTCTGCCGAGATGGGCTGGACTGATGGATTAGCTGATTTCACTGAGAAGGAGCATATCTAGAAGCTTCCTGGGGTCTCAGTGAAGGCAAACACTTTAACAGTTCCCTTCCACTGCCCATTTCAACACTCCACGAAGAAAGCTTTCCAATAAGTATAGTGTATTGCCAATGGCCCTTCAGTAGTAACTTTATCTCAATTTCTTTGAGACAGAAAGCAGCATTGTTTTCTGCTTCCGTAGAGCCCAGAGTAAACATAAATACACCGTTAAGTGTCCTTCAACAGTATTATAATCCTGCCAACCATCAGGGTCTAAACTCCACCTGAACAACTCATTCTAAAGAGGCTGTCACGAAAATGTTTCTTTCCCTTTGTAAAAGTTTAAAGTGGGTCAATCAAGCTTATTTGAATTCTACAAAGCAGTAAGAATCTTTCACAGAAAACATGCCATCTGCAGAAAGAAACGCAAGGCTCGGATAGCCCTTCTCTATCCAAAAGAATGTAGGTGTGGAGAATTAAAGACACTACCTGAACAACTAGAGGAAGTGAAGCCTTAAGTCATAAGGACAGATTGTATAATGTGTTCTATTTTCCTGCAATAAAAACGAAGATCGAAAGTGTTGTCTCAGTCAGAGAATAGTGTAAACTGCTTTTCAGTTGAAACTGGTTTGACTTGTATTTGTGACACACACACAGAGGAGCTGCGGGAAATGTAGCTCTTACATTTCAAACAACTTTGGAGAAACCCAGAAATGCATTAACTTAAGGAGGAAAATTAACCATAGTCATAAGGATCATTTGTCTAAACAACAAAGTATTTATCATTACATTTTCTCATGATGACAAAAAAAAAAAAAAAATTTAAAGCAACCCGGTTTTTCTCCAGGTAAACGGTTGAAGCATAGTTTTAGGAAAAGCCGCTCTCCCTGTTGTGAAGCAAGTATAGCATATTTTTTTCTCCTTCTTAATCTTTCTGCAGGCCATCAATCATGAAATTTCCCCGGTAGGTTGCAGGAGCACAGTGAAATATGAAGCTCCTGATCTAGCAATGAAAGGGTGTTCATACCTGCACATTTTAATAAGTCATCTAGACACAGCCAAAATGAAATCCAAACTTTATTCTTTCTTAACCTCATCTGTGAGCGTTGCTGACATCAGAGTGTTTTGGCTGGATTTATTACACCTTTCAAATAAGGCATCTGCATATTATGCACAGGAGGGAGTTATTTAAATGTAAGGACTCTTTTAATGCAGCGATGCTAAGGTTAATTGTATAGATCATTAGAGACCATGCTTTTATTTATTAGCTAATTTTCTTATATTTCTATGCTTTTGGAGTAATTATGATACCTACTAGTATACTTTCCCATCTATGTCTTCCGTTTTGATACTGTGGCACAGGTAGAAGTATAAATATTTTAATCAAGATAATATTATCAGTTAATGTCTTTTTCAATATTGTCAGCTTTTTAAAAACGGGTTGTTTATGTAAGAACCACGAGTAGAAAGTGCCATAAAGAATATTTTAATTAACTTCTTGAATCATTTTCTGCTACTGTGATCCAATGTTTCAAATTCATTCTGTAATTTTTCCATTAAAGATCTGATAGTATACTCACATTGTTTAGCTCAAGAGGCTGGTGTACATTTAAAATGGAGAATGGAATATTAGAGCAGATTTAGCTTAGAGCATCAAATAATTACTGAATATAAAGTATATGCAAACACTGTTTTAGGCTCAGTGGTTGCCATAGTGACCATGACATGGCCCTTTACCTTAAAGACATTGTACCGTAGAAATGGAGAATGTACGTGAAGAAGTGAATACCCATGAGCTTATATGAATTCAACAATGATCATGATACAAGTCAAGGGAAATTTTTCTGAAAAGGGGGTCAAATGAGATCAGCAATGTGTTGGTGAAGTCTAAGATGTCATGAGTATAGAGATGCTGGTAGGGATTAGGGTTCTGTGGACAAGGCAAATTGAAGAATATGGATTTTCTCCAGCATTTGGTTTAAAAAAAAAAAAACCATAAAGCAGAAGAAAATGTCATCTTTCATTGTTCTAGAATCAAAGGGTTCCTTTCATCTCAGAAAAACCTGAAGGGAATAAGAGGAGGTGAGAGATGATATAGTTGATATCATCGTCTATATCCAGCATCAAGAAGATAACTAACGAGCAACACTGAACCCCTTCAAATCTGCAGAATTACTTTTAACAAACTACCTTAACTGCCCATGAGTTTATTAAATGTCAAGAAACACTGAGCGAGACTGAATAGGACGAGATGGTGCGAGAGACTTAGAAAGTTAGTGCGAAGAAGGTGCCAAAGCACAAGGGGTAAAAGATATGGCTGATGCCTTACAGACCTGTGATGGAGGTCTGGCACACTCATCGTGAACCACAAGCACAATTTCAAATGACCCAGATTTTACTCAAAGAGCATCGCACAGCAAGTAGAAGCATACTGGAAAGCAAATGCAGAATGACAAGCCGATGGGGACAGCATGGGCACATGATTATTTTAGTTACAAGACAAGAAAATATGATGGTATTTCTTTGAGAAACTTAAGAGGAAAATGTGCTTATTGTGGGTTCAGATTCACACATCTCGACATACCAGGAATAATCTGGAGGAAGATATGAAAGACCCTACCACACTTTTAATTGTTAAAGTCATGACAAGGGATATGATTGTATTGAAAGAATCTGTTGACCAGGCATTCATAGTTCCTAAGAACTCCAGAGACGAAGGGAAAGAAACAGTGAGAGGTGGGAAGGACACCAGGAGCTGGGGAGCCTAGGAAAGTAAGTGTTTTAGGAGAGTGTGTTCAACAAATTCCAGTGCAGCAGGGTTCCAGGAAGATTTATGTGTATGGGATTTGGCAATCATTTTAGTTTGAAAGCAGGAATATTAATTTCTTAAGGAGTCTCAAACTCACAGTCTCCTGTTAGATAGCTCACACTGCTTTTAGAAGTGCAATAGAAATCATTGTCGAGTCCAAGCCAAGAACCCAGTGAATGCTGGTGATTTTACACAGCATTTCATTTTCTCCCTGGCATTGGAAGTTCTATCAGGTTTCACTGGAGTTTCCTAAGATGAGTACCTAAAGAATCCAGGTGCAATGTAACATGGTAGCCTTAGGATCTCTTTAGGGGCAAGTCACACTCGAAAGGTTAATTTCTTAGAAGATTTGCTGGTAATACAGGATTAGCTGTAAGTACTGTGATCTCACATATGGGCTTAGGACTCAGGCACCTCTGAGGTCAAAAAACCGTTTAGTCTTTGGCTAGCCAGGTGGGTTTTTTGTTTTTTTTTTGTTGTTGTCATTGTTGTTTTTTATTTTTGTTTGATTTGGTTTGATTGGTTTGTTTTAATGAATTTCATTTGTTCGTCTGCAAAAAATAGAACTAACAATGTATGTGAAGTTATTGAGGTATTTAAGTCAATCATAGACATACAAATGTTTGCATAAAATGTGTATGTGAATAGATAGAAGTTTGTAATGCCCTTGAGTCTGCATGTGTGTTTCTCCATATATTTGTAGTTTCACCTGATTTCTATATATCAAAGAATGGTATTGTCACATAACAAGTTCAGGGCTGCATCCATTCCAAAACTGTACGATTTCACTTTAAGAATGACTCTTACAGAATTTATGTACAAATTAAAAGTTGCTTTTTACTGAAAAATAAATTATAGTTTAGGTGACTGATTATTGGGGAGACAACATAGTACTTCACAAAAAGTCTAAATAGTCCGTATTTATAGACGTACAGGAAAATCTCAGCTTTGTATTCAGCTAGGAGAGCGATAGTCATTTAGCTGCTATATATGTTATATAGTTAATATGGATCAAGTTTTTGTTTTTTGGAAAGGTTGAATATAAGTTCTAAAAAGAAGGAGTTTGGGTGAGTTTGTCCTTTTGTATATTTTCCCATATAATACGGGGTCAAATATTTACACAGACTTTGCTCTTCAGTTTAAAAAAATACATTTTTATTTTTAATTTTGTGTATGTGGAATGTGGCTCTCATGAGTGTAGATCCCTTTGGAGGCCAGAAGTGTTAAATTTTCCTAGAGCTGGACTTATAGGTTGTTGTGAGTCACCTTTTAACCTGTTGGGTATTTTACAGCAATGGACAGAACAAATGATATAAAAAACCTAAACCTGCAGATCGGAATGAGAGCAATTAAATTATCCCCATACTTGACATAATTTCTATTAGATTGGTGAAGCATGAAATCCATCAAAACTCTTTGGTAGGATTAATTTTTGCTTCTTAATTGGTATATTAAGTATTTCTCATTGACTATTGTTTGCTAATCACTAACGAAGACACAGTCTCCGATAAAGAACACAAGCTGTGATGTCAAGGCACACAGTCCATCTTCTTCCTAGTGTCCACTAACAGTAAATGTTTGGCGGAGGCAAAGTTAATTGTTACAGTTTTCAACAGTGATGCAAAATGAATCCAACAAATCTACACTGGAGTTAGCCTTGTTCGGCCGAGTTGCTACCAAAAGTCAGTGGTTTGCAAAAGGTGTATTAATACTAGAATAGTTTCTCTCTGACATCTACAAATGTCAGAGATAAACAAAATAGATTATGGTCTACCATTGGAGCATCGGCAACCTGACCAAGTAGGGGAAAGTATGCAAGCAAGCAGAGAAGTAAATAAAACCACACGGAGGTAGAATCTCGAGGGCACGGAAGGAGCAAGGGTGACATAAGTCACGTTGACAGCCTAGTTGGACGAAGTCTGAACCAGGAGAATGTCTTTGCAAGCAACAGGCTTAAATCCCATGGGCTGTTGGTGAATGTTTAGTTGTATTTCTTGGTGTCTGGTGATAACCCGTCCATACATCCCAGGAAGATATCCATCACTGTGTGTAAGCCTTTCCATAACTTCTTAACCACTGTGTGATGTAGAAGATAATTCAGTATATATTTGGAAATGCGGTGTCATAAACATTCCTGCTGTTTTATTACTGCTAATTTTATTTTGTGGTGTTTTTAACGTATAACTTTGAAATAGGGACCTGTTTTGTATATAACTTAGGTTTAGAGAAATTTTTATTGAATAAAATTTAATTTCCATGGAGATTCCATGAAAGATTTAAAATTTTTAACATGAGAAACTGATATTGATACAATGCTATCTTTATTAACATGTTGCATGCATTTTAAATTTACCTTTAAGAAGTTCAAACTTTTCAATGACTTTCTCTGAAAATACATTATTTTGGCAGATGTTTATACATTAAAAAAAGTCACATTTTTCTAAAACATTAACACTTTATACAAAAACTCAAAATGTTTATATATATGTACATATACATATATATACATGGGTTTAAGTGATTTAATGAAAGTGTCTATTTGTATGCAGAGCTGCTAATTAATGTTTCTTTTAGACAGAAATTATATGTAAATGTCTACATATTGACACCTATTTGCTATAATAAACCCTGTGTAAATAAATCTATTTAACCATATGTTAAGAAATCAATGCATACCATATTCTAAATTCCAAATAGAAAATAAATCAAAGGGTCCTGTGTCCTGCTTAAAAAGCATTTAAAACACATTAAAACATTTGTCTTTACTCTGACATCAGAAACTGAATAGCCAGATCTTATACCTCACAAAATATTGTCTCCACAGTATTTGTCCAGAGTCTTTGTGCCTTTCAGATTTTGTGTCTTTCAAAATTTTCAAGGGGTTTTGGAAACACCTTTTATAATCTTGCAGAATATGTTAAAAAATTTGGACTTTTAAAAAATGTAGTTCAAATCACTAATAAAGGTTGCAGTGATTTTACAATGAAATATTACTCTTTGATTTGAAAATAAACCCAGGTCTTGATTTTGGAGTAACTATATTTCAGAGCTAAATAAAAATTATGTATTTTTAGATATCTTCACGTTGCTTAGAAAAACTCAGAACTTTTACCTCATCATTGATTTATCTCATATGCTAGTTCTTTCAAGAAATTTTACTTTAATGATTCCCCAGTTGTCACAGCAAAGAAAGAAAGAAAGAAAGAAAGAAAGAAAGAAAGAAAGAAAGAAACAACACTAATTAAGGCAATAGTTAACATTATTAATACTTTAATTATCAATGATAAAAATGTGGAAAATAGACTCTTGTTGTTCTTGCTAATATCACCATTTGGTTTTAGAACAGGAACAAGGGTTGTATTCACTGCCTAGGAAAGATGTCGTAATGTCAGACAAAACATAAGCAGAACTGTGCAGTTCTTCTTCCTCAACTCCTCTATCAAGAATGGTGATCTGAAAACTGGAAGGTTAGAACAAACATCGTTAGGAGAGAATTGAATTCCACAATAGATGGGAAGATAGTAGAAAGCACCTCACACTTCAAATGAGTTCAAGTCTCCTTATGAGTCTCCCAAGGTGCTGAGAGAACCTGGAGACGAGATGAGATGATGAAAACACTGTCAGTAATCTTTAAGAAATCAAGGACAACAGGAGAGCTGCCAAGAGACTGGGGATGCAAGGGTGTCCGATGCACTGAAACTAGAAAAGGCCAATTGTGTCAACTCTCAGGCACATTCATGATTATGTTATTAGGCAGACAACACGTACATAAAAGGGAAAAACACAACAATTAGTGGTAATCCTCATGGTTAGTCTAAAAGCAAATGTCAAACTAACCTTTCTGGTTATTGCTAATAATCAATAATAACTAGCCTGCCAGAGATCATGACATAAAGAAACCAGTAGGGCATTTTCGATGATGAATTGGTTTATAGTTCACAATAAATGAAAATTATGTATATTTTTAACTGCTAGTATACTATGTTCAGTGCTATGTAGTTGCATGAAAACTATCACAAAGAAATAACACTATTAGGAAGGTCTATTAATTTCAATAAGCATAATATTAGTATTGCATATACAACTGATGAAAACCTACCAGTGCACCTGCTTTCAATCCTGGTTGTGACAGAGGGGCAGAGAGAAGAAATGGAATGATAATGCCTACTGATGACCAAGGATGGTCTTCATAGTTACATGATAGTGAAATTTTTAGATTAGAACAAATGGACCTACTGATATCTTCAAGAAGTAAGAAATCTATAGTATGTTCTGAATGGTCAGAATTCTTAGTTAAGTACGAATGGTAGATGTAGTATTAAGCCAGAGGAGAGAGGTTTTGTCAGTTAGAAGTAGCAAATAACGGACCTGATTATCTTCTGAAGTATTTATCCTGCCACTGGACTGTATGAACTGTTCAAACTGAGACACAATAAAATATAGGGATTTCTATAATACTTCTAAAAAGTCAAAGTTTATATTCTTTACCATTCTGATTATTTGAATCTAAATATTTCTAACTATTGCTTAGTATTCTCGAGATACTGAAAGAAAAGTAAAAGAAGAAAAATAGAAAGTAACAAATACCTTGATCAGGTTGTTTTCAAAATGTTTAATAAAGAAAATAAATTTCATTCAGTGTAGAAACATATTCCAGAGTACTTCCTGCAGTATGCCTTAGAAATGGTTCACGTTTTCTTTCTTCTGTTTCATAGCTACATTTCTGTAATCTTAATAGAATATTAAAATAGATAGCTGCTAGATACAGAGATAGATGATAGATGATAGAAGATAGATGATAGAAGATAGAAGAGATAGAAGATTGATAGATGATAGATAGATAGATAGATAGATAGATAGATAGATAGATAGATAGGTAGGTAGATAGATAGATAGATTGAAGAGAGCAGTCTTTATTTGCTTTGTTGTTGTAAAAGCTGCATGTTTAAATATTATACTTATGTAACTTGGTGGTGTTCTCTTTTTACTGACCTAAATATAGATTGCAAGAATCAGATATAACCAATTGGTAGTTGATTTTTAAAGTGTTTTGGTAAAAATAAAATTACTGAGAAAGTGAAGTATTTTTCTCAACTGAAAAAAAGACTATACTATATGCAGTTCCTGACTATACCCATGATGCCTGGAAAGATGAAAAGTATAACCATATTTACTCTCAGTTTTCAGGAGTCTGTCAAGAGCAGCCTGTATAGGAAGACACAACATAACAAGTGAATAGCTATAATTTGTGGGTCCAAAGTTCAGTACTTGTTTCAAATAAATATAAACTTTTAAAATGTGTTTTTTAATCCATGAAACTTGGAGGAAGTGGTGAGAATTAGGGGGAGGATAGGAGGAGGAAAAGGAGTGGGGAGGAAGGAGAAGAAGGAGGAAGAAGGGAGAAGGAGGAGGAGGAAGAGGAGAAGGAGGAGAAGGGGAAGGGCAAGAAGGAGAAGGAAAAGAAGAAGAAATGAAAGTCTAAAGCAGCTCACATCTTTACAACACAAATGCTTTAGTGAATATTTCACAAAGTATGAGTTTGAAATAAAGAGAAAAAAAGTCGAAGTTCAAAAGATCTGAAGAAAAATTATAGAAAAAAATCATCGCATTGTGTACTTAAAATCTCGATCATGGCATCATAATTTTAAAGAAACATATATATTTTATATGGACTGACTGATAATAATCAAGGAATATTTCTTAACATCTACAAAATATTGAGACTTAGCTAACATGTCTTTATACTCATTGTGCATATTTCAATGCTTCCTGAAGTTACAGATAGGAAATTGAATCACTGTGATGGAGTGTGAATGGGTGATTACCCTCTATAGACAAAAGTTGTAACATGCAGCCACAGTTCTCAAAATATAACATATTCCAAATTTCAGCAAACTGTGAACATTATGTATCCATTTCAGACGTATTTTTGGACAAACCATAGGCTAACTCGTGACTCACTCATCCATTGCGGTCTCTAAACACGTAAAAACAATATACAGAAAATTTTGCATACTATTTGTTTTAAAACAAATATGAAATTATTCTCAGACTTCTCTGGTCCAAAATTTAGAATCCATCTCAGAGGATTAAATCCAAGGACTTGGCAGACCGCAGAGAGACTCCATCCCTGTTTTCCAGCCTCAGAAGGTAGCTAGCACATCTTGGCTGCGGCTGAATCTGGTTTCTCCTTCTGCTCAGATATTACTTTCTCCTCTGACTGACCTTGTAAGGATCTGTCATTATGCAGTGTCAACTGAGATAATCCAAGATCATAGCATCATAAGATCCTTGAGTCAATCACAAGCACAAAGTACTCTTTGCCATACAAAATTCACAGGTTCCAGACATGAGACCATAGACATTTTTCAAAGTATAATCATTTAGTCTACTATACTATTTTAAGACTTAAAACTATTTATATGTCTGTAGATAGGTATGTGGATATGAATACAGTTGTCCACAAAGGCCAGAGATGTCAGATCATCCTGGAAATGGAGTTATAGGATATTGCAAGCTATCTGACATGGGTGCTTCAAAGCAATCTCAATACTTTGAAAGATGTATACCTTTTCTCTCTCCCTCCCTGCCCCTCTCTCTTGAAAATAGATGGTTTTTGCACATAATATATCCTGATTATGATATCCTTTCCCTCTGTTCCTCTCAGCTCCTCCATACCTTCTCTCCCATCTGGATACCTATGCTTCTGTGTGATAGTAGTAATATAAAATATAAGAAAATATAATATGACAAGATAAAAAAAAACCAACACATCGGATTTGAACTATTATAAACAATCCAAAAATAAAGAAAAGAGCCAAAGAGAAGGCAAAAGAAATAGAAGCTTAGTTATTTGCACACTCAAGAATGACATAAAAATACTAAATTGAAAGTCATACAACATATACAAAGGATCTGGAGTTTTAAAAAGAGAGAAAATGAAATAATTATATAAATAAAAGATAATATTTTTGTTTTTTGTTCTGTTTTGTTTTGTTTTGTTTTGTTTTGTTTTGTTTTATTTTTGAGACAGGGTTTCTCTGTGTAGCCTTGGCTGTCCTGGAACTCACTCTGTAGACCAGGCTGGCCTCGAACTCAGAAATCAGACCTCTGCCTGCCTCTGCCTCCCAAGTGCTGGGATTAAAGGTGTGCGTGTGCCACCACTGCCCGGCTAACATGTTATTTTAAAGAAGAGCCCTGACATGGTATTATGTGGCGAGGAACCTCCAACGATGCCGTTGAGTTCATTTTCTGTTAGCCATCCACTGCTGGGCATGGAGCCTACTCTTATGAGAAATTTGTTTCTCCAGTGAGACTATGTAAGAGGAAAGTGAATTTTCTTCTGCACACGGTTATCAATCGGAGACAGCTTCTGGGTTAGCGATGGGGACCTGTGTTATTTTCTCCACTGAGGTCTGGGCAGAGGACCCCAGCTGGCACAGAGCCAGGCAGGTTCCGTAAATGGCAGGTTCTGTGATCTATCCTTCAATTTCTTTTCTTTTCTTTTCTTTTCTTTTCTTTTCTTTTCTTTTCTTTTCTTTTCTTTTCTTTTCTTTTCTTTTCTTTTCTTTTCTTTTCTTTTC
>NC_034606.1:17046562-17089145 GCF_900095145.1 Mus pahari | reverse complement strand
AAAAAAAAAAAAAAAAAGAAAAAAAAGAAAAAAAAAGAAATGGAGATGGGCTAGGATTGGAGTACTGAGTATGTCCACAGTAAAGAGGAAAATGGGGTATTTTATTAGGATCTGCTTGGTCCTCTGGGAATGAGAGCAGAGAGTGAAGGTAGGCTTCCACAACATACAGTCTGCTACAGAACTGGGTAGGGACCCAGAACTGGGGAATGAATACTGAGGAGAGGAGAAACAGTGAAGATCTAAAGCCAGCCTGTTTTCTTAACTGGCTGACTTGCTTCATCATCAGGCTTTGTTGGTGATTTCCCAGAGAGTGTCTGCAGGAGTTGGAGCCTAGAAAAACAGGTTGAAGGTTGAAGGAGAAGAACTGAGTGATAGACTGGAGATGAGGGCAGAGGGAGTGGATAGGTAAAGTCAGGGGGTCTGCCATAGAGGTAGAGGAGAGAATGAGGGATGAAGCTGGAGATGAGGTGGGAAAGAATCTACAGTTAACCTACCTGCTTCCCTGGCAGGAGGAGCCTGAGGATACCCTAAAGAGTACCTGTTGGAATTGGTGGCTGTTAAAAACACCAATGAGATGTGGTGGTGGTGTTTGGAGAAGACCTCAATGACCCACTGGAGATGAGAGGAGGGGAGGTTACAGAAGGAGGTCCATTGTTGTGTTGGGCATGAGACTGAGGGGGTAGGGTGGATGTAGTAGGAGAGGTGAAGATTTGGAATTAGCCAATCTGTTGATGGGAGTGGCCTGAGGGTTCCCAGGAAATGTCTGCTGCAGTTGGTGGCTGGGATAAAGCCATGAGCTGGGTAAAGGAAGTTTTCTGGGGAAGATCTGTGTGATCCAGTAGAGACTGTGGCAGTAGGACAGGGAGGCTGAAGCAAGTTGTCTGCTACAGAGACTGGGGCACTGTATTTGGAATATTGGAGGGAGAAGTAAAGACACACTATGGCCTTGCCTGACCATAGATATTACTCTTGAATGTCACATGAGGCCTGTATAGGCTTTCATAGTACTAAGCAAATAAGAACAATGACTGTATACATAATTCTGTGACTAAATTATTTAAATGTGGGCCTCTGATACAGCTCAGCAGGTAAAGGCATTTGCTTCCAAGACTGGTGATTTGAGTTTGATCCTTAGAACACAAAGTAGAGGAAGAGAATAAATTCCCTTCAGGTCATTATCTGACCTCAACCAAAGGACCGTGGCTCATGCTTCCTCCTCGAGAAATAATGAGATATGATCTGAAGGCTTATAAAATGCTCTAGTAACATATTTGCCAACTGGTTCTAAAAATACCATAGTGTTGCTCAAAAGAATTTTAAAGGAGACAATATAATAACATTCATATTTCAATAAAATATTGAGTATTTTCCTTCCCAGGTAGCACCTCACTGAATTATCTTGCTATAATATATGAAAGAGAAGGTGGGAAAACCCAAAAGAAGATTCTAAACTACAGTATAAGCTCTGTTGTATAAAAATATGTAAAGGGGATTACAAGTGTATTTTCCTTTGGCTTTTTAAAAATTGAAAGAAGAATAGCTATAGTAATATAGTTTACAAGGGGATCTCAGCATTATAATAAACTGTCACACATAAGAAACTGGAACAAAGTGTGCCTGAATAATTTGAAATGGCTATAAAAGTATTACATATCCAATAATAGTAAAATAAGAACATCTAGGTGAAGTTGAAAGTGTGCTATTGTCTTATGAACTGAAGGTTACTTAGAAGTTGACACACACCATTGGCTCCCTTCCTTGGGTCATGACCCAGATTAAGCCTTCTGAGCATCTATAGAGGATCAAGAAAAATTCTCATTGAAACATGTGTTCCCATCCCCCAGCATAAACAAAGGATCACACAGGGGCAGGAGGTATATTTTTGTTCCCTTACCCATACCTCAGTGCAAGGGAAATATCAAAGAGGTTTCTGAGGAGCCTGTTGTTAGAGTCAGGCAGCAAGGCTGAAGCATACAAGTATAGCAAAAAAATCCCTTCCTGCACAGCAGTGGCCTGCCACTATAGCCCTCATGATGAACAAGCAGCTAAGGAGCCAGTGGCTCATGACAATGTTTTATTATAATTATCTATGTCAGTTATCATTTCCAACAAAGCAAGTAGGTAACACTCTTTTAGTTTGACCAGTATGGTATATTGACAAACTCATATAAATAAAATAGAATAGAATAATAAATGATAAAATCATTAATGAGTAATTGATTAATAAAGAAAAATACTAGTCTGAATAGGAGATAGTGATCGGCCTCTATTCAACTCCCACCCCCATCTTTCTGAAGTCTAACTAGGGACATTTCAAATGATTTTGGTTTATAAAATTGAGAGTGAAGAGCAATTTAAATAGTGAGGGATCTCACAGGATAGACTGGTGGAAAATTGTGTATCATATAAGCTCTAGAGAAAAACTCTGGCAAACAAATTAGTGGAAAAGTGAATCCAATGTGTAGTAGGAATAATAGTGTAATGAATTTTTTTAAATGCATGATACACAACAAATTTTTAAAAGCTATTCACAACAAATAAGCACGTAAGGATGAGATTTTATAAATGACTAAGAAATCATGAAGTTTAGCAAGCTACCTGGCTTTTGTAATAAGTTAGTAGTGCTGTTGTACATAGTTTTCAACGAAATAATCACATTAAAAGTATTTCTCTAAAGTCTTAGGCTTCTATTATAACTAACTGCAAATGAGAAGGAATGTCGACATTATAATTGTAAGCTCTTTAGTTTCACTTTGTATAATTTGTACCCTAGCGTACAGGACACCTTGGGTTTGTACACTATGGTAAGAGTCATGCCATTTAATATCTTTTACCTAGAATAGTGAAAAATTCACCATATTGTATGAACTTGTCACATTTTCAGTGTGTTAAGGAATTGTAACAGTCTTTGAAGATTAAAAAGACTGTATAAAATGATTAAGTACTTGTATGATGATGGTGATGGTGATGATGATGATGTTAATGATTATATGACCTATAAGACAAACAAGGGCATTTGGGATGAATATATTATGAGTCACAACGTTGCAACCAAAGACAGCTGTTTGATTGCTATTTGAGAGAGTAGAGTTGAACAAGTCTCCATGTGGATGATCTCATTTGCCTTTATAAAACTACACAGAACATAGACAGTTAATTGGATGATATGTCTCCAAGGAAAATACATATTTAAATAACTTATCTCTTTGTTATAGTATACATCATATGTTTGCATATAAACTCCAGATAAGATTTTTGTGTCCAGAGGTCAGATTATCTTTAGTATGATGACTTCACTCTTTGGTCATGACATGTATGTCAGTGTGTATTATTTTTGTTTCTACTTTAACTTGAGTTGTATTAATCACTCTCTTATTTTCTCGGTGGTTTCTTTCACTATGTTGTCACTTTTTCATTAATATTTTCTTCTACAATTTTTCTTCCCCTAAGAATGAACATAAATAATGACTTAGAACATTGTCCTATATTATGAAGTCCTACTCAAAACTATGAGCCAGAAGCTCATAATCCACTTTGATTCAAGACACAAATACATGAAAGTTTATATGACTAAGTGACAAGAGATGCCAAGGAGCTTCTGTTGCTCATTACCAAATGAAGCACATGAACCAATGACTACAGATTCAAACCCAGCCTATCATACTGTATTGGCCGAGACAGTAAAGGTTGTGCTAATGAAGGGGAACTTTTCCAAAGTCATACAAATATGAAGGTCTAGTTGAAATATGTTAAACACTGGAAAGCTATGAGACAAGCCACAGGAAGAGTTGTGTTTTGATTTGTATGTTTGGAAAAAAAAAAAAAAAAAGAACCCATGAGGAGTTCCTAGAACAAAGAGTGTGAGATTGCAGGGGCAAATGTAAAAGAAAGATTGAATTCAAGACCATGACCTGAAATTTCATTCTGAATGTCAAAGAATGCAAAATATATGTCGCGTTTGATTTATGGAGTGACTGAATTATTGATGTGTTATGAAATTAATGCAGCAGAAGACTATTTTTTGGCTTTCAGATAGTGTGTGTGTGTGCGTGTGTGTGTGTGTGTGTGTGTGTGTGTGTGTGTGTGTGTGTGTGTGTGTGTATGCATGTGTACCTATAAACCAGAGAAGAATTTCTGGTGCCCTGCTGTATTACTCTTAGCCTTATATCTTTGAGACTGGATCTCAACTTGGACTTGTAACTCTTGTTTGTTTGTTTGTTTGTTTGTTTGTTTTACTGTTGTATTTTTACTACTCTGGTTGGCCAGGAAACCTCCAAGAGCAATCTGTCTTTACCTTTTACCACCATCACTGGGAAGTAAATATGTGCATACCATTGCTGGATTTTATACAGATCCTGGGGATATAAACTCAGGCCTTTGTATTCATTCTTCAGCCAACACAGCTATCTTTCTAGCAAGGATCTGGGACAAACCTTCAAGAGTTCTATGCATACACATACATAAACATATACATATAAATGATGAGTATATGGGCACAGAATTCACACTATCTCACTATCATCTTGGAGTTAAGCATTATAGAGTCATTGGTGAGTTCTATGTGAACTACTAAAGCATTCCAAAAGTATGTTATTTTTACATGTATTAGTCGGGGTTTCCATTATTGTGCTGTAATAAAACTCCATGAACAGAAGCAAGTTGGTAATTGAAGGGTTTCTTTCAGCTTACACTGAGTTCACACTCCATCACTGAAGCTAATCAGGACAGGGACACGAGGCAGAAACATAAGGCAATTTCTGGAAACAGAAACTGAAGCAGAGGCCATGGAGCTGTGTGCTGGCTTGCCCCACCTGGCTTACTTAGCCTGTTTTCTTATCTAAGCCAAGACCACCAGATTACCAACCCACAATGAAGTTGGCCCTCCCATATCTATTATCAATCAAGAAAATGTACCACAGGGTTGTGCACATGAAAATTCTGTATGGGTATTTTCTCAATTGAGGTTTCCTCTTCCCAAATGACTCTAGCTTATATCAAGTTGACATGAAACTAATCAGTACATTGTGTAAATACATAAGTGTGGATTACTTAAAAAATGATAGTGGAGCAACCCTGTTAGGCATTAAAGAGGAGTCATTATGTTGAGTAGAGAAAGAAAAAAAATCATGAAAACTAATAATATGAGAAAGAAAATATTTGTAAGAATAGATGACTCATTGCATACACAAGCTACATTCAAGAATGTATGAAAGACAAATACAGTTTTAAGATTGGGTGTCTGAAAGCCTATGCTAATAAAAAATATGCTTTATCATTGAATCTATTGTCTGGTCAGCTTTATAGAGCCTGGATTTGTGGAAATCAAGTCAATGAGGCAAATAGTCCATCCTATGTAACATCTCATGCCATGGGAAGATGTAGAGAATAATTCAGTTGGTAGACTTGAAGAAATCAAAAAGTATATACAGATTAATGGTAAAGACTCACTAGCTAGTGATTTTTAAGATGTGTGTGTGTGTGTGTGTGTATGTGAGATCTGTGTGAGTTTGAATAATGAAAAAAGAAATGCATTACTTTTTTCTTGCCCAAAATATATTATGAGATATGGAAACCAGAAGATCCTGAAATACCAAAGTAACTATGTTTTTAATTACAAATAACAGAGAAATGAGAGGTCTGTGGAAATTTCTAAGTTAAAAGGAAAATATTAAGTGGCTATTAGTCTAGAAATGATGTGACAAAACTATTTGAAAGTAGTCTTTCATTATCAGATGGCTTAATTCTTTCAAATGCAGCTTTATGATCAGTAAGAGTTTTCACCAAAGTTACGACACTTACGAGTACATTTAAGGTTTTAGATACCCAAATATGTGTTAGAAAGGGCTATATTAAATATGGGCTAAAAAATTTATTAAAGGGTGTTAAAACCAAATACCTTACTAGAGTCAGAATTGTAATACATTGGCCCCATATTCATGATTTCTCTTAAGAAACCAGTAGTATAAAAGAACATATTACTAAGTAATAGAATTATTTCCTCAGTGGACTTATTTATAAGGCTCTGTAGCACATCTACGGGATCATTTCAAATTTATCTGATTTTTAAGTGTTTGTTTTTAGAAGCAGTTGTCAGGGAAATTACTGCATTAATTCATATTCTGCCTTAATTTTTTCAGCTTTTTGAAGAGGACAGTTTTGGCATAGAGATATGTTAAACATGGCTTAAGAGTTGAATCATGAAACAGATAACACCCAAGGATATCTTGAACTGGTATCAGCATTCTAGTCTCAAAATGGATGCTCAAAGGAGCTAGAATCGAAATGTTTCTGAACTATCCAGCTATGTGAACTTGAGAATATTACTGTAACTGGATTTCTGATTGCTTGATATAAAGTGAAGACCTTAAATTGAATGTTTTCTCACACAACTTAAGGCTATGAAGTTCTATTACATGAGATCTATGGTGGGAGGTAACCAAGGAGGTTCAAGAGAAACTCACAAACTTTGGTTTTGACTCTCAATACCACAAGAAGGTCTGGGGTTCCTGAATGACTGCTTCATTATGCTGCTGCATTCCTGCCCAGTCTGTCATACACAGGAGGAAAATGTGAGCTGAATAGTAAATGTCAAGTTGATTATAGATCCCGTCAACCCTGGAGGATCAAGGTTAGCTGCTTCAGAAGGTATGAAATTATAGAGCCCTACCCATTTCCTCCAAGTCTCTTCAAAACACTTCTGGTTCCCATGGGCACTTTAATGTTGTGCTGGCAAAGATATAATCAGCCCCTTATTCTAGAGATGATTTGGGCAATACAAGTCAGAATCCGGAATGTTTATGTCCCTATGTCCCAGTGATCCTTTTTCTCTGAGAAACTTTATAGATATGAGCATTTTATGAATGTTCATGATAGCCAGCATTACAGAAAAAAAGAGTTGTGGATAATCTCAAAGTTAAGAAGCAAGCCCTCCAAAAAGGCATTAAGAACAAAGACAGACCTCTACTGAGATGGATCTGGGAATGCAAGCATTTGCTATGCAAACCTGATGGATTAAGTTTAATCCCAACACCCACTCAGAATTTGTCCATCTGTAATCCTACCTCTTCTGTAGTGAGTTGAGAAGCAGAAACTGGAGAGTCACTCTCAAGCTCAAGGTCAAGGGCCAGCTATCCTGGAACATGCAGTAGAGGAACAAAAGAAAAATTTCCTCACAAATAAGGTAGACAGAGAAAATGGATTCCTGAAAACTGTCCTCAGGCCTACACACAGGATCTGTGACCAGTACATACCATACCAGCACATGCACACACACACACACACACACACACACACACACACACACACACACACACAGAATGTAAATAGAATAAAAAGATATTCATGACAGACTATCAATTATTTAAAAGCAGTTAGGAAGAAGAGGGGTAGGATATCAGTTATGCAAAATTGCATTCACATATTTCAATGAGCACAAATGCCAGATGAGATTTCACAGTTTTGATTTATTTCATGGTTTTGTTTTATTTTAAACAGGTGACTTTTTTAGAGTAATTAATTTTTACCAATGTATTATGTTTAAAGTTTTGAAACCACTAAGTTGATAAAGAATAATTGTGGGTTTTGGGGATATGCTCAGGTGGTAGAATATTTGCCTGGCATGCAGGATACCCTCGGAACCTCACAAACTGAGTGTAGTGGTGCGCTCTGTAAGTCAAACACTCAGGAAGTAAAGTTGCAATAATCAGAATGAGTTCTAGACCAGCCTGGGATGTGGAAGACCTTGTCTTAAAAATGTTTCAAGAAGAGTAACAATGTTGCTAAAGGAGATAAAATTGGGCATAGAATATCTGGGAGTTTGCTATGACAGTTGAATAAATTCCTTTGGAATCATATTAAAATGGCTTTTCAAAAAATAATTATCTTATAGCTGTCTCTTGTGAGGCTATGCCAGTGCCTGGCAAATATAGAAGTGGATGCTCACTGTAATCTATAGGATGGCACACAGGGCTCCCAATGGAGGAGGTAGAGAAAGTACCCAAAGAGCTGAAGGGGTCTGCAACCCTATAGGTGGAACAACAATATGAACCAATCAGAACCCCCAAAACTCATGTCTCTAGCTGCATATGTAGCAGAAGATGGCCTATTCGGCCATCATTGGGAAGAGAGGCCCCTTGGTCTTGCAAAGTTTATTTCCCCCATTCAGGGGAATGCCAGGGGCAAGAAGTGGGAGTGAGTGGGTAGGGGAGCAAGGCAGGGGGAGGTATAGGAGAGTTTTGGGTTAGCATTTGAAATGTAAATGAAGAAAACATTTAATAAAAAAATAAAAAGTGAAAAAAATAATTATCTTTACCGTTGTAAAATATTGCCCTAAACTACTTGTTCTGTGTTGAAGATAGATGAGTATTCTGTCTTACTGTGAGGATAGTGCTCTACTTCAGCACGTTTTTTTCTTTGTTTTTCAAATAAGATGGATCCTTGTTGGTAACATTGCCCAGGCTACCTAGGACCCATACTCCTCTTGAGTTCCAGCAGAGGGGTCCCATGATGCCCGTCTTTAAAATGTTTTTAAGCGAAGGTAATTTACTCTTTTCTGGGACATCTTTACAGAATACTTCCTTAGCACCTCCAGCATCGGAAGCTAATCTTCATTTTATAGAACTGTATTCGGAGCAAAGAGAAAATTCCCTTACAGAAGTAACCACGTGAGGGAAGAGCATTCTTAACATCCTTTAAACTGAGACCTACATCAGATACCAACACGAGGCTATCAAAGTGAGAGAAGAAGCAACAGTCGTATTTCCTCATTTCTGTTACAGAAATACCGGTATTCGCTGCACTTCTGAGAACAGTCTTGATCAATATGCAAATGTCCTATCTCCAGCTCCAGGATGGAACTGGCTGGTAGTTTTTCCTTAGTGCAGCTAAAAAGACTTTTTTGGGATGTTGCTTCCAAAAGCAAAGCTTTGAGTTTATTTTCCCGGGTGAGCTACCGTATACAGCTGTACTGGATTAACTTCCTTTCTCAAGCATCTGGTCCACTCACCAGTAAAAGACCTGCCTGATCCCGTACGGTTTCCTTGTTTTTTTTTTTTTTTTTTTTTTTTTTTTTTTTTTTTTTTTTTTTTTACCATGGAAAGGATACTCGCACCTTCATCTTTCTGTTTTCTCTCATACTATGAAGGAAGGACACACACGTACCACCATCTGTCAACAGGGAAAGCATGTTCTGTGGTTATCTGTCGCTTACTTAGGGACTTTCTTAGTATTAATTAGTATTGTCGTTATTGTCTCCTCTAATCTTTCTTGTTTACTCATTTCGCATGTTCTTTCCCTTCTGCATATATGTGCTTATTCACCTGCCAGTTCTCAAAAGGATGTCATATCCTCATATGCCTTCTCATTAAAGTCTAGCCTCCAAGGCCCCCTCACTTACGAAGCATTCAAACAGAGCCAGCTGGCGTCCATACCACTTCTTTACCTCTCATTTCCCAATTCTCTCCACCACGGTGCCTTTGCTAGTCCATGGAAATGTACTGAGACTCCAGCAACCCCGACACCGTGAAACTTAACTCGGGCCACTCACCATCACACCCTGTCCCTCAACGGTTTTCTCTCCTTTTGGATCAATTCGGTGTTCTCTTTGGGGGACGCTTCCTTTCTTCCTTGGTAGCTGAGAAAGTTTTGTCTCCAACTGATTTCTCTAGTTTGACAGGGCTCATGTATGCCGCAATCATCCCATAAGAAATGTGCTGTCTTCCATGGCTTGGAATTCATGAATATTCTGAATATGATTGATTGATGTGTTCATGTTCATGTGTTCGTGTAAGAGTGCATGTGCACAAATGTCATCTTTACTATGAGTTGTGGACTTGCATTTCTTTTTTAAAAAAATTTATTTATTATATGTGAGTACACTGTAGCTGTCCTCAGACACTCCAGAAGAGGGTGTCAGATCTCGTTACAGATGGTTATGAGTCACCATGTGGTTGCTGGGATTTGAACTCAGGACCTTTGGAAGAGCAATAGGTGCTCTTAACCACTAAGTCATCTCTCCAGCCCCCATGGACTTGCATTTCTAAAGTGACATCTCTCTTTCAGTGTCACACTTGCCCCCACCGAAACCTGCATCTTCCCTTGATTTTTCCATCCCATTAAATGGTACCATTCTACTTCCAAAATTCAGACCATGGCAAACCATTCTCTATCTCCTTTTCTCTTAGTTAACATGTCCAGTTGGCCAGGAATACTTAACAACTGGAGAGATCTCCTGAGAGTTCTTGGTACTCTTTACTTTGTACAGTACTCCCCTTGTCTCCTGTCCATGTTTTTTAAAATACCTATAACTATTCATACTTCACTTGCTGCTCTGGATTTAATGACTTCTTCCTGTGATAATCTGAACTCTACAGAAAAAGTTTATTGTTGGTCTTCAAGTTTTCATCCTCATGCTAACGTTTCATACAGAGTAGGTGCTTAGTAAAAATGGGGTGAATGAAAAATGTAGTCAATTGATTAGAGTAAGCTGGCAGCTAGTTGAGCACTAACTTTTTTCTGGGAAGCTGAAGAAAACTCGGCAGATGGTGACATGAATTGGAATGAAATGCTTTATAAATAAAATTAAATTTCCCAGAGTCATGGCTGCCAAGAGAAAAGATTAAATTGTAAAATCAAACATTCAGAGAAGGTGGACTGAGAGGTATACTCATGTTGATGGAACTGTACTTGACCTCATTTGCCAGGTAAGTTGCTCTTGCCCCAAATATTCAGTATAAGGAACTTCAATTAACTGATTAAAGAACATCTCTTCTGCTAGGTACCACTATGAAGGCAGAAGTCAAATAAATAGACACAACCCTGTGCCGATGAACACATAATAATCTGAAGTAGAAATAAATAAGTCACACATACAGATTAACCTATATGGTGACTGACATATTTGGGTGAAATGAGAGAGACCTTCATGGCGATATCCAGGGGAAGAGTGTTCTAGGCTCAGGGAACAGCATCTGCAAAGACTTGAGGGGGGCCTACTGTTACATGGAAATATTGTCACATAATCTAGTGTCTTGTTGAGAGGAAAAAAAAATGTGAGGAGAATAGAAAGTTAAAAGAGAGACACAGTAAGATCAAGGTGGAACTGTTTGAATTGCAGTGGGCGCCTTGATTTGATGTATCCAAGGTCTTTCATTGGAGATGTGCGACATGACCTGGCCTACATTAACAAGATCATGAAACACACTTCATAGAAGTTATTTTTTCAGGAATGTGGAAGATACCAGTGGAAGTAAAATGCAAAATGGAAATTTTGTTTCCACCTGCACTACAGCTGTGTGCTTTTGTAGCAAGTTACTTAGACGATTTCAGTATTTTGGTCAAACCACAAGAACCAAGGAACATTCAGTACATGAAATAAAATAAGATATTTCATGCACAAAGTAATAATTATATTTTTTTAGTTTAGAAAATTTTCTTCTGAAAATAAAAAAAAATCAGGCTGCCTTTATATTATACAAGTTTTCTAAATTTTGCTATTATTATTATTATTATTATTATTATTATTATTTTAGTAACTGTTTTGAACATGTTGAACCAATCCTAAGAGAAAGTTGGATGAAAAAAATCTTTCACTTCGAACATTGTTATTACATTTGTAGTACAGTAAGGCAATGTTACGTTCTGCCTTTCCCCACAGCTTTATTTTTTTATACATAATAGACCAAGGGAAATTTAGTAAATATATACAAGAAAATCAAAATAATGTGCTGTCTTTCTTTCTGAGTTTAATCAGTACTTCAGGTTGGACCTGTCCCTCCAAGAGGAGATGTCCTTTTCTTTCATGCCTTATGCATTGATATTTAATGACCTTGTCTTAATAGTATGATATGTTTATAGATATCAGTAGAATAGAGCCTGAAAAAATCCACGCTAGATATGGCAAGTGAAACTGAAGTACATAATAGCTAGACATTTAATAAATATTTGAAGCAACAACAAAAATACCAGAAAGTTCATTTGAGCCTTTGTCTCCTTGGGCTCCTTATG
The DNA here is from genome assembly GCF_900095145.1 of Mus pahari. Classification (NCBI taxonomy): domain Eukaryota; kingdom Metazoa; phylum Chordata; class Mammalia; order Rodentia; family Muridae; genus Mus; species Mus pahari. Next base: position 17,077,142 of record NC_034606.1, on the reverse strand, counting down.
CCGACTGATCATCTTCTAGACTTTCATATGCTATTGGATGTTTGATACTCATCAACATCTATTATCTTCCCGGATCATAAATCACAAGTCTAAGCCACATGACTGAACAGATTTGACTCTGTCCCACATCATTTTGCAACCATCAATAACTCCCTAAGAAATCTCATTTTTTAATGCGTGGTTTTCAATGAATTGAGCATCCTGTTGGGACCTTTCAAACAAAGGATGATTCTGAAGGACATGGGAAAAGCAAAAGAGATGACCGGAAAAATATTACAATGACAATCCCCTTTTGTTAAAGGAGTAACAATAATATTTTGTGAACATATTTAATTTACTACTCAATACACCATAATTTGAACAATCAGAAACATGGTGACAGTCAGACAGACAGACACTATCAATTGTTAGTGTAGAAGGAATGTCAAAGATGGTCCTTTGTCCATAGCAGTGAGTGACATGCTCTTTTAATGTGTTCATATCTTCATGCACTAACCACAGGAGAAGGAATTTGATGTTGAATAGTATCAAACATCCCACATAGCCAAGTCTACAAAGAAAGACTAGTCTTCAATCTACATGATATGAAAAATGACTATGAAAAATATAAAGGTTTCAATTTCTTATAATTGACTAAAATGAGTATATATTTTAAAGTTCTTTCGTGGTACAGTTTTAAATATCAGGACATATCAAATAATAATAAATCAGTGTGTGTGTGTGTGTGTGTGTGTGTGTGTGTGTAGAATTCTTTTTCTTTTTTTGAGATAGTTCTACTCAGTAGTTAAGACTATATCGTTAAGTATCACCAGGCCTGGCTAATTTCAATGCTATCTGATATTGACCTTATAATCTTAAACCATATTAAAAGGAGTTGCTGGAGAATTCAAAAGTTATAATTGGCTTGACCTATGATGTTATTCACTGGTTTAAGTAATATTATTATGCTCCAAGTCTGTATCATTGTGCAACCTCTGCTTTACCAACATTAACTCATTTTTTTCTGTACTTCTGAAATACCAAGCCAACTGCAAAAGCTCCTATCTTCAAAGAAATATGACTGAATGAAAGATTCAGGTTTTCTTTGCAAATGATACCCAAGGTTTCCAAGTTTCTGATCTAGCAAGAATCTAAATCCAGTGCTCTTCTAGGCCATCCAGTGCCAGATGCTTGCCTTTCTTGTAGCAAGTTATCCGTGGGACATGAACATGAAAGCTATGCTCTCTCTAGAGGGAAATCAATGAGCACTTCCAAGGAAGAGATGACAGACACAAGTAGCTAGGAAATAGCAGCTCTTGGCTACAAGTAGACATGCATATTCACTAAAACATTATATAGTTTTGTGTCAAGCTACTCCAGAGCTTCAGCTCAAATTATTACCACTGAAATAAAAGCAAAATATAGTAGTATTTTCTCCCTTGGCCCACAAGTTTGCATTTGTGACCTTAGATAAGATATTGTATAGGTATACTTTCTTTAAAAAAAAACATAGGAACAATGAAGATAAATAGCTCATAAAATATTTATTAAGACTAAATGGAGACTGAAGGTATATTTCAGAGCTTGAAAGAGTCCTTACTGCTCTTCCAGAGGGCCTGAATTTGATCTCACAATAAACTAGTGGCTCCAGTTCCAGGGGATCTGATGCCAGCTCTGGTTTCCATGTGGACAACCACATTTAACTTCACATACTCGTTTGCAGTTGCACTGCCATAAAAATAAGTAATTTTGAGATTTAATTAATAGATGTGAAATATTAAGGACCAAGGAAGGCACAGAGTGACCTGTAGAAGAAGCAGCTACCACTATAAATTTGGTTGCACCCTTGAACATTGAACCCATTTATTGACAAGGCCTGAGATTTACTTGCTTTTACTTGTAAAATTAGAGGAGGAGTCTGTTCTGCAACAGGAGGTGAACATTACATAATCCTGTCCTTTTATAGGCATTTGGATGATCTGTATCCTCTAAGATCGTCCTTCCTAGGGAGACTTTGAAGCAAGCGTCCTGAAGCACAGCAGGAAGAAGCTAAATTTCACCATGACCTCGGGAGAAATTACATAACTTTCCACTTTTGATATTCTGAATGTGGAAAAAAAAAAAAGAAAGAAAGAAAGAAAAAAAAACGACTGCTAAATATGTGTTTGAGAAATATGTACCTGTTAGAATTTCTTGTAGTTGAGTCCTAACATATATTAATAAAGTAGAGCAGGCCTCAGATTTGGATTTTGTGCTGGAGTCTCATCAATGCATGAGGAGTCATTCAGCAAGATTTTAATGTTAATTTAAAGTCACATTGTAGTTTTCTACTAAGCAGAATGTTCTATAAAAAAAAGGCAAAGTTTCCTACTATCTTCATTACACTAACATCTTTAGAATATATTCCATATAGACATGTATATGAACTTTTCAGACACTGTCCCCCGGAGATGTTTTTCCCTGTTTGTTTTATCTTCATTGCTTTTATTCATGTAAAATGAGATGAAACTATGAAGTGACATTGTTTCTTACATCAACTTTCTTAATTGTGTGCTAGGATTCTATCACATGGTAAAATACAGTAATAAAAAGTTCATAGTATTATGAAATAGGAAATTTCTTCTTCCTGTACCTTTGTGATTGGGAGAAATAATGATGAATAATGATGAATTTGTGATTATATGTTCAAATATATTAAGTCACACTTTTACAAATACTTTGATTATTTAGCAGGGTATGGGTAATTAAACGATTTTGCTTAAAGGATATTTTCTAAAAAGCAGTTAAATTACATTGGGAATAAATTAACCACAGAGGTCTGGTATAGAGTAAAGGACTAGCGAAGGTCAGATATATCTTCCTAGGAAAGATAGATAGGTATGGATGGATGGGGATAGGGCAGGAAGATGAGAGTCAACTGGGAATAGGGAGTAACAAAGGAGATTCCTGAGCCCAGCATGGCCCTGGTGGGGACCCAGTGACAGGGTTCCTGCCCATGGCCAGGGCCCTGGTGTGAGTCTCCACAAATGTTAATGGCTGCTGAGAATTAGAAACCCCGTAAGTCAAGAGTGTAACTAGGTCTCTGCAAAATGGTAAACGCTGGGACCTTCAGGGCAGCCCTTAATCTGTGGGAAAGTGCTCTGAATACGTGAATTCAAAATATACGTAATTTCTTTACGTGCAAAATATAAGGATGCTATATGAATTAGAAGGGGCTTCATGAATCTAAAGGAGCAAAGAAACACAAGCCAGTCTGTCAGAAAGATACAAAGGCAGGAGCCGGGCGCTGTGGTGCACGCCTTTAATCCCAGCCCTTGGGCGGCAGAGGCAGGCAGATTTCTGAGTTCGAGGCCAGCCTGGTCTACAAAGTGAGTTCCAGGACAGCCAGGGCTACACAGAGAAACCCTGTCTCGAAAAACCAAAAAAAAAAAAAAAAGATACAAAGGCAGGCAGATTCCTGAGTTCAAGGTCAGCCTAGGAGAGAAGGAGGTTAAGCCCAGGTGTGGTAGAAATGATAATTTCCGGGCAAGGACCCACCCAACTAGTTTATCCTGTCTGCTTAACAAAGGCAGACATATCTATGAATTTTTTTGTAATGTTCACAAAAAAAAAAAAATGGATGCTTGCTGTTTCTTAAGAATCAAAGAGCTGAGGTCAATGGATGATTCATAAGATAATCAAAGGGAATCCCAGAATAAATAACTGAATTGATATGGAAATAAAAACTGGGCTTTTGGTCCACATGAAATGAGCTAGCAAAAAGAGATAGAGGTTCTTTAGATTTTTTTTTTGTCCAGCAAGAACAGAGCTGTCTGGAGATCTCTGGAGAACAACACAGCACTTCAAGAATTTTTTTTTTCTTACCGGGATTTCTGACTTGGTCAGAAGAACCAATAATTTTTTTATAGCAACTTATTTTTACTTTGTTCAGAAAAGCCATAAGCTATGCAGATAGCTTTTACAATTTTTGCTAGCAGAGAGAGCTGTCTCAACTACACACACATACACACACACACACACACAGAGAGAGAGAGAGAGAGAGAGAGAGAGAGAGAGAGAGAGAGAGAGAGAGAGTCTGGAGAGCCATCTTAGCAGAACCTAGGTTGTGTGTTTAGATCTACAATTTGACTTCGAGTCCTTCTTTTTGTTGCTCCCAAACACCTCAGAACCCTCTCCATGCTGAGGCTGGTCCTCTGCAGAAGATGAGAGAGAAAGACTAAAATTAAGGTCCATTTGAAAGTTAGTATGGAAACACTACAGTAGAAGCATCCATATGTGTGTGTATGTGTGTGTGTGTGTGTGTGTGTGTGTGTGTGTGTGTGTGTGCGTGTGTATGCGTATTATAGATCTAATAATGGTGGAGGGAACAGAGTCCCAACTGAATATCTTTTGCTACCAAATGAAGCTTTCCAGTATGAGGATTATTTTATATGTATTTAAGTTGTTGGTCAAAAGTAACCCCCCTGGGAAACCCCAAACAACCCAGGCAATTGCCAAGAGGTTGCTCTCCACGAGCTGATGATTATGCACTCTTGCCGGAGACAACTCTGATACAACTTGTTGAAGATAGGGAAGTCTATCTGGTGCTTGCAGAGTGCCTTCATCCCTATGTGCTAGTGTCCTTCTGTAAGAAGGTACTCTGCATGCAACTAAGGAAGAAACCTAAACACCAACAAAGCCACAAAACCTACGATTCCCAATGGTATCCTGCCTCCAAATACGCTAGCTCAGGGGTGTCACAAAGCCCGTGGGAATAACGAACCAAGCTCAGGTTTGACTGAAGGACCACTCCATGAGATAAAATCTGTACTTGACACTGCTTGCGAGACCGAGAACCTGAGACTCGGTAGCCTAGGGTGTTAACTTTTTACACTACTACTGTTGTAAAATTAACTAGTAGCAATGACACGACTCCTAATGACCCTCTGTTACACTCTGATCAGAGCATATCTCAGTCATCCAGAGAAGCTTCCTTCTGCTTCTGTGGGATGGGAACAAAGACTGAGGCTCACGCCCAGACATTGTGCAAGGAATGGAAGGCCTTGAAATACTGTTCTAGATAGAGTGTCTCCATCAGATCCCTACCCTCGGAGCTCAGAGATCCGTGCAGAAGAAGAGGCAGAGAGAATGTACCAGAGCACACCAAACAAAACAAAACTCGGGACCTACTAGAACAATAAGATTCACGGACTATGAACTCACAGACTGTGGCAGCATGCACAGAGGCTGCGGGGGTCTGGACAGGATGGGGTCCATTACCTGAATGGAGAGGTAGGCGTACACGCTGTCCCTAACCCATAAGTCAATTGATGACCGTTCGCCCTGAGGGAGTGTCACTAGAGAAACAAACTACTCTAAATGGTAGGCTACATACCTGGCAGTAGCTGGTCAGCAGAAAATGAATTTAACAGAATCTTTGTAGGATCCTTATTTCATAATGTCTTTTCCGTTTCTCTCCATCTCTTTCTCTCTTTAATTCAATCTTGCCTCTTATTTTATGTTTTTATTTTAAAACATATATATATATGTTTTAAAGTATATATATATATATATATATATATATATATATATATATATATATATATATATATACTTTTCAGTCTTACCCTATAGGTCCTTTGTGTGCATATTATGGCTTCCTGTTTTTAATGGGATAGTTGAGTATGTGAATGTGTGGGTGTCTGTGCCTATATCTGTTTCTTGTGCCTACTTCTGGGTACTGTTCCTTTTGTGTATTTGTTTTGTTCTATTCCTATGTGTTAGTTTTTTTTTTAATTTTCTCACATTTTTATTTTATTATTATTCTTTAGATAAATTTAATTTATTTAGATAAATAAAATTATTTGTTTTCTAGTGAGAGCCAGACAAGGAGTTGGTTTGTATGAGAAGGGAGGTGGGGAAGGATTGAAAGCATCAGAGTGAAAGAAAATTGTAATCAAGGTATGTTGTTATGGGAGGAAAAATGTACTTTCTATAAAAGGGGGGAAAGCAGTTTCAGTATTTTGGGAATAAATTAATTAGTACTATCTGAAGCCTAAATCTAAGATGGAATATTACTGTTAATGAAGAGATAATTAATTGATCATGTAATAGTCCTCTATGGTTATTGATATGTCTTTTATGTGAAAGAAGCAAGCATTCTTGGAAGAGGTGGAACATACAGTTAGAAAACTCAGATATATTACTAATATTCTCCAGTCACTATTTTATGAATTTCTGAGAGTTCAAGAAATTCCCCCTTATTCTCAGGAGTCTTACCTTGTTTATCTTGCTGACTTAATTAGCTTTGAACTATGAGTGTCCATGCCTCTCTTTCCAGACAGAGCTATCTCTAGAGTCTAGACTAGAGCAAATTGGAACAATTGCCCAGGGCTCTGCTCTGCTGGGGAAACCCAGCAGCTGCAGTTGCTGTAGCACATTCGTGGATGCTGGCTGTTGACTGAGGAGCCGGATAAGAGTTAGTACAATAAAAAGCACAGTGATTAAACCAAATTGGCATATCACGTTCTCCTCCTCCTCCTCTTCCTCCCCTTCTTCCCCCTCCTCCTTCTCCCCCCTCCTCTCCCTCCTCCCCCTCCTCTTCTTCCTCCTCCAACTTTTTGCACAACTGTGTAAGAGTAGTCACTACAGTGCCCTAAATACTAATGAATTTGCTGTTCATATTGAAGCCACTTACCTTCCACAAGAATTCATGCCTAACATTTATTATAGTCTAACTTTATATCTTCACACTTGTAATAAATGACTTAACATCTAGTGCAGTAAAAAGAGCATTCTTATTTTCTAGGGTGTCTCCTTTAAAGATGCGCACTCAGTCATAGGTGAGACCTACATACATATCTGTTTGTTGTTTGTTTGTTTGTTTGTTTTAAAGCATTAAAGCAGCCAACATTCAAGGGAATCTCTTAAGTAGACCATAATATCTGTACTCTAGAAGCTAGGGCAGGTCATTTACAGCTCAGGTACCCAGCACCAAAGTAGTACCTAAGAATATAATAGTTGTTCAAGACATAGTTTGTTTGCTCTTTAAAATGAGGAAGTCTAGGTCATATTCCAGGATACAAAGTTGATGCTCTCACATGACTTTCTGGACCAATCAGGGTCCAGAAAGGCATTATATAGAATGCTCAGGGATAATTGAATTGAGTTTAGTAAAGAGTTACAAATGTATGGCACAGTTAGGGGGCCCAAGAATATACAGTGAAGCCTTTAAGACCAAGCTATAGCTAGTAAGAACTACAGTACTCACAACGTAGGACTATGAAAGGAGTAAGAAGGAACCAGAGACCAAACTCACAAAGCATCTCTCTCTCTCTCTCTCTCTCTCTCTCTCTCTCTCTCTCTCTCTCTCTCTCTCTCTCTGATGTAATGTTGTCATTGACTAGATTTAATCCAACAGCAGAGAATGATGGGACTACTCCGCCAGGGTGCTTCCACAGTGCCACAGTGCAGAAATTGAGGGTGAATTGTCAACCATATTTAAATCTCTGTAGAGTTACTACTGTTCAATAGATTTTTATACAGAAAATAGTGATAAATGTTTCTGGTTGTGTTCTTTCAGTTAATAGTTTAGATACGCCACCGGTGAGTCAGTTATGAGAACTCAAAGACTTTTAAAAGAACTAGAAACGTTCACTGAGATGACTGTGCAGTCCTAGTGCACACATGCACAGGCATACACACCCCAGCTTGTGCTCTGGTGAATCCTTCCGTTGAATTCACTGGATAATATAAAATTCATTGCTGGGGTTTGCACATGTGGATGAATATTATTTGTTACATATCAGTAACTATCATCTTATGTTGATTTAACCTACACAAAACTTAGCAGCTGTTGGTGGGGTAACTTTATGTTCAACTGACTTCGTCCTATCATGATGATAAGCAACACAAGGAAAGGAATGTTTTCAATGAGTATTTGAGAAGCTGTTTACCCCTGCATTGCATTCAGAAGTTTCCTGTCTTGTACTCCGGCTTCTGAAACGACAAGCAACACCTTTCCGTACAAAAACCCTGAGCTTTTGACCCCATTTACTATATGCTTCTGGGCTTAGATGCCTGCGATTTAGTTAAAAGAATCATTCAATTCATTATTTTTAGAGCAACATGGAATTCTGAACCAAAACTTAATGATAATGAAGACAACATTTCAGAGGAAGACAAACATCTCCTCTGATTCATTGCCAAAAATATGTCACTGAGATGAAGGCCACCCAGAAGCTTCCACTGACACGAGGCATCAGCACATATGCATTAAAGAAAAAAAGATCAGAAAGCAGAAAAGAAGAAAGGACAAGAGAAGCGAGAGAAAGAATTGCATTAACAGAATTAGCAACACAGAGGGTTTGCAACTTGGGTTCAATAGTGAGACATGGTTCTAATGTCCAAGTTCACTTTAACAGATGTCAGGGGATCCCTAGGATTTCATGTTCTCTTGCCTGCAAGAATCTTACATTTTAGCAAACTTTGGAGGGCAGTGGAGAAATGAATACCATCTTACAAGTTCACAGGATTCACTTGCTAGCTAAAGTCAGAAGCAAGCCTTTTCTGCCATGAAATATACCCTAGATTTTTCCAGCAAACTCATTTTTTTTTTTTTTAAGATAGAGTCTGCATTTGATATCGAAGGCAAACAGCGTATTCAGATGAAGAGCTGCTTCTAAAAGCTTTCCAAGGAAGGTGGCAAAGTAGGTATGTGAGAAGCCATGGAAAATGTCAGATGTATATGAGGAAGGTTAGAAGACAGGCCTGTGTGGAAGAGGAGATGCAGAATATGAGCAGAAAGACCACTTGCCCATGGCCTTTATCTCAGAAGGGGTTGGAGACCCAGAGGAACCAAACAGATCTGCTTGCTAAGTATAATAATGAAAAGATGGAGAAAACATTAGCATCATGTTGAAAAGCCAAGACCCCGAATTTGGGACTGGCCTGTGTGGCTAAAATAAAGGTCATAGCAGATACAAAAGCCTTTAGATGTGGGGTCTTTGAGAGTGGGCTTCCTAAAATCCAGAGAGGCCAGTATCTAAACGCTTTGATTGGTATGATTCAAGTGCTTGATGAAAGTGGGGCTTGCTTGTTCCCTTCCTCCTTTCTCTTTTTCTCTGTTGAAAGCCTCTTCTTCTTTGACTATTACATTAGCTATACCCATTTTGAATTTCTAGTGAAGACTCTCACCTTACTATTTAAGCACAGTCTGATGCGGGACTTGGTTATTTGCTAGCAAGAGGGAAGTGTGTGAAGTTTGAATTAGTGGCTGCATAAGAGAAGAGCAAGGGGCAGTAATAGAAGAGAGGGTTGAATTACAGAAGACAGCACAGGTCACCTCCTTGTCATGGACAGGGGTGCTGCTCAGAGATAACCCTTGATTATTTCCTACAGAGTTGTTCTCTCCGGGTTGGCTGAAGTGGAGTTAGCCTTGCTATTTCTTCTATTGGTTTGGTTTGAATACATGATCCTGAATGCCCTCATTTAGTTCTTCCTTCACTGCAGTGTACAGGACTTGGTTGAACATTAATAAATCTGAATGAATATTCAACATCATTTTTTTTTTTTTTTTTACTCCGGAGCACACTAGTTAGTAATTTTGTGTACGCACACATGTGTGTGTCTACACCTCAGAAATTTGTTTCCCTTTTTAATTAAACAAAGCTCTTGTTAGTTGGCTTTTTGTGTGGGCTTCAAGGCCCATCTGTTTAACTAGGCATTTGCCTGATACTACAGAGAGGGGATTGGCAAGTGTAAGTTTGATTTTGAATACCAGATACAGGCTATTTAAAGCTAAATTTCCCTTTAATAAATTCACCCAGAGGTGCTTAGTGATAGGTAGTTTGACAAATGATCCTAAGTTTTGCAAAAGAGCATTCTGTTTGGAGAGATTGAATCCTTTGAGACTGGGAGGAGTGGACTCAGAGTTCATCCCTGATAGCACTCTTCCTACAAGGCTTGTCATAAAGGAGGGTGGAGCACTCCAATAATTGCTTTTTTGTGTGTGTGCTATAAAGCAAAATGATCTTCTATTTCATATGATGCTGTACAGTCTCGGGAGCAAATAAAGTATTTCTTGATAGTATGTGTGAAAGTGAGCATGTAGGGCCAAGGGATGTCAATCTTGGAGGCTTCTTTTAGAAATCTCCAATTTATGATGTGTTAGGGTAAACAGTTGGATTGCATTGCTGAAGTACGTGTTCCATCAGGTAAAATCATTGTGATTACAAGCACTGCAACGGTGAGTAAGTTATGTGCTAAAAGGTTAGAAATGTAGAACAAGTATGCCTGTGCTTAACTGCTAATCCCTGTTTGTATCCCTACTGAATAAACTACAAGGAAAGAGGGGACAGATCCTGTAATAGCACAGCAGAAAGGGAATATTATGTCATTGTGAGAAATAATAGCATTATACAACTCCAGGAACCATTTGATCAATGGCTCAGCAGTAACAGACTATTCCAGAATTTAAAGCAGGATGGTAGATTATAAAAAAAAGTTATCTTAGTTGAAAGTTGTTAATTTTGCCTTGCTATTTTATTTCCTTGAATTCTTCCTTATTTTCTGAGATGTCTTACAAAAGCCTAGGTTGTGGTTTTTTTAATGTCCAGCCTCCATTTTTCAGAAAGCTATTGCTTTAAAAGTGTGAGGATGGTTTGAAGAACTTTACATATGTTTGACAGCAGAAGATAATAAATGTAAACAAATCTTTAATATTTCCTCTAATTCACTTTATGCCATGCAAATGTCGGTTCTAGAAAAACAAATCAATAAACATTTGAAAGAAAACAATGTGCATAACTTAGTTTATATATTAAAAACAACTGTTAAACAATTATGACCTCATGTATTAGTTGGTTGTTTTGAAATATTCCTACTAAAGTTAAAAAATGCTACGAGGGCCTTTGAGCTTAAACATATTGTGTCAATCAAGAGCATATGTGATTTATCTAAAGCATGAGGTAAAAATTTTCTTCATAAATTATTGCATCAATAAATAAGTAATTTGCTTGAAAAAAATTTATAAAAATATTTGTGCTTTTATTGGGTTCTATACAGACCTTCCGAGGCTGATATAAATGGGCTGATACGGCAGCATTTTGATCACAATATCCTAATTTGAAATACAAAAAGTAAAATGAAGAATTTTTTTTTTAATTTCTCAGGCAAACTTCAGCCAAATTGAGTCCGTGAAACTTCATTCATTAAAATTTTAAGCAACCATGAATTTGTTGGCTTCAGTACCTGGGGTGTAACTTTATCCTTTCAATTAAAGGACATAATTCACCCCTGGACCTTTGGCTTTACTTTTTCATATAATATATAATTTGGGTACACTTAATGGTCAGATTTTGTATTATTACAGGTGGAAAAACACCAGCCATCTCAAGGGTTTTGTGCTTGCAAAAGCGTGTAATTTGATTTTTTTGAACCAATTTAATCAATGATTGTTTCATGTGTGTACATTTGCACTTTTGACGAGTGCCTTAAAATTGAGGGTGACTGGGAGGAAGAGCACTTCCCCTTTTAAAATGTCATCTAAATCTGGGGGAGCAGTAGGAGATTAGGGGACTAATCCTTGTGATAAATTGTACTGTTTAACTTTGGTGGGATGGTGTTGTCTCAGATTTTATCAGCTAGATACTAGATGCAGAAGTTTTAGGTCCGTTAACCCTTTAAACACAGCAGTGTAACTACTTGGATATGCATCCCCAGATTTATTTGACCTACTATTTTCAGTTAGTCATAGCCCAAGAATGTTTCACTCCGATCCTTATTATTTTTCTGAATAAAACTACTTCTCACTGTGTCGTGAATATTTCCATAAAAGTCAGCAAGCTAATTTATGACTTAACAAAGAAAATAAAAGGCCTATATTTAATATAGAAGTACCTTTTATAGGGGAAATTGGTGGTGGACGCTATTGAACGACTCCAGAGTGGAAATATGCAGGTGGCCATTAGGAGCTGACTATAAGATTTACTCATGATTTTCATATTAAATTTCCCTACATGCATGGCTGTATAGAAATCTAATACTGTTAAAAAATTAAACTGATGGCAATATGAATAGTTGCATGCATATGAGCAACATTGTCTTCTCCTTCCTTTGGGGAATAGATTGTTGCCTCATTGTGAAACTGTATTTTGACTGCTCTTCACCTGACTAGTTTCTCTATTGCTTTCTCTATTCAGTGTTGTGTGTTCAGGACTTGCTTCCAAAGCATGTCAGGACCAAGGAAGCACAGGTCTGTCTGAGCATGCTGAGTGAAAATACAGATCTTTCAGGAAGAGGAGGGAGGGTCTAAAGGTATATATACACATATGTATATATATATGTGTGTGTATGTATATATGTATATATATAGTATTGGCTTTTTTACTTCTTAGCATATCTGGAAAACCCCTTTTTTTTTTTTTTTGCCAAAAGATACACGAATCAGTGAAAGATATTTGGGGGGGGAAAATCACTGCACCCTCAGCTCTCAGATTCGTGATTGTACCTCTCTAAAATTCTAATTTTAATCATTCTGTAGTTCAGAGAAGGATGTTTCTCCTTTTAGCACAAAATTAGTTTAAGCTGACTTTCACTAGAGGAAAAACATACCACTTAAAGTCACCCAACTGAAGAAAATGGAAGTCCAAAAAGCCCAAGATATGTTTACTTAGTTTTAACACCTCCTATACTTTTTATCCTGTCTTGGTCATGTTTTATGCATTGTTGATCTTTAGAAGTTAAAGGGAAAGATAGCCTGATCATTTCATGAACTTTATGCTGAGGCAACTGCTTTTACCAAGAGAAGTGCTAAAGTATGTCATGCCTGAGTCAGAGTTTCTTATCTGCTTCGAAACCCCCAAAGACCAGCATGTATTAACCTGGCAGTGGCTGAATAATGTCCCCATTTTATCTGTTTCGTGGTACCCCCTTAAAGCACCCATTGAGTTTCTGGCTTCTCAGCTCAGAAAACCATAGCAACCTCAGTCCGCACTTCTCCAACTCAGGATAGAGTTCAAGTTGTTCTCCTGAAGCCCTCCTACCATCCAAAGCCTGGGAAATCCTGACCACGGCCGAGGTATCCTAGGACTTCCAGCCACAGATAAAGGGCGGGGGAGGGGGCGCACACGCACACACAATCCTGCGTCCTTTAATTGAGAGCTAGAGGGAAAGGTAAAAAGCACTTTGAGAGTTCTTGGCATTCTCCAGGACAGCATCTCCAGTATCTGGGCAGCATCGCCTGGGCTGCCACGCATTGCCCCCTGCGCCCCCCAAGGTAGGTCTCGGCCTCCAGGCCCTCGGCCAGGGCAACACAGCCTCCCTCCTCCCCCAGCCCGTCCGGTGGGGGAGGGGCGGGGCGGGACGAGCCGCGCGCGGTCCCCAGTTGTCGCGGGCTGGTGCGGCCGGCCGGTCCCGCGGGCGGCGGCGGCGGGTGCTCGGGGCCGGGCGGGGCGGCGGCGGCGGCGGCGGCGCGGGGACGCGCCTGTCTCTTTAAGGGAGCTCGGTCTGGGGTGGCGCTTTCCTCCGCGAAGGCTCCTTTGATATTAATAGTGTTGGTGTCTTGAAACTGACGTAATGCGCGGAGAGTGAGGTCCTGACAAGCGATAACATTTCTGATAAAGACCCGATCTCATTGCAATCTCCAGCGTCCTCTTTTTCGCTGCTGCTCGGTGGCTCCGGACCTCGCGTCCTCCTGATCGCTCTATCGCCTTTGCCTTTTTTTTTTTTTTAAACAACAACAACAACAACAAAAAACCCCAACAACACCCCCTCCCCTCTCCCACCCGGCACCGGGCACATCCTAGCTCTATTTCCTTTCTCTTTCTCTCGCGCTCTCTTTTTTTCCTGGGGGGGGGGAGGGAGGGAAGGGAAAGGGGGGGAGGCAGGAAAGACCTTTTTCTCCCCCCCCCCCAATAATCCAAGATCAACTCTGCAAACAACAGAAGACGGTTCATGGCTCTGGCCGCCGCGCCACCATCTTTCGGGCTGCGGAGGGTGTTCCTGACGATTAATCAACAGGTAAGGGGGAGCCGGGCAGGCCGGGGGGCGCGGGCTCAGCCGGCCGGGGCGCCGTTCCGCCAGCGCTGCGCCCGCGCGAGTGTGCGCAAAATGTGGGCGATCGCGAGCGGGGAGCCCTGGGAATTAAAAGTGACTTTCTTTGAAAAAAAAAAAAAAAAAAAAGCACAGCCTAGGGAGAGAGTGTGCAGCAAGCCAAGCGCAGGCTTCTCGGGTTTCACACGCATTTTCTTTCTTCCTCCCCCCCACCCCCCTTTGCGCGTGTGATTTCTTTCTTTCTTCTCTTCTGTTCCCCTTACACCCCCACTCCCCCAATTCCTCTTTTCTCTTTGCTGGGTCTAAGGCATCTGAGCCTTGGAAACCAGAGCGACTTCAAACTGCAGTAGCCCCCAGAGTCAGGAGGGTCAAGTTCAGCCGCCGGGGAGGAGGAAAAACAAATCCCGATTTGCCAAAAAAAGAAGTTTCAGGCCGGTGCCCCCTCCCCCTCCCAGCCCCACTCCCCCTCGCTGTCTCTTGCTGGCTGATTTTAATTCTCTCCTACCGGGAGCAGCAGAGGATCTGGAGGTGGCTGGACCCGTGGGGCCGCCGCCGCCGCTGCTGCAAGTTTTCTGGGGGCTCCTGGCAAACGGGGAGCAGACTAGGCACCGGCATGCAGAGTAGTAAGTTGGGTGAACTTGGGAGGGTAGGGAGGGTTTCTGCGAGGGGTCCTGGAGTGGCCCACAAAGTGGTAAAACAGCATAGACTGCCTTTGGCTTTGAAGAGTTTAGTTAGCAAAGCCAGGCTTCAAACTTTTTTCCCTTAAAGGCCCAGCGGGGCTGGAGGGAGAGAGTGTGGCATCCTCTCCTGGTATACCCGTCTCTGGGCAGCTCAGGGCAGCCTGGGCCCAGGGGTCTGTGCCCTGTCGGTACCATGAGGCAGGGCCTTGTAGCCAAGGAGCTTCCGTAGGGGCTGAGCAAGGGGCAGACTTCCTCTGCGGTGCGGTTGATGCGCCATGTGTCGAGCGGGTCAGGGGACACGGGCTGGTGATTAAACGCCTGACAGCAGTGGGACATGCAGGCAGACAGGCTCTTTGCTTTCTGTCTAGTTCCTGTTTGGGCTGTAGAGTCTGAAACGCATCTTTGAAAGGCCAAGGCAAACACCTCTATCCCTCCAAATAACTCCAGGATTATAGGACCCCATGAATAATTTGAGGGTGAAGCAGAGGTGGGAGCTGTTTGAAGTGCAAAGCTGTTTTTGAGGCTGGGAAAGCTTTTTCTGTGAGTACCTGTCTGAGATGATGGTGTTTCCCCTTTCCCCGGGGAAGTCACTAACTGTTTTATGGCTCTAGGATCCTAAAGCCATTGAAGTGAGAGGACCCTAGGACTTACTTATGGGGGCTTCAGAGAGAATCTTGATCGGACTCACTACATTTTAAGACCTGGCTGACTTCCCCATATCTTTTTAGGCCTCAGATTTGATCTTTTGAAAGTTTTTGAGTCAGAGCTATGGATTTAATGATGAATCCAAATTAAGCTAGAATATCCATCCTTTATCCGGTTTGGGGAAATCACCGCTAGCATTTTAAACAAGGTAAGTGAAGAGAGACTGGCCGCGAGAAGACACAAAATCAGACACAAGTTAGGCCGATTCATTGAACTTTTGTAAGCTCTCCAGGTGAACAGGAAAGGGCCTGGAAGAGATAGTCAGTACAAAAACAAAAATACAGATAAGGGCCTGAGACAAGATTACACAGAAGTGATCATTCTAGGCCTGGTTAGCTAAATTTGATTACTCAAGCCTAAAAAAAAAAAAAGAAAAAAAAAACTAAAGTAGACTTTTCCTGATAAGCCTTTGGAGTGCTGTAAACTCTTTAGCACAAACCCACCAACCTCTGTAGCATCTCGATCCTTCGCTGCAAGTTTAGAAAGAGTTGATGATTTCGAAAAGGCTGCTTGAGTTAAACATGTTAGGGACTGTCAGGAAAGTACTGCAGTCCTTGACGTGGGCAAAATGAGAATGAAAGTCTCTAATCTCAGTGCTGGGCAGTTTCTTACTGGCTGTTCACATGCTTCTAAGGCTCTCTCAGTTAATGCAATACTGGTGTAGAAAAGCAAAGGTTCTAAAATAATCACCATGCGGCTTTCCCCCCTTTTCCTCTCCCCAAGTATGACAGGGTTGTGAATAAATACAGGGTTTGTATGGGAAGATGAAGCGTTTCCTGTAAGTTTCGATGCTGACAAGACAGTCTGGAAATGATACCAACATTCTGAGGATTTTTTTTTTTTAAAAAACCTTTGAGCAAAAGTTTATTAATGGCATGCTCAGACTTCACAAGTTAAGCTTGTATGTTCATCACGTTTATCCTTCTGTAGATTTCAGAACTTCCTTTTAAAGCTATACCCTTGAGTTCAAAAAACGTCTCCAGTCAGTTAAATAAACAGGGCTCTGAATATGCTAGTTTGATGATTATGTCTAGATATTAGTACGATGAAAATAAAACTGCAAAGGAGGAAATCATGTCTTAATGCCTCTGTTCTGCCGTGATTTCTCTAACTGCAAGATATTGGGAACCTTCATCAGTACTCGGCAAAATATTATTTACCTTTGGTGAGCTGATTTCCATGGCCTCCCAATATGCCTGTTGCATGGTAAGCTATGTTTGTGTAGAATACTTTTACATGCATAATAACGAAGTCTGACACTCTCCAAATAACTCGTAGGAAGTAGCTAGGAAAAAAGTTTGTTACTTCTGAATTTTAGATTCTGTTAGTGTTTGTGCTGCTGGGTGGCTCTTGTCCTTTGTTAAAGCTAGCATTAAAGGTGCGGAAGAGACTGCCGGAGTGGCTCTGAATCCTGAGTTGAATTCAGAGCTCCACGCTTTGACTACTAATATTGTGGACCATTTCACATACATTTCTACATACTTTCATACTAACCAAGTTTAGCATCCAAAGCGGTGTGTATTTAATCATGAGTGACTTACATATACCCTTATGTTGTTTTTGGCATTATTTTTACTTTTCTTTTAAGTTATATAACACTCCTGAATTTATTTATTCTAATTTTCACTATAGGTCTCTGTAAAACACATAGGGAAATCTTCATTCATAAGAAAACCTTCTCAATAGCGATGTGAGTGCATCTGTGGGAAAGTTGCTCTTAAGAGCTAGTATTTAATGGTGTTTTTTTACTAATGTTGCTATTATTATTATTATTATTATTATTTTATTATTATTGTGAGTCTATGCACAGAGGGAAGCCTCTATTTGCTTCTAAAGATAAATGCGTTTTCTATTAAGAACTAAGGCCAGGGTGTGAGATTTTGTAAACTCTTACGCTATTTTTTGAAGTAAATTTTAAACTTGTAACAGACTTTGTTTTTGAGTTCGAACTTTATTTTGAATTTGAAATTGGTGTCAGCATGGATAACTGGCTTTCTGGTATATATATATATATATATATATATATATATATATATATATATATATATAAAATCTTTGTTACTTTAATACCTCCTTTGAGAGCAAACAATAATATCAAAACACTGTGTTATTGTACATAGATCAAAATAGACTTTCAGAGAGTTGTGGACAGGTGTCTATAATTGATTTCAAGGGAAATTATTATTTTTGAAACAAGCGATGAACTTTAAATAAAATGACTGGCTCCCATTAAAACACATCCTCATGAAGATATTCTCTGGTGTGTAAAATGAAGCCATTCATTCAACACACTGACAACTTTCCACTTGGTATTTGCCTCTGCTTAATTTAGTTTCCTCGGGACAGCTAGTGTGGTAGCCTGCATCTGTTTTTGGCAGGCATAGAAAACTATAAACTCAGACAGTTCTGTCTCAAATATTGTAGCTCATGAGTTGCAATCAATTTGATAAAGAACAGGCAAGTTGTATGAGCTTGCTTCCTGTCGTGCATCCCTGGCCCAGCTTTCAGGTAACAGACGTCTTGTTCTTCTTTTTTCTAGTTATGATTACTAATATTGCTGATAGCTAATTATTCTTGTTATGTTTCCTTATTTACTATTTTTTGAGCTATGGGGGAAATGAATAATAACATATACAGACATACATATACAGCTTATCTATGGGATAGCTACATTTTATTTGGGGCTATGTGGAAATGAATTGTGTTGTCATAACAGGATTTATGGGATCTAGTGGAGCCATTGTAGCTATAATATAAAGACGCTTGACTTTATCGAGCTGAAATTTAACATCATTTTCTAAGTATACTTATGATGCTCATGTTTAGAAAAGATTTAACATGCTTTACATTATTATTTGCATTTTAGAAACTGAGCAGTTGGTTTTAACATGATCAAAATCACTTTTCTCCTCAACTCTTTGATCAGTCTACTGAAATACCCCAAAATGACAAGATTTGCTTTTTGACTACTGCTTAGTTGCAAATAGAGATCAGCCAGTTTTATCTTTAAGTGTAAGTTGGTTCAAAGTATTTGCATTATATATTCTATTATTGATAATCTTCATAAGTGATGCTTCAAATCGTAGAGTTATGGGTATGTTGGGCATCTTTATATCACTCTATGGCCCTTGTTTCCCTGGGAAGTGGATTTGCAAACGTTTGGTTTGTTTCTCTGTAGGATATAATAATGGAGAAATTGATTTGGGTTGCAAAGAGATCTTGGGGCATAAGGAAACGCTTTTACTGAATTCGCAAGATGCTGAACATTATTTGAATTGTTAAAAGCTAGCCCAGAGAAGCCTGCTAGAGATAATAGTTACCGGAACCATTGTAGCTTTTGCCGCACAGTTCTTTTTATTATCCCATCTCTTTTTGACCCCTCAGAGCGCAGTTCCAAGTACCAAAAACAAAGATGAAATTATCAGTGTACTTCAGATCTGAAGCATCATTGAAATAAGTTTTTGACTCAAGGTATAATGGAAATACAATCATCAAGGCTGGCTGTACAGCATGTTGCATTCAAAAGAATAAGAAAAAAATTACTTTTAATTTTTAAGATGTTGCTAGCTCTTTAAAAACCTGCAGTACATACTTTACAAGTGGCTCAACACCTTCCCTGCTGTTCAGTTTATACAAGTAGGAAACTTTCTCTCCTGCTCTCTCTCTCTCCCTCTCCCCCTCTCTCTCTCTCTTTCTTGTTTTCTCTAAACCAACTGACGTCATGCCAAACTTTGCTTTAAAAGAACAGACAGAAGTAATTGGTAGCTTTTAACTTTTAATAATGTTCTGCATTGGTTTTGGTGGCCAAAATGCTATTTTTTTTCTTAAAAGGAAAAAAAAAAAAGTTCAAGTAAGAACGGGCTTGTGGCCCGAGGAAGAAAAGCTCCGTTGATACAGTTATTTTTATTCTTGTTTTTCAATCTGTTATTAAAACTCGTTCCTGCTGAGCTCTGCTGTAACTCCTGAGCTGTTCTCATTGACGGCTGGTGCATTTGAGGTTACCATAATTTAAACAGTTTGGGAGTTTGCGGGGAAAATGGGTGTTTGTGTTGCTTTATTTCTTTACTATTTGAAAGGAAAAAGCCCCAATAAGTTTTGCTTCGATCGAGATTAATTAATGAAGGTTATCAATGGTGACAGGTCAGTGAATATGTTTATATAGAGAATGCCACACCTGTTACCAGGAGCCTAAAATATGGAGGTTTAATTGTGACATTAATCATTTTTATGTGCAGAGGAAGGAAAATAGATGAAATGTTCCCAAAATGCAGTTTTATATTGAAAGCATGAGTTTCAAGGGTCAGATTGTTCCTACTGGAAGTGTTGCATTTTTCGCCTTGAAAAATTTAAATGGCACCCGTAAACTTTATTTATCACAGAGTGTTTTAACTTCATTTTAATAATTGTTTTCTTCCCTGTAGAATTTGTACAGGCAAATGTAACTTCATCTGCTTAAGAGACACCTTGATCACATTCGTTGTCAGGGGCCAACTTAAGAAGTTGGCAAGGAGCAAAGTCTTTCTGGGGTGAAAAAAAAATTGTGTCAGTATTTCCTTCCTTGGGAAAAGCTACTCCACCCAAAAGTAGGGCCTTCTTTCCCGTTTGTGGGACAGAACTTAATGTCGATGTTCCTCATGCAAGCTGCTGCTGAAGTTTAAGTTTTTGTTGTAATAATACCAGATTTCATGTGAGAGCTAGTTATTTTCACCCCTTCCATATCTAGAAATCCTCTAAGGAATAAGATACCATGAAATGAGGTGTCTCACAGAGAAAGACTGGTCATTCATACATTTATAATTATCAAAATATTTCTGCATACTCCAGAACCTTGCAGTGTTCCCTTCTTAGATAGTTTTGATTTACTTTATTCGGTCTCAGCTTCTACTACGAGAGCTACAGACATTAATTCATATCCGACAGATTTCTCCTTTGATAACAGTTTCTTTGCTTAAAGATTTTTTTCCCCAGGAAAAAGTAGCAGAATTAAGCTATGTGTTGCTTGTATCAACATAGTGCAGGTTTATTGAATTTAGATTTTATTTAATTAATAATGTTATAGAGAGTTTGCAAGCATAAATTTCAAGTCATAAGTACGCCTGAAATGAATTTTTTATTTAATAAATATTGTTCTACTGTTTTCAAAATTGGGGAGAGTTTAAAAGTTTTGAAAGAAGCAAAAAAGGCAGAGTGAAGTATTTGCAGCTAGAGTCTTTTAATATCAGCAGCTTGTTTACTGTGGAGTCGTGGGGAGGGGTAGGAGAGGCTTTGTGGAAGATGATACAAAAAAAAAAAATCCATCAATTGCGCATATGATCCCCTCCCCTTAAGGTTTACTTAAACAATATGTTTCGGTTTTGCCTCAAACCATTCGGCGCCACCTCCACTCTGAGCATCTATCACTAGCCTGGTTCCTGAGCGATTAAGGATGGTCTTTTCTGTTATATAATGAGCAGCAGTATTGTTTGAACAAAGGTAACATATTTTGATTTGTGAAATTCTTAGGTAGTTATTAGGAATCTGTCTATAGTATAAGAGGAATTCTATAGTATAAAGCCTGTGGATGTTTGATGCAGCAACAGTAACTGTACTGTGCTTGAATTATTGTAGCAATGTGTGCATGCTCTTGGAGCCATATTTTATGTATGTAATTCTTAGATCCACCTTGATGGTGGAATTTAATGTGCTAAATCATGACCTGCTGTGCTTTTAACAGAACAGGAATCGTTTAAAGAGATACATGACTTGTTTTTAAAAAGTTAGAAGTTTGAAGTGAGTGTGGCGGTTAAACATAATGAATCAGTCATTCCCATAGTATTTAGATGTACTTAGAATTTACTAAGAGATTTCAAAAGAAGGAAAAAAAAACCCACTCTATAAACCAAACTGCCCCCCTCATTGTGTATTTTAAATAGTGTTCCAAGAACATTTTTTTGAAAAGGTCTCATTTCTGTAGGGAGTGACAGAGCTTTATTCTGAAGATATCATTTTATAAGTTAACACTTTACAGTTTGCAATTCTATTGGTTTAAAACGTTATGCAGAAATATCATGGAACATGTAAAGACTCTGTACTCTGAGCCCATGCATTTTTCCCTAGGGTGATGGATTCTGTGCGTCACCCAAATGTGATGCTATTTGCTGGGCTTGTAATACTGGTTTGAGGGTTGCTGGATGTCCTAGTTCATCAAGCAACATAATACAACAACGTTGGTAACTAGGTAATTGACACAGTCAAAATAGGCTCTGGAAAATGTTCCAAATATTTTAAAGTCAGTTCAGAACTTAGCATATATTCCATTTATTCAGCACTTAAATAAACAGATGATTCATTGTCTGCCCTTTAAGCCTGCTATAGTTGATAGCACTAGAATGAAATGTTAATGCTTACAGTTTTTGTTTTTATTTCTTTTTCTTTAGTTTGAAAGGAGCATAGTTGTCTTACTTATCTCAATGATTCCTTTATCTATTACTTACTTTTAATTGTGATAATGAGTAGTATAATAGAAGATATTTATGTTCCTTGACGTGTATGTTCCAATCTTTAGAAGTAATGATATTATTTTTAAAAGTTGAATAATTATAATAACACAGGACAACAGATAACTTATTTAAACATAAAGGTGTTGTAGGTGTAGAAAACAGGGATGAAAATATTTTCGCTCAGAGCTGGTTCTGCTTATAGAATTTGGACAGACTATGAAGTTTTACATATCAGTGAAAGTTCATAATAGAACGTGTTCTTTGTAATTAGGTCCCACTGTATGGCTTTCTGAGCATTCGTGTGAACTGCCATACCATTTCTTCCATGCATTCATCTATGAATTAGAGATATGTCTATAAACAGTGTAAATATGTATCACATAGTTGGTTTGGGGAATCAGATTTCTCTATTACCTGATGTGGTTTATGTGCCTAGGGATACCCTTAATAGCCTAGGATTAGTACAGCACATTCATCTCCGACAGTGATTCTCAGTGCACACATGTATGTGTATATGCTTGTGTGCTCTTGTGCTAGAAGTCACTGTATTTGATTCTATCAAACTAAATATTTTTTAAATCACATTAATCTTTCTCATGTCTTTTTCAATTATCTAAGGCATCCCAGAGCCTATTTAAGAGTTAAATTAGTTATAATACTGGTTCTCAATGCAAGTGATATTGACTTTAGACAGTGAACCACGTATTCTACTTTATGTGATGTCATGATCCACATGTCCTCTTAGCTCTGGAGGATTACTGGTTTCTCAATAGTTAGTACTTCTGAACAGATAAGTCGTCCTAGGAAAACGGCGGCCACTTGTCTTTGCTTCACTTGTGATGGTTTTAATGCTGGCTGAAAGAGAATCTAGGTCACTGTACTTCTAAATGATGTTATCCAGTTGACAGAAGTTAAGACTGATCGTAGATATTTTAAGTTCAATCACTGTCCATACTACTAAAAATTTTTGCCATGCGTATTCTCTTTTTCCCAATTATTTTTATGTAATTTCTGAGACCCTTATACCTCATCTGTTTTCTTTATTTTGATGATGATTTTTTTTTTGTAATATAGTTTTAAGTTTTTAAATGAACAGTTAAAATGATTGTGTTCACCACTAGATGCAAATATTCTGTAAAGACTATTGCAAACTCTGCTCCCTAGTTCTGCAGAGATAGGAAAGTTCTAGAAAGCAACCTAGGCAAAGCCACCTTGTAAGCATGAAGTATTCTACACTATTTATTGAGTAAGTATTTAACAACAGTTCTTTTCCTTTTTACTAAAATTGAGTTCTTTGCATGTAAGATGTAGGGAAATCAGAGTAAGAAATCTGCTGCCACCATAATCCCAGTTCCAGTAAACTGTTTTCCCACTCTTTATCCTCTCAGTCTCCCGTCTGTGTTTAAAATGCTCTATTTCTTACGAAAATTTACTGTGTTGAAAGAATGCCATAATTATTTGTAACACATATTGCTTTAAAAAAAAAAACCACCACTTTGATACACTATAAAGAGGGAAGCTGTCACTCAGAACACTAGTCCAAAAAGTAAAAAGAAAAAGAAAATCATATGTGTATATTTTATAAATGGACCTATGCATATGATCTTGCATGCTGCCTTTGCCGAAGTCTTAATCTTTTATTGTTGTGTTTGTTTACAATTAATTATGTGTATACATTCTGTACTTTTTAATCCCAAGAATCATTCACTATCTCATAGTTGACATTTATTTAAATATACTTGTGTTCTTACTACTCCCTGAAAGTTTCATGTATCATTGAGAATAACATTTCACAATGTGCCTGACATGGAGCTTGATTAGAAATAGACAAGGATAGGTAGATATTAGTGTAAGCAGGTTCTCCTCACTTTCCTCTTACAGAATTTTGGTTCCCTTTAAAGAAGAAATCTGCCTGAATGGAAAGGGGAGTGGGGTCTATCCAGTCCATGATGATGTAAGGCATTATTGAAGCATGTGTCAATTTATATATATATATAAATTGACACAGAAAACTTTGACCTCAGCCTGAGGTCCTTGGGAATTTTACATTAAACCCCAGTGGGGTCACACTTACAGTTCCGGCTTTGCGTGACCAAGAGCCCTCTGTGTGTAGCTTCTGCTGTGCTACTATGCTGTTTTCTGTCAGGATTCGAAGATCCTTTAAGTTAATTTGGCATTTGAAACCATAACCAGAATCCTTCCTTTCTGAAAATCCTCTTGATGGGTTTCAGAAGAGCAAGCAGGGCCACACGATATCACTGACTTTAGGGTGCTGAAGAAAAATTGTCCTGAGACCAAACATGCTGTCTCTGTTATTACACTTTTCCAGCAATTTGAGTTGTTCCCCCCTCCTTTCTTCCTTTTTCTATCAGTTTTGAAAGGATTAAGAATTTACCCCTTTAGTGGACAGATGTGCTTGCTGGAGGACTTTTAAAATCTTCACTTCTTTATTATATTTATATTTTAAGGGCAGTGGCATAGGAAATAGAAGCTTACATACTGCTGAATGAAAATTTGATTTTATTGTTTGCTCTTGAGCAGATCATTTCCACTTAGTTCATGTGATGAAATACACTGAATGAAATTGAATAAAACTGTGATAAAATTTGGAAATAATTATGAATACCACTTTTTTTTTTCTTGGCAAAAACATTAAGGCAATTTTACTTAGTGCTTTTTACCACCTCAGCATCCTAAGTTTCTAAGTGTCAACTGGACCACTCAATCACAGATGATGCTTGCGATATATGTTATTTTGATGTAGGGAAGAGAGAGAGGACTTTGAAAATGCTCACCAGTGTGTTTTAGATTCCCAAGGGCTGAATGCCAACTATCACCTTACCAGCGCTTGGAGGTCTTCTGAGAGTTTTAATTGTTTATTGTAGCGATAGTCAATGACACAGGGCACAAGCTGCTAGCATATTTGTTTAGAGAGCTGACACAATGCTGTGAACGACTGATGACATTGTCATCAAGGTTTGGGGTATAGCATAAGACTGAATACTATTTGTCTTCTGAGGTGGGCCCAAAGTTTGGGGCTTTGCTGCTGACATTCCGTCTCTCTGGTCTGAGTGTTAAAACAGGTAGAAATAGTCGGAGAGATCATTAAACTTAGTTCTGTCTTTCCTGTCTAGGAAATATAGCACCGAATGTTTGCTCTTTGTGTGTTTTGTCTCCAAGCAGAGGAAACTGACAGTTTTATGTTTTAAGTGCAGAAAGTTGCTCTTGGCTAAGCAACCCTAGAGTTAATCACAGGGATGTTAGCTTGAATTTTGGTCTTTCTACAGTTTCTGATTTTTCAAACAAAATGTGTTGTTATTACCAAATTGACATCTTAACTTCTGGGTTGAGTTTTAGGTAAATGTTTGCTTAAATGCTATTTCTTGAGTCCATTGCTTTCAAAATACATAGGTTTCCCCCACACCCCCCTTTAAGGCTTCAAGAGAGGAAATATTTAACCTTTATAGGGTTTTTGCTTTGTTTTCTTTTTTTGTGCTTTGTTTTTTGTTTTGTTTTGTTTTGTTTTGTTTTGTTTTTTTCAATTGCTGATCCTTTGTTCTTTCCTGTAAAATACAAACTCATTTTAAGTGGATTTAGCTTTTTTTTTTTTTTTTTTTTCTGTCATGCCATCTTTTTTCAAACCTCTGATTCAGGAGAAATCCAGACACGAGCAATCTCATTTCTCAAAGTACTCCCTGGCAGATACGTTGGTCATTTGTAAGGAGTCACTGCAGGGAGAAGTCATTTCCCGTGTCAGTTCACACTTTTACTTTAACTTCAGGAAAAAGTGATTTGGAAAAGTCACGTACTTAATCATTGAAGCTATCTGAAATCTGTGAATGGTGTAAAAGAACATGACATTTGTTTGAGTGTCAGTTATATTTTATACTTGAGTATTAAACTTTTCATCGAACGGAAAAATACTTTATCCAACTTTGAATTCTATTTAAGAACAATTTCTGGAACTCTCCAGAATTAAAAGGAAAATGGGAAACATCATCAGTCAATCAGGTTAGAATTCCCACTATAAAGAGGAGAGACTTCCCTGTGACATATTTTAGGGGTGTGTGTGGAGGGTGTTTAATTGTAAAGAAAAGCCTCTCTGCACCTGTATTTTTTCCTGACTACTGTATGATGCGGATAGGCATTCTTATGGTGTAGTTATGTACAGGAATAAGGTTGTGGCCATAGGAAAATCACAGTCCTGTTTATATGTAAGAAAAAAAAATTTCCATTTGAAATAGATGTACTTCTCCCTAAAGAGGGATGCACCAAGTTTTAAACTCACTATCCTGAAAACTCTTCCCTGGAAGAAGGAATAGGCCCGGAGACAACAGGGTTGCAATTCCCACTGAAGTGTATTTAGAAGTAGTTTTGTGTCTCTACTGGTGGAGATGAGAATCCTCCAGTCACCTCCTCTTTTGTCTGCTGTGATGTCAGGCAAGAATTTAGCGGGCACTCTCCAGTGGGTCTTTCTCAGTGTTGAGGAATTCGGATACTGTAAGGTTCTCCAAATCATGTTTTGGGTGTTATTTTGAAATGACAAATTTACATTTGAATTATACGAAGTCAGAATAGTACTCTTAGATTTAATTTAAAGCCAGTAGTTACAGATAGTGAAAAGTTTAACAGGCTTTTTGTTTTTTTGTTTTTTTGTTTTTTTGTTTTTTTGTTTTTTTTTCCCCACATTTTCATATGTATGTGGGAAAAAAAAGGGGGAGCATGGGGGGGGATTCACTCATTGGAATAGCACCATAGAAATAGTAGGTTGATTTAATTTTGGACACTGTATGATATGTTATAGATACTGGCTGAATTTCAGGGGCAAAAATGAATGTACCTTTTCAATCGATTTACAATAAGGAAATCACTTAATAAAGGGAACTGATGGTCCAATGAATTAAATCACCTGAGGTGACATGCAGTGCACACTCTGGCCTCTGACAGAACCCTCCTTGTTCTGTGATTCTGCTCTCTAACATCTTCTCCACCTCATTTACCCATGACTTCAGTGAGTATGTTTGAATGTATGGAGTTCTTATTTCCTTAAAAGACCAGTCTATGTGTGTCATCTTTTTCTAATGGTCCTATGGAGAAGTAGGACCCAGAGCAGAGAAAGGTCCTCTGCTCAATGGCTGGCTTTCCTTAGGTTGTCAGCCGCCCAGGACTCTGCTGTGGTCTGTCTTCATATTTGTTCTGTAATCCATGTGTGTTTAGAAAGATAATGGGGTCCTATATTATTCTGGATGTTAGAAACTCCTTAAATTACTATTTCACTGTTGTGTGCCCATCTTGATCTACAAAGGAAAAAAAAACAAAAAAACAAGACCCTAGAGATTCAATACAGGTTTTCCTTATGTTACTAAAAGAATGATCACCACAATAAATCTAAGTAAATCAGTAGACAATTTCCAGGCTTATTCAGAAATTTTGCTTAATATTTAAGATTCTTTAATCTTTGTGTGTTGCTTTCTGCAGATGGGTGTGGAAACAGAATCAAAGTGCTATTTAGTTTGTCATTAGTACACAGAATTTGGTGCTTATATAATGAGTGCATTGATATATTTCTTTATCGCGACACTATATAGTGTTATCACATGTCAGAGTTTCTACAGAAAATTTGGGTTTGGTGTTCATTTTAGACACCTTAATGGTATGAACCTCCTTAAATTTGCTGACATAAAATCCTGTTGGACTGAAAAATTAATTATGACATACCCACTAAACCTGTTACCTTTCACTTTAGTTTAAAATACTTTTGGCATTTAACAACATTAAAGCCCAGCATAACAATGGTCCATCTGAGTTAGTACTTTGAATTTTTATATACTAATCCAGTGTATCTTTGACATTGGGCCTGAAAAATAAGCTTAGTTTATTTGAATGTGGTTAAGAAAGGGTTCATAGCACTTTATACAAACCTCTCAGCACTTACAAAAACAATTTATCAAAAGAACAAAGGGGGAAAAACCCTTTTTCATAAACGCTTTCCCTCTTAGTCCTGTAATTCAAATGATAGATACATTTCAACTTCAAATACGGTAAAATGAAATATTTAATGTATAGATATGATTATTTTGTTTATTTATTTTACAATCCCTTCACTTTACATATTTAGCCATGCTTTGGACTTAAAACATGGATATAATTAATGTTTTTTTTTTTCTTGATTCTAATCAAGTCAATTTTCATTTGGTGTGTTTGAAATTCCCTAACAAACTTATGAGGTATAATAATACCTTAAATTCCTTGTTTTTGCTAAGGGTTTATATCTAATAATACAACTGCGTTTTTAAAGGGCAAATACAACCTTATCCCTCATAAGAGCTGGACACAGTCATAGCTGCAGTGTGCCTGCCCTGAGTTTAAGAACAAGGCTGAATGCCATGAAGAAAGGATTTGAACTCTGCCTTCCTGGCTCTATCTCAGACAGTTCCAGAAGTGACTCTGTTGAAAGCAGGAGGATCTGACAGGCTCTGGAAGTGGGCTGGGCTGCAGGCTGGTCCAGGCTGTGGACCTGAACCTCATTCCTCTTGCTTGCAAGGCTAAGAAGAAGCATGCTGTCATGTGTAAGACCCTTCTTTGTCTTGTGTCTTAGCCAGATGGCAGGTGGTTATTATTTATTATTGTTTTTTTTCCCACTGGCTTTGCTTGTTTTTTCCTCCTTGATGTTTCTTTCAGGTGAAAGCTCTTACGCATAATTTATCTATAGGTATTCCTTTAAAGAAACAGTCTCCCAGTAGAAAATAATCATCTTTTTCTTGTTAGAAATTATCAACTGAATCCTGATACAAGGGAGTGGTTTAAGAGGAGTTCGCCATTTTGGCGATGGTTCAGGTCACCCCCAAATAGGATCTCCCTACTTTGTGCAGCCGTGAGTGCGCAATCCTACTATCGGATGGCTAAATCCCTTCCTCTGCTCTTACTTAACCATCAAGTTTTTCTGTGCTTTTCATTTATTATCTCAGTATAGTGGAATCTGCCATTTTACTCCGATTTTAAGTCATAATTTAATATCAATATGTACCTGATGCAATTATAGCAAAAACAGGTAAATCCCTCTCTTCCCCAAGCTCTTCTCAATGATTTTCTTAACATTGTCTTAAGTATGTTTTTCCAATTAATTTCCCCCTACATGGATTAAACACCTATTTTCTTCTTTTATTGAGGATATATAATAGCAAGTGATTGCATTTTCTTAAGCTACCTGCTCTCCCAGTAAGTCATTGTATATTGTATGCATGCCTTTTTTGTTTTGTTTTGTTTTTTTTGTTTTGTTTTTTTTGTTTTTTTTTTTTTGTTTTGTTTTTAGTTTTTCTCAAATCAGAGTTATGCTGTGATTTGCTTCAATATTCACCTACTGAAGCAAATTCCTTTTCAGGCAGTCTTTAAACTATTTTACACTTGTTCTCGTGACACATATTTGTGAACAAAGACTGTCTTAGATGTTTTATAGAAGGTAGTTAAATGGGTTATAATCCGGTGATAGTTGGTTATAGAGCCTTCTCAGAATGTAAGAGAAGTCTTAAGTACAGTGTTGTAGGTAATCTATGGCTACAGAAGGTGGGAAATAAGGTGGAATCTAAGCAGAATGGAATCTGAGGAACACGCACCAATTACCGAATACAACTCCTTAAACAGTTTTGATAAATCCCATTCCAACTGAGAGGCTACTTTTAATTTACTTGGGCACGAATTTCATCTTGTCCTTTTAAGTAAAAATTGTTGCTTTCTGAGATTTATCGATTCCAATGTTTCCAAGTCAGATGTGGAATCCAGACTCTCCTTTTTTTTTTTTTTTTCCAGATAAAAGATAAACTGAACCACCTACAAAAATAAGCGGAGAGTGGGGAAAATATTGGATATCCGAATTTGGTTCTCTTTTCTTGTAAATCAGCAGAGAAACTGGGCCAGGCCTCCCTGTTTCTTGACAGTGATGCACTGAAGTCACCAGCAGTGGCTTCACAGAAGCCAAGCCCCAATGGAGTTTCCATGTGATTGCAATGCTCAAATGAGCCTGTCTGGCCAGCCATCCTCTCTTGTGTCTCTCTGGCCTTAGTGAGGAGGGCATTGCGGTTCAGCCTTTCCTCTAGTCATCTGCCCTTGATTTTTTTTCCCTCTAAATGTTTGTTCCTTTCTTTGAGAGCTTAGCTTCCAGCATTTCAGCTGAATGGAATAATCCCAGTCTTTCCTTTTATCCCCATCGTGCCTCTGGATGCCAATGCCATCAGCCTGCAGCTTCCTTCATGACTTGCTCATCTTCTTGTTTCTCCTGTCACTCTGGCATTCAGCTCCTCCTGGAGGAGCCATGTATTCTGTCCTCAGCCGAGTGCTCACGGGTCCCGGGACATCCTCAAACACATTTGCTAATGCTCTTCTGTC
The DNA here is from genome assembly GCF_900095145.1 of Mus pahari. NCBI lineage: Eukaryota > Metazoa > Chordata > Mammalia > Rodentia > Muridae > Mus > Mus pahari. Next base: position 17,046,886 of record NC_034606.1, on the reverse strand, counting down.
TATGACATACCTTTGATCCAGCCTCACCTAAAGCAATCCTCTCCATTTCTCCTGAGGACTTCCACTTGTACAGAAGCATCCTGGAACTGGGCTACATTTCTGGCTCTAGTGTAGCCCAAATAAGGATCTTCTTGGCATTGTAAACCCAAGGAAAGGGAGACCAAACCAAATCATCTCAGTAGTTTCTTAAAAATGTACAGCTAAGTGGGTACTTGAGAAAGAATATTTCTTTTCTTTCTTTCTTTCTTTCTTTCTTTCTTTCTTTCTTTCTTTCTTTCTTTCTTTCTTTCTTTCTTTCTTTCTTCCTTCCTTCCTTCCTTCCTT
>NC_034606.1:17043844-17046527 GCF_900095145.1 Mus pahari | reverse complement strand
CTTCCTTCCTTCCTTCCTTCCTTCCTTCCTTCCTTTCTTTCTTTCTTTCTTTCTTTCTTTCTTTCTTTCTTTCTTTCTTTCTTTCTTTCTTCTTCTTTTAATCCAGAAAAGTATAGGGCTTTCTGAGGTTGAGAAACTTGTGAAATTGGATTGTCATGTTTCAGAGAGTGATAGGATTATATGGTGCTACCTAATTAGTAGACTCTGCTTGAAATTTGCCCTGGTGTTTTGTTCCTAAAGTATAATAGCACTGGTTACAGCTTAGCGTGTTGTATTTTATAGTGTCCTTTCAAATCTTGCATTTTAATCATTAATGATACCCAACCAAGCAGAACTGTTCCAGAAAACTGAGACAGAGGGAAGCGCTAATACTTTTGCAAATGAGAGCAAAGCGGAATCCAAGACTGCCTACCATGTTGTGCCTGTGACAAGCTGGCATACTCAATGCTGCGTGATTCTAAGAGATAACGAGGGTGGTGATGTTAATCTCCACCCTAAAGGGTCAGATACGTGAAATTGACCTTCTGTACATTTAGTTCTTTTTCAGCACAAATATTGTGTTCTGTGGCTAAAGGCGACTTTTGGCGCTGATTTCACAGTGAAAGTGCCCGGTGAACCGGTCTCATGCCTCAGTGCTAAGGGAGCAATGATAACTTGCACCCTCAGAAGACCCAGCGTGGTTAGTGATGAGTAAGGTTCTTCATGCCCGAGGAGAACCATCGCTAATACTGCTTTAAAATGCCCAGTTCTGGCAGTAAAAGGACTTCTCTTTGCTTTTAAAGAATACCGAAGTTTTCCTAACAAATGATCAATAAAGTGTTAAGCGATTATAGCTAATAGAGCGATTTCATGCTGGAATAAGACTGTCAAAGGCTTCTGAATATTTGATTCTCACTACTCACTTTTCATTGCATTTTAAAGCCAACTAACCACACTGAACCCCCCCCCCCCGCCGTAAACACTGGGTCTTGGATCTCTTTTTCTTTTTTAAGTGATTTTATTTATTTCTAACTAAAACATTTCTTTTATCTGAAAATTGGGAAGTCCCTTCAATTAAACAAACGACTCTACTCAGCATTTAGATGTTAAGCAGCTTTGGAAAACTTATTAAGTGATATTTTAATTATATATTTCCAAGGCCCTATGGAGAGGGCACTGTGGCAGAGAATTCCAGGAGAGGATGGACCAGGGAGTTTCTTTTGCTTCTGTGGCTGAATCACTTGTAAGATTCCCATTCCTGTGTATCTGCTTCTTCCTTAGAAACCAAACATTCCAAAGCTTCCCAGGAACCTTAGCTAATTGCATTTTTTCAAGCATACTATTCTGATGTCACCTTTTATCTATTAGCGACTTTACAAATCCTTTGAAGGAGATATTTGGATTTGTGAAGTGGTGTGTCCATCTGCCTGTATTTGTGCACATCTTATAAGCAACAGTAGAAAGAGGTCTACTGAAAAGTGCATTCTGGTTAATAAGTAGGGGTTTTTAAAAATCCTCTGTGCTTTTCCACAACTGAAGGAGTGCATACTTTTGGTTAAAGGCAAGTAGGCAAAATTTAGCTCCTGCTGTTCTGGTAGCCTTAGTGGCTTTAAAACACAATCTCTTCGTTGCCATTTCATAATCTCTGAGATGACTGCCCAGCTCTCGTGTCTGCTAAAAGCAGAAATAGAGGAAGGAAATGTATGTTTTGGCTTCATTGAAGTGTTCCTTATCAGAGTGTATGTAGGAGTGGATGCTGATGAAGATGCCTCTATTTGCCAGCTGAACAGCATGTGTGCTGTGCTAGGTTCCTGTGAGCTAAAGCTGTGTGGCGCCCTTTAATGATGTGAAGGAGGACATTCTTAAATGTGTTGGACTTCGTCTTCACTTGTGAAAATCAGGGAGCAGAGGCCATGCAAACTGCGGTCAATGGCTGGACTCAGTTTGCATAGAAATGAGCCACAAGCCCTAAAAACTTCTTTGGTTGATGAGCAGCCAGCACTGATGAATGTAAGAGAAGCCACCAGTCTCAGGTGAGGCAGGTTTGCAGGGAATAAAGGGCGCTGACTAGGAGCACTGTCTCTCATCAAAGGACACCTTAACCTGAGGCTTATGGAGCACATTTGTAAAGCGCCCCACTAAGGCTACTGCCATGTCAGCTAAGTGTCTTGTCTCCACCTGCAACCGAAGTGGGGGGGGGGGTTGGTGGGGTGGGGAGGGGAACCACTTAGGGAAGTTACATATTGTCCAGACCACAAAGGGTAGCCAATGGCGTCAGGATTTGGACTCAGCCTGACTCTGTAAATCTGTAAACTGTTCTGTCCTCTGCTGGTGGATGAGCAAGGTTCCAGGTGCAGAATCATATAGTAATAGCTATTTACTTACTGGAGGTAAGGCCTCACCATATATCCAAGGCCTTAGGTTTCCCATCCCTCTGCCTCAGCCTTAGGAACTCTGAAATTGTAGGTGTGCACCACGATGCCTGACTTGACTCAGTGGATTTTTTGACTATTCAACTTTGTCTTATTTGCACTGTTGCACTGTGATTCCTTAAGCCATAATTCCTTGTTAGGAGATAAACTGTCACCTTTATATATGTTTAAAAATGTAAAATGTTGACAGTAGTAATCTAGACAGACCACAAATAATATTTTTTGTAACGATAGCTGCAGTTCTAGTACACACACACACACACACACACACA
>NC_034606.1:17001778-17043759 GCF_900095145.1 Mus pahari | reverse complement strand
AGAGAGAGAGAGAGAGAGAGAGAGAGAGAGAGAGAGAGAGAGAGACTCTGACTGACTCAGAAGCATAAGTAACTGCCTCTCCTGGCTCCATTACAGTAAAAAGGCTGTGCTCAGCAAACCCTGGTAAGAGGAAGTTGTTGAATGACATGGGGAGGTGGCACCGGGCACCATCCTGTTAATCTTGCTTTGTGTTTCCTAATGTATTTGTACTCTCGGGGAACTACTGCTCAGAATGGGGTCTGCACCACCTTGTAGCTTGTGGATGCTACAAAGACATCAAAATGCAAGCTTGGTGTGGTTTAGACCTAAGCATTTCCTCAAACCAGTTACTAGCTTTATGCTCTATTCATCCATCCATCCATTCATTCATGTATCATTATTATTATTATTTTTAATTGTGTTTTTTTTTTTTTTTGAAGAGTTATAAAGACGCAGTGTGGTTCCGGGGATAGTATGATCAGAACTCAACACAAGAGTAAAATATTGTACCTTTCCCCGTTTTTAAAGGCGAAGTGGAAAAATGGGAGCCTCGGATTCGTAAGCCTCAGGGTCCATTTTCATTGCTGCACCAGGAGAAGCCGCTGCCGGGGCGGACCGGGAGGGGCTGGGGCTGCAGCGGCTCCGGGGCTCTAGAACCGGGTCAGGCCGGGGAGCCCCGGCGCTCGCGCGTGCAGGGCGGTGGGCGTGGAGCGCGGCGCTGGGGAGCCTGTGCGCAGCCTGCAAGGCCACCCGGTTCGGCGTTGGCCTCCCTGGCCGAGCCTTCTCCCAGTCTCCCTTGCCGCTTCCTCTCCTGCCGCCGACCTCCGGGATGACGGGGCGCTCGGATTTCCTCCGGCCGGCCCCAAGATGGGTTTATCAACAGTGACTCATCTTAAAACCGTGTTCTTCACCTGCGATCGCTGTGTAAACCGCAAGAGTTGCCACGGTGGAGAAGCGAAGTCCTAGTTTTTCATCAGTTAAAGCAATCTATGATTAGCCTTTGATGAGCGGCCTTGCTTTCCCAGGCTTTCTCATGGGGAACTTTATTTGGGGACACGAACACACAGAGTGGTAGTGAGCATTGTGTCTCAGGGTTCTCAGTCAGAAAGCTATGAATAAAATTGGCCCACAGTCATAGGCACCGAATCGCCATGTGCCTTATAATTAAGTAGCTTTATAAGCACATGAAACTGTTTAGTAGTGGCTGAGCCTTCTATACTTTTTGGTGTTCTGTGTCTTTATAATCTTTTAAAGTCTGAATTTGAAGACAGTTGCCGAATCCCTGTTAAAAGCTTACTTATCTTTACATTATCAACCTTATTTTAAAGTTATTTCTTGTTAAGGAAATGCTTCTTGCACCCTTCCTTTTAATTTCCTTTTCTAGAACTCCATATTATTAAGAGTGTATCGTGCAACAGTAGTTATTTTTAGTGTAACTGCCCTGAAGTTCTTCAGACAGGTATTTAGCAGAGATTGAAGGTTATTGATTCATATAATTTGTATCCAACTCCTTCCTTTGGCCTTGAAGATCTGTGAGTGCCTAACATTAGCCAAAGGAAATAATGGATATGTGCACCGGCGTGTGAGGTGGCCAGTTTAGCTTATAATGACCAGGGTTGTACACCAAGGCCTTCATTAATTTTAAAATTAAAAAAATAAAGAAAGCCAGGATATTTAGGTCTTTCTTTATAGCATGCAACAGGTTCACTTCCGGTATCGATCTCACTCTGAAGAGTTTTTGCGCTGACAGACGTGAGGTGACAGATTTCTCTGACTGTTTAACTGTGTAATCCAGAGCAGCTTCAGAGTCCATATATCGAGCAAGTGGCTCCCAGCTCCTCATCTTACCTCAGTCTCCAGATACTCAGATCATAAGGGTATACCAAAAAGCAGGGCAAACAGGATCAGTTCCCAATAGATTATGTTATACAAAGCACACAGTGGTCCCTTAAGCATGCATGCTGACTTAGTACAGCAAATCTTTTTAAGGAATTCATTTAAGGGAATGTAATAACCTTATGATAAAATGTCAACTGTATTGGTTACTAATAAGCAGTACCCTGGCCTCAAACACCCTAACTAAGTAATCTCCAGTTAAATAGTGGGCACAAAGCCAGACCCAGAAACACCCAGTCTACTATACAGGTAAGAAAGGACTTGAGCCTGCCATCTCAGGGAGGGGATCTGTTAAGGGAGCCAGGCTTAGTGTTAGGCACCTATTCATTATTCTCATGATTTCTGTGGTCATCTGTGCTCACCACAATATTCTTAACCTTTTGTCTCATTTTCCATTTTCTATAATTTGAGCACTTGACCTGTTTCAAGGCTTACTTGATATCTAGGTATGCAGAGTGCAAATTAAAACTATGGAAGACTGAGTGTCCCTGGTGCCTTTGGGAGGTTCCATGTCTAGAACAGGCTAACGCCCAGCCTTGCTTAGAATTCCAGCAATTGTGGGTTAGGGTTTATTTCTGTGGTGTGGCTGTGTTAGAGTAAAAGTCAGACTTAGAGTAAATCTTTAACTGCTCAAGTTTGTAATTTTCCCACCTGTGGACTTGACTAATAATACATAGGTTTTAGGGGAAGAACAATTTAGATAACTTATCTAAACAAGCCTGCTGAATGCTAAAGGGCTGTGTGAATATTTATTATGATAATAATAATTATAATGATCTGTTTCTAATCTTTTTAATTTCTGTATGTCATTAACTATGGAAATGCTCATTAGACTATTCAAAATGGTGCTTCTGAGACAGTGGTTCTCAAACTTCCCAATGCTATGACCCCTTAACAAATTTCTTCATGTCATATTGGCCCTTAACCTTAAAATTATTTTGTTGCTACTTCATAACTATAATGTTCCTACTGTTATGGATCATAATATATATAAATATCCCGAATATCTGTTATACAACCCCCAAAGAGGTTACAACCTACAGGTTGAGAACCGCTGTTCTAAAGCCCTATTTTAATTTAGAATTTAGAACATTTGTAGCATATACAGAGTGAAACAAATTCAGCCTTGTAGGAAAGCATGGCCTCATAATATTTCCAGAGAGTCCCATGGCATCATTTTCTCCAAGTATCACTCACGCCTTAGGTTTATTCATTTATGTTTCGGTCTCTTTTCAAGGCTATCCTGAACTGTACAGAAGTTTGAAAGAATAATTTGGGGGGTGTTTTTATGTTTTTGGATGATCTCTGAAATTATTCTGGTTTTCTTTGGGGTAGGGGTAGTTAGTTCTTCCGCTATTACACAAGTTCTTTAAAAGGTCACATGACTTTCTGATAGCCAAGCTTTTCCTATCATGGCTTAGTTTCTGTGGTGATTGCATGACACTTCTTCCTCTTCCCCACCATCTTACACAGTTCCTCTTCATCATTAATCATTGTCTTGCTAGTCAGTAGGTGTGGTAGTGCTGTCAGAATACAACCAGTGTGCTTCTGAAGGCTGGTGGCTTAGCTGTAATGCCTCGTGGTTCGCCCAGGATATTTTAGAATTGACTTTCTCTTCCTACGTGAAGTAAATGTGATGTGGTCATAGCATTTTGTTAATAAAATGACTTGTTAATACTGAAGCCTCCAACGTTTCTTAAGGAAAACAATAAAGAGAAGTTATTTGATTTGGTAGTCATAGTAGCATGTACACATTGGGGTGACTATGAAGTACTGTCTACTAAAAACCAGTGTGAGCATGAGAGCTATTAAAAAAAAAAAAAACAAAAAACAGACTAGATGCACAGATACTTCTTAGTGGTGACACAAGAAACACCACTGATGTTTTCTGAGACTTTCTGGAGGAAGCTACAGCAAACCAGTGGAACTGTTATTTAATTTGGTAGCAGAAATGTTCCTAGCCCAGAGTGCTAATTCTGAGGGTTTGCTGGCAAGTGCTGCTATTAAGACTGTGTGTGTATCATAAAGTGGACAGGTCCCTTATGTAGGGGCTTGGAAAAGTTGCTGATTAAATGGCTAGCCTTCTCTTTTCACTATGAAAGTTTTGTGAATAAATATCTAGAAACAATTTGAGAACTTGCAAAACACCACTTTTTTTTTTTTTTTTTTGGTCTTTCGAGACAGGGTTTCTCTGTATAGCCCTGATTGTCCTGTAACTCACTTTGTAGACCAGGCTGGCCTCGAACTCAGAAATCCGTCTGCCTCTGCCTCCTGTGTGCTGGGATTAAAGGTGTGCGCCACCATGTCTGGCTAAAACACCACTTTCAAAGGGTCTGAAAACTGCTGTTTAGACTCTATCCCTTATTTACATTTTTTTTTTGTTGTTGTTGTTGTTCAGAAATGAATGAGCCGGAAAATTCCTACATCTATTTTATTTTTATTTACTGTACAGTGCTTGTGTATATGGATGGTGTATGGGTTTGATAATATCAATATCTGCGCATCGGACACAAGACCTACTCATACAGACTTTTTATTAGAGACAGTACCAGGAGCTTTTCATCTCTGCGTTACAGTTGTTTTCCAATACTTATCTTCTGTAACTGGAATTCATTTCTATATGCTGGTAATTTGATAAACTGTTTTGAAATGCATTTGTTGAGCTCAGTGTAATTCCATGTGCCTGTAATGAAAGGCATGTGACCCTCTAGATTAGAAGAAAGGTCTGTGGTTGGCTCACACAGAGGCCTTGCTGCTCCTTTTGGGCAGTCTTTAACCTGGCACCCTCCAATGTGTTTGCTAAGATAGAGTTTTCCAAAATTGAAATAATGTCACATTTGAAAAGATGCCAAGAAACAATGTGGCACTTTCTAAATTTTGTGAAGCTAAAATTCCTAGTTATGAAAAAGAGTACATGTCACAGATGAGTAGTTAGTAATGACTTCAGCGTAGCAGGAAAAGAGCAATTCCCATATGCTGATTCTAGTCTCATAATAAAGAATGTTATAGAAAGATGGCAGAGTATTTAACAAGCTGCGAGTTAATGCGACAGTGTCAGTGGATCCAGTTCCAGAAGGATAATCACTTTACCATATTTCTTCAAAAATATTTGAAGTTATATTACAAAACAGAAAACTTGCTAGGAGTGAATGCAGGCTGCACTGCACTGTATCTCCCAACCCAGACTGTCAGACAGTTGAACGGAGTTTCTTTAAACAGTGCCATTGTCCAAGATGCTTGTGCGATCCCACATGCTTGGATAAATTTGTGGTTCTCTTTGTCAGACTCAGTGGGCAAAGTTATAAATGTATAAATGTCAGGACCCGAATGTGAGTGGCCAAAGTCCCTGGGAAGCTGGATGTGGTAGTGCACGCATCTGCACCCCTTGCACTTCTGCAAAATATGGGAGATGGAGACAAGAGAATCCTCAGATGCTCATGGGCTAGCTAACTTGCTATGCACAGCCTTGGACAAGAGATCCTATTCCAATAAAGTAGATGCTAAGGACCTATATCAGATATTGTCCTCTGACCTCCACATGACCCATGGCTTATGTGTGTACACAATATAAACTGGTGCATGCACAAAGATAAATATAAAAAAGAAGAGAAATTTTTGACCAAAGCCACATTGCTTTTGTTTAGTATGTGTACATTCCATTGTGTCCATGAGCACCCTGTATGTGTGTTTCCTCAAGAAGAACCCATTATTCCAAAGTTGTTATTATTTTTTGAGAGACTTGAAAGCAGTGTCGTGTGTGTGTGTGTGTATGTGTGTGTGTGTGTGTGTGTGTATGTGTGTGTGTGTGAGAGAGAGAGAGAGACAGGCATTGTTGTCTTGCATGTGAAGGTGTCCCTTCATGATATTTACAATAGATATTCACAAGCTAACACATTCCTCCTATTTGCCCATGTCTTTGGGCTCTCCCTGAAGGGACTTAAAAGAATTCACTTGTGATGGCCACAGAGGGATAACCTCTACTAAAAGTAACATGATTTGGGAATGATCTCATTTGAAAATAAACTTCCCCTGTTGTTTAGCAATTGGAGATTTATGTATTCGTGTAAAGTAAAAAGTTTAGATGGACCTCTGGCTCCTCGGTCTGAAGTCTGCTATGGTTCCACCTGTATAGATCTTGACTGGGAGAGGCCTCCAGTCCATATGGTAAGTGCTGAGTTTCATGGACCACATCATCTTAGGAGAATCATCATTGAGATTTTGACCATGTTCTAAGTGAGCTCCCAAGGGAACTGGTCAGATGTGAGCTCATTTTGGAAGGTCCACATTTACCTTTCAGTTTACTTTAGGGTACTACAAAATGTCGCCAGTGTAAGAACATAAGTCTGAACCGACTCTGCTTAGTCAGAGCTACAATGTCCCATTAGAGTTCTACAGAAGACTCCAGCAGGTAGAAGTTAAGCACATGATTCATGCTGAGGCTGTAGTTTCAACAAGTTTTTTTATCAATTCCAGTAATTTTGATAATTTCCACCAACAAATGTTTATTACATGGCTTTTCATTGGCCCATAGGTCCTGAGAATATAATCTGAAAGGCAATCATTCAGGTAGGAATTCATAATAATGATACAAAATTTAGTGACAGCCATATTTCTGATTTAACTAAATATTTTGACTACATGCAAAAATCTCAAAGATTTGGTATCATTAATTGCTCAAACACTTGTATCAGAAATTTGAAGCTTTATTGTGAGCCCAGAACATTTCATGTAGGTTTTTCTCCTCTTATTTCACTTGTGATTAGAATTGAATTCCTTTTGGAATCTACATATTCCCTTCACATTTTACCTTTCCCTCTACAGTATGTATGCCATGCCATTGTAGTTTATTATTGCTACTTTTATTTACTATTATCGTGTTTTTAGAAACTCTTAGGTAGGTTTGTGTTTCCAGGGTGTCAACCCTACTGGAATGCAAACTTCTACCTTAGTTGCCTTTAGAACCACAGCCAATTTTTTAATGGTTGCCAAGGCAACCATTTGTTTTAAATGCTGACCCTTTCTTGGGATATGTTTATAGTGGGCAGTTACCCGGTTTTTCACATCTGTACCTCTGCACACCCTCACTGTCTCCTCCCAGTACTCTGTATAATTCCACATGAAGATAATGTTTTCTCAAAGTGTCTCTAATACTACCCTCCACATTAAGTTGTTTTCCTGCGGTTGAAGAAATAGATCTGATAATAATTATAGCAAACAGTTAGTGTCCAGTGTTTGCATTCTGAGAGATTTATTGTTTGTGTTGCTCCTTTTGCTCCTGTCATGTCTTGTGCTGAACTGTTGTTTAGGTGTTTACTGTGAGCGTTTCTTCTCTGACAAAGCTAGCCAGCTCTCTTAGAAAGACAAGCCTTTGTCTTAGAATTTAAGTGTATTATGGATGGTATAAATGTATAGTTTATGCTTGAATTTGAGGTGTAAAGTCTTTTTTCCCATGAGTACAGCGTAGATAAGATATTTGATGCTGCTCTTTCAATCCTCTCCCTCCTCCTCTCTATTATCTACTCTCTCCTTCCTTCTATGTCATTTTTTTTCTTCTTTTTGAACTGTGATACCTCTTAGCTCATGACATAGAACAACAACAACAACAACAACAACAACAACAACAAAAAGATTCCCTGAAAATTAAATGAGTTATTTTGTTCTTCAGGACAAGAATATTAAACTTTAGAAATGATCAATTCAAAACAGTCACATACAAACATACGTATTTATAAATTGTTATTTTTCACTTCACATTCTTGCCATGATAATTATGTAGGCATTGTATTTGTAATCAAGGAAATAAATACTCCATATGACATGTTCACATACCAATTTGTGAATACGAATGATAATGGGAGTATATGTGATAGATTAATTGTCAATAATACTTTTCAGGGAAATAGGATTTTTCTACAGATATTGTTTTCATTCTTTGTTTCATGGAGTTTTAACCCAACTCACCACAAGTTCTCAGTTCTTTAAAAAGCATATTGATCTATTTTTGGATGTGGGCTTTCTGACCTTCTCTCTCTGAATCCCCAAGTCCCATCTTTGCCTTGGACCACCACTGTTGTCTTTCACCTGACAGGCACTATATCTTAGGAAGTCCTTCTTGGTAGACCAGACATGGATCTGTTACCCTATTTCCTGGTTTTCTTCTCTTTCTAGCCTATAAGCTCAGTGAGAGATTTTTGATGTCTTCTTTGTATATCATGCTCAACACACGTGACACATGGTTGGCCCTTAGAAAGCCATATTATCTGAATCCATGTGATGTTAATTTGGCAGTGATCTCGATCCCCAGTTATCAACGCATCTGATCGGTTTTGGAATATTTACACATAGGAGTGAAAACTGAGTAGAGACCATGCCAAGGAATACTTTTGACCTTGGTTTCTAAAAAAAAAAAAAAAAAAAAAAAAATCCAGATATTACAGTTAAATCATTTACATTTATTAGCAAACGTTCACAATCTTGGACACTTTGACATGTTGAACTATTTTAGTATTTAGTCACTGAGGCAAAGATTAAAACAGTATTCCCTCAAGTAGCGCTTCTAGTCGTCGAAGACATTCCCAGGTAGCGCTTGTTTCAACTTGTCAGCACCTTCTAACATATTTGTTGTTTCCTTCCATTTGTGTGCGAGGCTATGGGGTTTGCCTGTCTGGTCCAGCTGTTCTTTCAGCTCATGTGGTCCACAGGGATGGGATGAGATTGTTTAGCTGACTCTAATCTTTGACTATTTCTTTTTTCCTTAAGGAGTGCAAAATTATGTTTGAAAAGTTGAAGTCAATTCTCCATGAAAAATCTGATTGCATTGTATATTATATAGTATTCACAAACGAAGTAGTTTCAAGAATACTTTCAAGTATGCTTTTTTTTTTTTTTTGTCAGATACTACTGCACTTCAGAAACCATTTAATTGAAAATAGAAGCCAAAGTCTGTAGAAAATATTAACTAAGTGGGAGCTTGAAACTAATTGAATTTTACCTATTAACTTTTTTTTCCATGCAAAATGAACAGCCACTCTGAGCGTTTAGTAGAGGGAAGAAATACCTTGATTTTCCTGTTTTGCACAAATTTGTGGAAAGTCTGCTAGGTAAAGTTAGCATCTGACACATTTCTTCTCAACCACAGTCTTTATTCCATCTCATAGAGAAGCACATAATTTAGATGGCGAATTCACAGAGGAAAACCCCCAAGACTTGAATTGGCGGTTTGTCACAGATCAGTCCGGGCTTCTAAGATAAACAGGTGGCAGTAACCTCTTTTCAGTTGAGTTTTCTCATCTGTAAAGTGAGGTTAATGGATAACTTGTACAGTTTTGCTGAGGGGTAAGTGGGAAAATTCTGTGAGCAAATGAATAAATAATTAGGACATAGTACGTGTTTAATAAATGGTTCTCATCCACTTTAACTTAACTTGCCTCCGCGATATAATTGTACATATAATTGCGTATTTGTATAATTGCATGTTATACCATCATGATTTACATTTAATAACTACAGATGTGTCTTCCCTTGACTCCTTCTAGCATCCTTGTTAACAGTCCTGGATGAAAAAGTTTTCTCTCTTCTCCCTGTTTCAGGCTCTCTTATTATCTTTCCCTCTGATGTTCTTCTGTTGTTCTCTGGTCTTATTTTTAGTTACCCATTTTCCTCAAAACCCTTTTTTTTTTTAATTGAAATTTCTCAGTTTGTTCCTTCACTCAGCCGCTTTCCTGCTTTGGTACACGGAAGCTCCTTGTCTGAGCATGGGCATGAGGCACTAATGGTAATTCTATTCAGTTAGGTCTCGTAGGTGGAGCATCAGACTATAGCCGCTGAAAGATTCCATCTCAGCATAGCTGCCCATGCTTTCTGCAGAGCAATTGGTGTTTTTTTCTGGCAGGAAAATAACATGAGCTCTAATCACATAACCCAAAAAGCACAAGTATGCTAAGAATTATGACACAGTGCATCCACCTGTACCTGTCAAGAAACCAAGTCTCTGCAGCTTAAGCTCCCATGCCCCATCTTCACCCTGATTTCTTCCCCTAAAAATCAATGCCTCTCTTGACCGCTAACAGTGTTGTTTGACTTTGTTTGACTTTGTTACCCTACCACTAGTAATGCACAGAGTTTATGAGTATTGCATGCTTTGACTGGTTCCGAGCAGCTTGTGTTTGTAATTCATTGTATGTAGTTTCTTCATATATTTTTTTTTCAATATAACATCGTATAATGGAACCACATACTTCACTGTGTTTTCTTTTATTATTCATTGTATGGATGTGTGTGCCTGCGTATGGTATGTGTTTGCGTGTCTTTGAAACTAAACATGGTTTTGTGTCTTTCCAGATGTTCTAAGTTTCTAGGAGTCTGATCTAAACATTTGATGTTTTCCTGTATTATTTTATGCCCCACGAATTGTATTTTTTAAGTTCTCTTTTTACATATATTGTCTTTGTGTGTGTGTTCTTGTTTGGATCTCTGAGGGCAGATGTGTGTTTAAATACATGTACAGGTCTGTGCACTTGCAGATGGGGGAACAAAGCTAGACATCAGATGTCGTCCTCAGTTCCTACACACTCTATTAATAAGTAAGTGTCTCCAGCTGAATCTGGAACTCACTGATTTGGCTACTGAACATCAAGATATTGTTTCACAGACATCTCTTGAGTGCTGGAGTGCAGGTGGGTTGCCTTGCCTGCCAGTTTTCATGTCTGTGCTGGGGATTCAAACTCTGTTCCTCAAACTTGCATGGCAGACACGTCATCAACACTGAGCAGTTTTCCCAGTTTGTGACTCACAATTTTAAAAGGAAGTTAAGGTATATGTATTTCTCACTATTTGTGCATTTACTGCCTTGTGCATGCGGATCTTGGGCCATGATAGTTGGTTCTTTATCTGATATAAGTAAAGACAAAATGCTTTGAATCTGTATGTCTTGATTAGAATGTATTACATTGATGAGACAGCTTTAGAGCTCTCTTTACTTTATTCTTCAGGGTTCATTTAAGACTTAGGGCTTCCTTGAAAAGGTAGATCATATGCAGAAATACTTAAATGTTTTAATGTCTACCCATCTAGTAGCAATATATTTGAGTATGCACCTAACCTAAACTTTGTCTCTGTGAGGGACATATACTAGAAGTAACAGGAAGTTTTAAAAACACCCCAAATGTTCTTTTTCCTATCTCTCCAGTCATCACTGTTGTAGTTACTGGACATTGACAGTTGTGGAAACATGTCCCAGTTTTAGACGTGTCCAACCTGCAGGAGGGTGGAAGACAATGGGTGACATACTTATAAATATAAAAGAATATATGTATCAATAATCTGAGTAATATATCGCACATATGAATGGAGATATGATGACATTTTTAATTAGTAGTAATGTTAATATTGATATTTTCTGCTCTAGAAAATTCAGTCTAGCAGAGAACCATAATTGCATCACCATTTAAAGTATGGAAAGTGCTGTTGAAGGCCATCTGTATGAAATGCCATGCGAACAAGTGCAGAGAAACAGTTTCTTTTGTGACTACACTAGAAGACTTGGTAGAAGTCCACTCATCTCCTAAACTTTAATAGTCTGGATCCCTTAGTGCTAGTTGCTGTGAGGCAATTCCAAAGGCTGGAGTAACTTAGTGGCTTCTGTTTATTCATTGTCCTGAGGTAGGGAGCCAAGAAAATATGCTTGATAGCTGCTTTTGTAGAATGTTTCTCTTGTAAATACCTGGAAGGGACAATGCTTTTATATCTACAAATATCTTGACATGTACATTGCATGTAAAAATATGTCTACAAATAAGTGTTGCTCAAGAAAAAAATATCAAAGGCTTATGAAAAAAATAGTTTTAAACTAGTACTTTAATAGAGGTTTAGTGCACTAATAGCCAGGTATGTAAGGAAGTGCTCAGCTTATGTGTAAGGAAGGGCTTAAACTGTATTGCTTCATCTGTAAAATGCAACTACAATTATTATTTTACCCAAGACAACCAATCAAAATTAAAATCAGGTGAGATGACGTACTTTTGCTCCAGTTCCTGGCTCAGTGTAGCGATAGCATGGCACACTTAGTCACTAACTACACATTTTCTCTCAGTTTCTATGGACACTCAGAATCAGAGGCCAGAAGGGAATCTAGTCCTGAATTTTGTTCTCTTTCCTCAGTTAGATTTTGGAGAAAGTGTGAAACACCTGAATCTAGAATTATGTAAGTGTTTTTCCCTTTCCTCTGTTATGACAGCTGTCCATATGTAGATGGAAGGAGAAAGAAATGATTAATTAGGGTATAGGTGGAGAAAGTCTTTGCTAACTGTGCATGTGTGTGGGTGGGGGGAGGGTGGTATGTAGATAGAAGTGTAAGTTTACATCGAACTTGAAATAGAAGATTGATTACATTAGCTATAAGAAATATTTCATGAGTGAGCTCATTTCTGCCCGAGCTAATTCTGTCCTTTCACCCATATGCAACACATTGCTTTTTTTTTTTTTATGTGAATATGTAAAGTGGGAACTGTTGGGGCCCCAAAGAATCTATATGCATGGCCATTCTTTCAAATTTAGCTCTCAGTGGGACTTTAATCCCAATTCAATCTTTGTATTTAAGATTACTTTAAAGATTCTGTTCCTTGTTTCAGTTAATTCAGTATCTTTGTAATCTCTGTCTCTCTCTCTCTGTCTCTCTCTGTCTCTCTCTCTTTCTCTTTCTCTCTCTACCCTTCTTGGACCCTTTCTTCTCTCTCCTTTATTCTTTTTCCTCTCTTAACTATTCTATTCTACCCCTCTCACCTCTCCCCACATCTCCTCTCTGTTTGAATTCTTACAGGATATACTATTAAGTCAGAGCAGTTTAGTTCGTGATTCCATAAGGATTCTTTAGGCAATACAAGCTTAGGATAGGGAGTCTCCTTGAAGACACTTGCTTTATGTTATTGTCTATCACTCAGAATCATCAGTCAGATTAATAGTAACTCATGCATACTTTCACTAGAGGCTGGTTTTCCTACCATGGGTGCTGGCATTGCTATTTTGTTCTTTATTATTAGTCCAGTTAAGATGGAAACAGGGTAGGATTAATAACCACGGAGGGTTCTGGAGACTATTATATTTTTTTCAAGTATTTGATTACTACAGAATGTAAATACACTTTGTTGCAACAAAGTCTTCCCCTAATACCTTACCCATTCCATATTTTCTTAATATGGCATATTAAGAAAATTTTAATTTCTTAAATATTTTCTTACTTTTAATAGAATGAAATTTAAATTATTTGTACAGGAATGAGACAGTAGCTCATCAGAAAGTTGAGCTGGTAGAAGCCCTTGCCATAGAAGCCTGAGAGTCTCAGAACCCACACTAGAGACAAGAATTGGCTCCTAATTGTTACCTATTGACGTCTACAAATGCAGTGTGGTGAGTGAATGTGTAATTGTGTGTATGTGTTTATGAAAATGCTTATGCATACATACTCCATATATACACATGATGATAGTAAAATTGGTAAAAAGAATGAGACAAATTTAGGATGAGTGTTTTAAACTGCTCGTTGTCATGGTTTAGCTTTAAAAACTGTAACAGCACACAAATGTTAGAGTTGCTACGTGTGAGAATTAGTACTGAGCTCAGGGTTACCATTGAGCTTATACATCCTACATAATTAAGAGTATATGATTTCAAAATCTGTGATCTGTGATCTAATTGTACATTGATACTTTATCTTCTCCTTTTCTCCACTCAATGTCTGTAATCCTTTCCTATTACTGATTCTTCTACATGTTGATTCTATCATATCGTATTATATTTTGTTTTGAAATTCCCTTAATACTGGAAACTGTACTAAAACACAACAACAAACCTCTTCAGAATCATAAACAAATTGAAAATATCAATTTGTTCCCTGCCAAGTTAAAGAAATTACACTATGTATGTTTAAATGTCTTGGTTATGATTTTCCTTGAGCCATGCTGTCTGGAATCAGCACCTTTTCTGTGTTCAACAAAACTTTAGTGGGGTAAGTGGGATTCTGTGACACAAAGCCAAATGAGATTGGGAAATTCAGTCCAAATGGAATAGATTCCATCTTCTCTTCTGTCTAAGACCTTTTCGAGCTGTAATTGCTAATGTACATCGTGGATATCTGGGAGGGGTGCAGAGTATACAGTTTCAACTCAGCTTAATTTGATCAAGGACTTGTCTTTCATTTCTCTTTTAGAAGTCAGTATCATGAGAAGAACATAAGAGAAGTTTTTGGGTTTTGTGTCATCTCTGTTTAAACAGGCACTCTCTGAAAATCCCAGACAAAGCTTAGCTGAATATGGGTTGAACAGTGGCAGAATATTCTCATAATATTTTCAAAATTGATTTTTTTTTCCAAAAATGATTCATGTAGTGGAAACTTTCTAGGCATAGAACTTCAATTCTGCACTGACTTTATATGCAGTTTTAGAAATCATGCGGAGAACTTTTTCTAGATGACAGAGAATTGTGTTTTGTTACAAAGTTTGTTACACTATGTTATGTTGCTTTTACAAACAGACTTATTTTTGAATGACTGATTTATTTCATTTTCTATGTATACATGTTAGGTTGTATAGTTGAGGACTAAAAGTCACAAAAAGGACATCAAATACCCAAGGACTGAAATTACAGATAGCTGTGAGCTGTCAGGTTGGTACTGGGAACCAAACATAGATCCTCTGCAAGAGCAGGGTGTGCTCCACACCTCTCCAATCCTGCTGAGGATCCACCTAGAGGTGTTTGAAAATGGTCATTTTCATTCAAAGTATCATTGCACTTAAAATGAGAAAAAGAAATCCTCCTCCTTCTCTCCCAATCCTCCTGCTGTTTCTTCAGAAGAAAAGTGGGGCTGGGTAATATTTGAACTTCCCACTATAGTAGCAAAATACTCCGAGAAGACTAAAATAGAGGAAGGACTTTTTTCACACATACTGTCAGAGGTTTTTAGTCTGTGATCACTTGGCCTCAGAGCACATGGAGAAGCAAAGCTGCCCACTTTGTGCCAGACAAAACAGAGAAACAAATAGGATAGGCAACTTGGAAAGGCACATTCCTTAATATGCGAGACCTCATTGACTTTCCTCTTACCGTGAGGCTACGACTCTTGTTATTGCTACCATTCAGTTATAGCTCAATTATAGATCTTCATGAATCGATTACATGGACACCAGATAGGGTGATATGTAAAACAAAACAAATATTGTGTCATTGGCATGCGTTTATTTCACTACATGAAAGTCTGCTGCAAGTACTATAAATTGGCTGAGATAAATCTGGCAAAGTATACACTGATAGGTTTTAGGAAACATGGAATGAAAAAAAACTTTCCATTCTGTTGTGTGGATGTATTATCAAATGTTGATGATGGTTGCGCCTTTAACTGTTGGCCACCTCTGTGGTTCTGTCGTTAGGCTCTTTGTCCTTAGATGGATGCAGGCCTTTTAAACTACTTCCTATTGTACGGCAAGGATGAGCTCAGTGGTTTCTGAGTTACTTCTCAGTTTCATGAGGAAGAACTATTGCACATGATGGCACACGCTTACTTCCCTTCGTCTTGGAGGGAGAAACGTTTTCTGTCTCTCCTTTATGCATACAGTACCCAGGCACACAGTATACTGGTGGCATCGATTCTCAGTGTATTTTAAACCTTATGTTCAGCTTGGTGCTCTTTTAAAACAACAAAAAATAAATAAGTAAGTAAATACCACGATGACAAAATTCTTGCCTTGGGCTTCATAGTGCATTGAAAACTGAGCATTTTCAGTGAAGTGTGCTGTCTCCATGGTATGGATCTATCAGAGTCACCATACTGCACATTCGTATTCTGCGTGTGTGTGCATCACTTCACTTTATCAAGTGGATTAGCACTCCTTGGCACTGATTTCTTAAAGGAGACAGCTGTTTATAGCCAGTTATATTAGTGGATTGAATTAATGATTGAAATGTCCTTTGTTTAATGACAGACTGGAAATATAGTAACTGCAATACATAAAAATTAACCACTTTTAATAAACAAAGATAATTTTCAGCAACTGCTAGAAAGTAAGGCAAATATTCACACAAAGACAGACTCTGGCTATTTTTGATATCAGTGGAAATCCAGGTTTCATACAATGCAGTGTTAATTCAGTCCAGAGCTGTCTTGTTAAATAGGTTCATTAATATGTTGCCATAAGCTATTCTTTTTGAACTTGACACTATGATTGGTGCTTTGCCCAAGGACCAGCTGATATGTTATAAGTTTAGTCAAGAAGAAGAGGACAAAGTAAAACTTGCTCACATGCAAATTAGTGGGCCAGGGTAATTTGTGGCTCAGTCAGATTAGTTGGTTTAAATCAACAGTTTTCACTGTAGACATTTTTGTTTTCTTTGAAAAAAATAACGAAAACCACATGAGTGTGTATCTGAATGTATGTTTGTGTCTCTGTGTCTATGTGTACTGCTGAATTTCACTCCTATTTGTTATGAAGCGAGAGACTTATTCCTTTCTGATTCTGATACTCCAAGATACATATTTGTTCTTTAGTTATTCTACTTAGTGAAAAAAATGCATGTTTTAATGTTTTCAGATATGTTTTAAAGTCAGGTTTCTCCCATAAAGCCTTTAGAGACAAAACATAACTGTTTCAAAATTTTCTTCTAAAAACAAAATAGTCAATGTTAATTTTTAGTATGCATGCATGAAGACTCATTTTTACAAACACTGCATTTTTACTAACTTACCTCATGATACCTTTTAACATAGACTAATGGCTTTGCAATAACATATTTAAATTATAGGGAACACAGTATGATGAAATGATTGCCTAATAGGTATGTTTGATCAAGTCTCAAAGTTATTGAATGAAGTTTGCATTTTATCTCAGAGTGGCTTACCTTAGTTCTAATGTCTGGATGATTATTTATAGACTTTGTGTTTGGAAATATGTAAGTACAAGTAATCATTTTATATTACTTTCGTCTGAAGTAATAAGAGATTTATTTTATGGGAGATGTGTGAAGGTGATGGCATCTAAATCTCAAAAGGATTTAAAATGTCCAAAAAAATCTTTTAAATATTTAGGAATGATAAAGATTCAAAGCCCAGATTAAGTACAAATGAATAGTAAAGGACTGAATTTAACATAGAGCTTATGGAGTTGGAGGCTTTTTCACCCATTTAACAAAAATATGATCTACTGTTCAAGTTTTGCTCTAGAATCAGAAGGAATAGAAAACATTTAAGTTCCTTCAGTGATGGTTTGTGAATTGGATAAACAGTGTTTCTTGCATTTTATAGTTCACTTAAGCAGTCTGATTTTGATCTGTATATGTGGAGTAGACAGGATACAAGTGGTTCCCCATCCCCCCAAACCAATGAGCAGATACATATGTTCCTTAAAGAAGAAACTTCCCGTGTTCATATGGAAGCTATCTAGCTTGCTATAGGTCCAAGACTTGACCTCCCTTTTATTTTGCTATCATTTGCTTAATTCTTTAGATTCTTTGTGGTAAACTTTTGATCAAAAGAAACTTTTTATTCTTTATCTTCTTTTATTTTTTCATAAAAGCTACAAGAAACGTGTAATTAATAACTTTGTTCTTTATGTTAGTGATATGAGCAAGTATGGTATAAACATCTTATTAAAGATTAGAGCATGATGACTTCTTTTTTGTGTCTACTTTGATTTCAAGCACTTGAAAGTTTTATTATCTGGAAAAATAGAACAAGTCATCTGGTGTTATATATTATGAAAATCAGAACAGCTACTTGTTGTACAACTCATACTCAATGGGATTCCAGGCAGAGGTCAGATTACACAATCTGGACCACGAATATTTGCAACATAGTTGGGAATATAGTTTGCATACATACACATACACATACACATACACATACACATACACATACACATACACATACACATACACATAACATACACATACACATACACACACACACATACACATACACATACACATGGTTATTCATGCATAAAATGACATTTAGAAAGTTACTGAAAAAGAATATTTTTTTAAATTATCATTTCACTTGATTTTCACATTGTTATTCTCTTGGAAATTAAAGCTAAAGAGAATGAGCAAATCATGATTGTTGTGTTTGGTTAACAGCTGATGCTGAACGGTGAAGGATGTCAATCATTGAGTGAGGGACATCAGTGCCCATGCATGTGTTACCCCCCATCCCCCATGTATGTGTGTGTGTGTGTGTGTTTGTGTGTGTGTATGTGTGTGTGTGTGTGTGTATATGTGTGTATGTGTGTGTGTGTTTATCTTAAACTAAGAGGGGGATATCTTAAACTAGGAGGGGGTTAAACTTACTGGTGCTGTAAATTACATCCAAAACTTGTTCCCATTCTTCCTCATTTTTATTCTTTTGTTTAAGGCCAAGGTAGTATAGAGAACATACGCAGTACATTCTGTACTTTCAAAGTTTCATATTCTATGGAAACTAATCCTCGCTTTCACCACAGTGAATGTGAATTCAATTTCTTTCAAGTTTCTGTAAAAATTTATTGCTCTGGTCAGGCAGTTTGATTATCGATTGCGTGGATAGTTGGACTAAGAACATTTCATAAGTGTTCGAGTGCATATATTTGTGAACATGTATGTGAGCATGTAA
Source organism: Mus pahari (assembly GCF_900095145.1). Lineage (NCBI taxonomy): Eukaryota > Metazoa > Chordata > Mammalia > Rodentia > Muridae > Mus > Mus pahari. Next base: position 17,025,254 of record NC_034606.1, on the reverse strand, counting down.
ATAGAATTGTGTATGTGTGTTTAAATGTGTATACAGATATGTGGCCTTGTGTATGTGTGTTTGAATGTGTATACAGATATGTGGCTAAGTCACTATGGGTGAATTTCATTGTCCAGATAACAGAAGACTTAAGTCTCCTGTTTCTGTGAAGGAGCCACCTGGAGAAAAAGATTCATGTCTTAACATGGACAATTCTTTCATATATTAAAATTTTTAATCAGTGAAATAAAGAGCATTGTGTCTAATGTTAATCACTCCCACTGTACAAACTTCAGTGATACTATAACACAACGCCTTATTCAGATACATTTTAAATAATTGTGAACTCGAAGAATGTTTTTAAGTTTATTGACCTGATTTAGAATTCAGTGAAATTAGTTGAGGGTAGGACTTAGCATTTTTGTGACAGGTATATTTTATATCTTTTAGAACATAATGGGTGTACTGTTTAACTATCTTGGCAGTCAGGTTAGATGGTCTAATTAAGACAGATTGTGTGTGTGTTGAATGTTGTGTAGGTATGCACAAAGCTCCCCATTCTGTCAGAAGGTAATAGTTCTGCTTCCCTCAATTATGTTGAAGTCTTAAGTGATCAGTTTAGGTTCCCTCTGTCCATTTTCTCTTTTAACCTCATTATATAAAAATCTACTATAGTGGATTTACTTTAACAAGCATTTTGAATTTATTTGTTCTTTTAGTTTGAAAATGGAATATAGCTATGGAGTAGAATGACACATAATTGATGATTTACCTTCATTCATGTGATTGTCTATTCCAATGATTTCTAAATTTCATCTAGAAAAAACATTGCTGGTGTGAACAAATATAGATCCCCTCTTTACCCAGCATTGGTTAAATAATGACAGTTTTTAAGGTTGAGGGAGTTTTATGGATTGAATAATCTCACCAAGTTTGCAATCTTTTGGAAAAAAATATTCTTGTTCCATAATATTTTATATCACACTCTTTCCCTGGCTGTATTATTAAAACCAAGAAAGGACAGGATTTTTTCGCATGTCTGCCTGGGCTTTTATCAGATTTTTTTTTTTTTTTTTTGAGCAGCCCAGAGTGCTAGCATGCCACTGTATTGTAGGTGTGACCCATGCAAGCATGTGTCTTTATTTAGGAATAGAAATCGTTCTCTGTGTTGTTTGTTTTACAGATGTACAGATCAACTCCGAAAGCATCTTCAGTGTTCTCTAAGTGTCTTCTAAGACAATAGCTTCCTGATAGTTGACAAAAAGAATCAATACTTGTAGAAGGCATTCTAAAGCCACCCACATGCTTTGTGAAGTCAGTGCTGGGTACGATTTTCCAAGGATGTGATTTTTTTTTTTCAAGCGAAAATGTTCACTGGAAAAGTTCTTGGCACACAGTGAAACATCGTGCAATCTGTTATTTGTCTTGGAGATAATAACTGGCGGGTGGCTATAGTCTTGTGCTATCTAACTTATGACTTGAGAGGGGAGTTTCTTCCACTCAGAAGTATTGCAAATGTGCTTATATTTACATAATATGTCACTCTGAAAAATTATGATGATATAATTCCAGTAAAAAAAAGGTTTTTTCTATAGCTACTTCAAAGTATACTCAAATAAATTAACCACATTTTTAAAAAAAAAAAAAAAAAAAAACAGCTACTAAAAAGAACATGCCTCTACCCCCCACAGCACAATATAAAACCCAAATGACCTCTCTGATTCCTCTTTGAAGTTTTAGCAGTTTAACATTCTTTGCGATATATATTAGTAAGGACTCTGTTGAACATAAGACATCAGTGAGTCATACGCTTTCTGAAGGCCTGTTCTTGGGTGGAAGAAGGAACTAAATTTTGAGCAGATAATTTAATTAAATTCTCTCTTTTTTTTTTCAATTCTTAATGATGTTGGTGGAGTAATTTTTAACCTTTTACCCACTACATTTTTCATGATAGTAAAATCATGAAAAGTGAAAAATATATATGATAAAGTATAAATCAGCAGAGATCTAAAATGCTTCTTTCTTCTAAAAAAATGTCCTTTTTTTCCCCCAATATGAATGTATTTAGATCAATTCACTTTTAAGAATTTTATCTTAGTTTTCTTTTCATTTTCCCAATCACGTTGACATTAATATATGGGCATAAACCATTTGCTCTTCATTTTGATAGACAGGTAACCTTCATAAACCAGATTATGATTTCTACAGATATTCTGTCTTTTCATACAGAATTTTTATAGCTTTGGGCAACCTCATTCACATTATTTCAGTTAGAATAATTCACATTATTCATTGTTAGAATGTAGGTAAGCTAAGGAGAAAAGTTGCCACACAAATGTTAGGGTTGTTAACCACTTGACCAAAGAAGGACCAAACTGTAGTGGATAAGGATGAGATAATGGGAAATGTACAAAAAAAAAAAAAAAAAAATCAGAATTCTGTAAGGAGAGGCAAGAGGTGTGTCCCAAAACAGTATCATTTTATGTGTAGGAACTCTTGACACTATGAACGAGAGCATCCTGTCCTCTAGGTCAATTTTAAATATAAGTACATAAATATATACACACTCATATAAAGGTATAAATACTTAACTTGAGCTTATAAATTTGTAAACATACCTAAGTGCATGCACATGTGCGTGTGCGCACACACATGTCATTGTATTCCATGGGTTACTCCAGAACTTCTGGGCTCAGCTGATCCTCTTTCAGCATCCCGAATTGCTAAGACTACAAGCACATGCCACTATATTTGGTTTGCAATAACATGGGTTTTGTTTACATTTATGGTTTAAATAATAACTAATGTTTTAGGTTCTTACTTTTTTTCCTTAAAGTTTTCCCCTTCGATGGTTAGCTTTAAAATTGCCTTGTAATCTTTCACATGCACTCCCAAGGCTACCAGAGCCTCATCTGACAGACCAATACAGGCACCCTTAGATGCTGTCAGCGAAAGCAACATTGAAATTCAAACATTGCAAATACATAGTTAACCTGTGTCCCAAATTACAAAGCAGGTCCCTAGTTTCTTTCATTTGAGACTCTCATGGACTGACCAGTTAAGGTGAATATTCCTCCTCCTTTGCAATGTTGCTCCCCTGACTAACCCTTTGTCTTGAATCTTCACTCTTTTAACTTCGTTTTGTTACTGCATGGGGAAGCTTATGTGGATCTATGATGAATGATGATTATTGGTGCGTAAGGAGAACATTGTAGTTTTTAAAGTGCTGTCGAACTGTCTTCAACAATAGTTACTGAAGTGAAATATCACCTCATCAAGGACTGTTTACTCGTTAGTACATTATCATGTTCAGTGATTCATATCACAGTAACTTAGAGTGGCTAGAGCTGTTCAGAAGCAAAGGCCCGCCCACGCCTTTCAAGCTAGTGGAGTTGTGCAGCCCAGGGAGGAGTAACAGAGAAAAACACCTAAGCCATGATGCTAATTTGAATTTTTCCAGCACATAAGTTTTGTTATAACTTACTTTACTTAACTGGTCCTCCCAGCAAAGTCTGTTAATAACAAAGAAAGCTTGCTTTATTAGAAATTAGCACATAGAAATTTCAGAGAGACATTTTGAGTGATGACTTAGGCAACACTTGAGTTTTTCAGACTAAAGCTTAAAGAACAAAGACCATAGAGCCCCATTCTGAACTGGCCTTTGTTAATATGCTCTTTCATTTGTAGGATACTATTTATTTCTCAATATTATTCTAGTCCTGGTCACTAATATCACTTGGGTCTGTGCTTAAATTTTAGCTACTGATGTTACTAAAGGCCTAAGGCAGGGTCAGTAGCACTGGCATGGGAAGAAAATCACCAGAAATTGCTAAGATCTTGTCATTTCAGCCTCAGAATGACAGTGGCCTGTATCAACTTCCATATTGTGCTCTAGGCGAGACCACACGGGCTTAGTGGATTTCCACAGAGTCCTGGTGAAACCTCACCTGTCACTGTAACACATGTCAGGCCCTACTTTCAACTTCCAGGGTGGTATCCTTAGGTTTTAAAGAACTTCTTGGTAGTGCATATAAGAAATGTTCATTATCCTCTTTCCTGGTGGGGAGTTGATAGTTTTCACTCAGTTCACGATATAGCTGTCTGTTCCTTTTTTTTTTTTTTACATGAATCTATTTCTTTGAAACTATATTCCTCTCAGTGTAACAATCTAAAAATGCAACTTAGTAATAATATGTACATACTATTTCTTGGGAACAAACATTCAATATATGTTTTATAAAGTTAAACATGTACATCTCTGTTCTGTAAACAGCATACCTGCATATATACAATATAGATTTGATAACATGTGTAGATATGTGTATACTTATCATTGACCATAATTGAAAGTAAGGAAAATTAGTCAAAAATAATATGGGTGGCAATGATAAACATGGCTATGAGTTTTTTAATATTCATAGCCTACCTTAAGAGAATATATCAGCCAGCTTTTGCGTTAAACCATTTCAAATATCAATGATTTGCTTTTGTCTGATTGCTACCTTTTGTTTTCCTATTTAAAGCAATCTCAATCCCCTGCCCCCAGAGGAACTATTTTATTGTGCACCTTGGAAGACCTTGAATAGGCTGTAAAATATCCTAGATTGGGTTACCTGTGCATAATCTTCCAATAACCATGTACCTTCATTTTTCCCTATGTGTTCACAGATATGGTCCGGAAAAAGAACCCCCCTCTGAGAAACGTTGCTAGTGAAGGCGAGGGTCAAACCCTGGAGCCAACAGCTACAGAGAGCAAGGTATCTGGGAAGAACAAAGACTTGTCTGCAGATCAGATGTCAGAAAATACAGATCAGAGTGATGTTGCAGAGTTGAACTCGAAGGAGGAACACAGCACGCATGGCCAAGAGCCGTCTTCCAGCAGTAAGAAGGACTTGCAAATCTCAGGCCTGAGTGAGAAGGCTGGCTTCAATTATGAAAGCCCCAGCAAGGGAGGGAACCTTGCCTCCTTCCCACATGATGAGGTAACAGACAGAAATATGTTGGCTTTCTCATCTCCAGCTGCTGGGGGAGTCTGTGAGCCCTTGAAGTCTCCTCAAAGAGCAGAGGCAGATGACCCTCAAGATATGGCCTGCACCCCATCAGGGGATTCATTGGAGACAAAGGAAGAGCATAAAATGTCACCAAAGGCCACTGAGGAAACAGGGCCAGTGCAGAGCGGTCAAGCCAATTGTCAAGGTTTGAGTCCAGTTTCCGTGGCCTCAAAAAACCCACAAGTGCCTTCAGATGGGGGTGTTAGACTGAGTAAACCCAAAGGTGACTTACTGGTGAATGACAACCCAGACCCGGCACCTCTCTCTCCAGAGCTTCAGGACTTTAAATGCAATATCTGTGGATACGGTTACTATGGCAACGACCCCACAGATCTGATTAAGCACTTCCGAAAGTATCACCTAGGACTGCATAACCGCACCAGGCAGGATGCTGAGCTGGACAGCAAAATCTTGGCCCTTCATAACATGGTGCAGTTCAGCCATTCCAAAGACTTCCAGAAGGCCAACCGGTCTGTGCTTTCTGGCGTGCTGCAGGATCTCAGCTCTTCACGGCCCGCTTTACTAAACGGAACCTACGATGTACAGGTTTGTGTGTTCTCTTGTGATTGCCAGGAGGAAGAAAAAAAAAAATAAGTGATTCGTGATGAAATATGAATACATATTTTCATGTTCATTGTCACCTCCCAAGGCCAGACACATAGTTTTTAGGCCCTATAGAAAAGATGGGTGTATCTCATTGCTAGTCCACTCTAATGTGTATTCAGAGTTCCATTTCCCACTGGAGAGGGGAGTACAAAATTTCCATTAGATTTGGAAAAGTCTGTTCGTGGAATGAGCTAAGATTCCCATTTCTTGATCTACTTCATGATCGTTAGATATTTTCGGCCCTCCAGCGATGGCAGCGATCCCTGACTGCTCATGATGATAACTCATTGCCTTGATCCTAGTTTCTGACGATTAGGTTTCTCCTATATTCTTTCTCCTGGGTCAATCAGTTTTGTAATTTAAATTAGTATTTGATTTTATCCTTAGTCTAATTAGAGTTGAGTAATATCAACAGTGACGGAGACATACATACTCCTGAAATATTGAAATCATCACAAATGAAAATTGAAAGTAACATTTTGCATTGACTAAAAATTTCAATGAGACTATAAGTAGTAAGGAGCCCTGAATGACTTTTATGCAAGCCAATAAAGCATCCCTTTGTCCATTTAAGGAAAATGGTAATAATTTCTGAAATGTTTACACTTTTGTTGAAACCCATATGCTGTTTTCATCTATTTTTCTGCCCAGTTGAAAGCAGAAATGACGTGAAAAAATACTAAAGTATAATAATTTAATTTGAATGAAACATTGGAGTACATATAAAAAATTCAATATTTAATTTTGGTTTTCATGATTTTTATCATAGTTGAAGCTCATGACCAGTCTGTAAAGAATATTGTTTTGTTACATCATATAAATTGTTATTGTATTATAAGGAGAGGGAGATCACAAAGTATGTGATAGCTAATACTATTTATGAATTATTAGAAATGCCATAGAACAAATGAGTTCCCATAGCACTTATTTAGTCCAGGAAGTCCCTTGGCAGTCACTTTTGTCACCTTCCTACCTCATTCTTACAATTTTTCTACTGAACAGCATCAGTTAAGAAAGTTAGGTTACAAAGGATAGGAGTAAAAGATTTTTGCAATATTTGTAAAAAGGATCAGGATGGAAAATTCTGAGTCCCCTCAGCGTCAGAGTGGGCATCAGCATTTGAGAGGGGCTATGGACAAAACTTAATAAGCCAGTTTCATCTTTAAAATTTCCATCTTCTCTGAATTTCTACAAATAGAGTTATCTCTGTGGAGCAGCGAATTAAGGCGACATAGTTATTATGCATAAAAGCTGCATGCTTTTGAACTCCTGTCTTATTAAGGATCATTTCGCTGTCTTATGTCAGATACACTCTGCTGTCAAGCTCTGATTTGGAAAGCAAATACGAGTTTTAGATAAAAGGGTTGGAAGTGCATAAAGTCAGTATGCGAAACGGTGTTTTATAATTAGCAAGTAATATGATGTTAATACCTGGATTTCCGGCAGTTTCAGTTTGTTCACTCTGGGGACGACTTCTGAGGGAAGCTGATCCCGGCTGTCAGGAAGGCTCTAAAAAGATTACTAAGGCCTAGGGTTTGGAAGAATTCAGATTTTTTAAACACACTTCCATTTCCCCCAAATAGTTATTTGTTAGGTTCTTAGTTATTTATAGTAAAGTTTATGTTTGGGTGGAACACTTTTCCTGGGCAGTGATTTTAGAAATGAAACAGATGTGTGAGCTATCTGAATTTGGAAATAAAACAGCTGATCATCAACTGTACTGTGCACTAAATCCCTACTATGCATGCAGCAAAGAAAAGTGATAGGTAACCGCAGGCAGGAAGGTGATCTTGTTAGAATTGGTTCATTTTCTTCTTCAGTTGAAGAAAATACTGCAGCATGTAGCATAAAAACAACCCATGGGGAAAGTGGGTAATTCTTTCAAGGAAGTGGATAGGTTTAGGGCCAAATCTACAGGAAGTTAATTTCATTTTTTTTTTTTTTTTTTTTTTTTTTTGTGAAGAGAACACCAAGAACACTATTGACCAATGATGATTTTGAACTTATGCTGCATACATACCTAATACTGATACACAAACATGTCTGAGTAACTTACTAGTGTCCATGTTGAACTACAAATAAACAGATACTCTTTCTACATATACTCAACACCAAAGGCATGGTTAAAATTGCTTTTTTGCCCTCACAGATTTATGCTGTAGAAATGTTCTTTGACTAGTTCTTTCTTTGGCTAAAACTATGAGATAAAATACTGACTACAGAATTTCTTTAATTCAGAGTTCTATAAAAAATATGTATATCCATCTATCTATCCATCCATCCATCCATCTATCTATCCATCCATCTATCATCTATCCAGGCATACATGTATACAGGCATACATGTATATACTGTTTTTTGTGGATTAATGGCTTGTATATATATATACCGATAATATTATTTTAGATGCCAGTATTATGAACAATTTCAGGAATCCTTTACTGAACTACATTAGTTAAGGCAATTGCAGAAATGGATGAACCATTCGTTAATTTTTTCAATTAAACTGTTTTTAGGGAGCATTCAGAGCAGTCAGGTAATGATAGATTTATTACATGTTAGACCAAGAAAAAGGAGCAGAAGAAAGACCTCAGAGGACTCTGTTCCTTTGATCTATAGTTTGGTTTGACATGGATGGCTCTTTAAATTAATTGAACCAGTTTACTGCAAATATAAGATAACTAGTTTGGAAGTTGGAGTTATTTAAAAAGCTTCTTGGATTTTCATATATACATTATCAACATTTGAAAGTTCAATAGCACAGGTAATATATGACACAAATAACATCCATGTAAATGATATCCCCAACAACTCGTCCTGTAGATAAAGAACCAAGGCTAGGTGAAGACAAATCACCGTAGAACCACCATTGTCTTGTTTTGTACTGAGGAATTCACAAGGTTCTCCACTGTTCATTTTGTGGTTGGATGAACAGCCCTGAGAACAAAAAGTAGAAATGACCTCCCCATCCATACTAAAAATAATGGAATCCAAACCACATCAAAACATAAACAACCCAAAACACGACAAAATATAATGGCTAGTTCTGAACCTCTTGGTATGATAAGGATTCTGGTTTCCCAATGTTTCGTCCCCCTCTGTGTTTTGTCAGGATTTTTCTTTTACATATTTGAGAAGAATGGATATGGCCTGATTGGCAAGCCTCATGTCAGTTTTACTATCTGTATTCAGTCTTTGAGGCTCGCAGGTAGACCAATAATAGGACAAGAGATTGAGTTCTTTAAAAAGTAATTACAGCCTCTTTCTTTTTAATCTGCTTTATTATGCTTATATTTAAACCTTCTCTGAATGGAGGCTTGCATTAACAACGCCGACTCTGCTGTTTCATTAGGCCTTAATGTGCTGTGCATTAGGGCGTTTGCATCATCTTTATGGGGGAGCTTTTAGCTCTCAGATCAGGTTATAAAATTAGGAGTCCTGTCAAGTTGTGCTTCCCACGGGAAAGTGTTTACACTATCCCAAGCTGATAAAAGCTCAAGATGCACACAAACCTTTCCATATTAGCAGATCTTTTCTGCTGTTGTCCATTATTCAGGACTCTATGAAAGTAGCTACTGGATTCCCTCTGGGAGATTCACTTTGGCCTTGAGGGAAATCCAAACTTTATTAGAAGGATCCTTTCTTAACTTACCAGGGACCCTCTTCTGTTTGAACCAGGAATGCTACATTTCTGTTTCATAAATATTTTTAGCGCAGCTGTACAATATGCAATGTTCGAAACAGGAAGAGCAGATTTTAATGATGGGAAACTATCCATTGTTTTTATATTTTCAACACAGTCAACTATAGGGGCTCTGTATGTCCTTAGCATATAGTGTATTCAGTTAAACATAGGAATTAAAGTTTTGATGAAAAAAGTAAAGGAAAAACACAACAAAGCAAAAAGAAAAAAAATAAAACATCAGGGAACATTAATCTCATTGTGGTTTATTTTGACTTGTCTTGAATTTTACTTGCAAATATTTCCTTTTTTGCCTTGCAGTTCCCTTTGATCTGGCATATAAGGGAAGTTGTAGATCTTAGCAGGTTCTGTTTCTTTGTTTTTCTCAGTTGAGAACTATTGCATCTTAGAAAAAAAACAAAACAAAACTGGTGAACGAGACTTTAATCAATTCAGACTGTCTATGGAGTACAGAATGTTTGGTGTATGAATCCAGACTTATTTCAGGGCTGTATCTCTTTAACAAGTAATAAAGTGTGCAAAATAAAACATATGCTCACCCCAAGGCCATAAAGCAAAGCAAAGTTCTGGCATTTACCAGGTTATTTTCATCAGTGGAGATGGCTAAGCTTGATAAGGTAGCCCCCAAGGAGGAGAATTTGACCATCCTAACTAATCCATTTACCTGCATGGCAGTTAAATCTCCATTTGGCTGTGTTAATTTGAGAACGATCTTTGGTTTTTGGTTTGTTTATTGTCATTTAGAATATCAGTGTTTCTCTCAAGGCAGAATGTTTAGGATTAAATAAAAAAAAATCCCATAATTATCAGTGCATCCAATCAAATTTGGACTCATTCAACTGTTCATAAACGTTTTATCTTCCAAATGGCCTGCTCTGCTAACTGTATCAAGCAGGCAGATTATTGGGTGCTTTTCATTCTTTGGGTCATCATAATTATAGCAAACTTGCAGCTGTGGAAGGCACAGATCTACAGTGAATGCCCCAAGTGAATGGAAGTGTGCAGAGAAAAAGCAATATCATTTCACTTTCTGATTTTCTTTTGTTCTGAGACTCATTCAACCTAGGACCTAGAATGTCTTACTTTTAGTCATCCCATGACTTCAAATCTTAACAAAGATATGATGCATTTTCAGGCCCTCAACCTTGCTTGGTTTTTATTGAATGGCCAAGGCAGCCTTTATGCTGTCAGTAGTTTTAAGTTGATCTATTCCTCTTTCATCATCTCTCAGTTTACATAATAAATATTGCACATAGCTTTCCTCCCCCGGATTTAGATTTACATTTAATAATAGCTAGCATTTATTAAGGGCTTCTTCTGTGCTGATGTGTCCCTGTGTTCTTTATGTGCATTAATCAACTCATCTTCATAAAAACCCTTGAAGTAGACACTACCATTATATCCATTAGAAGGAAAGAGGAAGCACGTATAGAGGGATTAAAGTACCATGCCCATGAGAGAGAGTTACATAACTAGGGTCGATCGGATGTAAGCCATGAGCGGCAGGCCCCAGAAGCCTGGCCTCATAACTCCTGCAGTGTACAGCTTCCTCAAAGGGAAATTGCATTTACTCCATAGAGACAAGTGGGAGAGAAGTCCAACAGCCCATGAGCTAGTTGATCCCCATGCTGCGTCATTTTTAAATGTGCAGACGTTTGTGATCTCCTTGAGATTCTCCGTGAGCTCAGCCATGCAGAATGATGCCGCCGTATCGGCATTTGCTAGGCTTATAATTGAAATCACTGGAGAGAAAATGAGATGTGTTGATTTGTCTCCTTTTTAATCACTGCAATTCATTTTCACTGATTCTTTGGCTACAGAAACTAGTTTTGACGGAGTGGGTACAAGGCAAATTTTGCCTTACTCAACGAAGACTACAATGTTATTCCCAGATTAAGGGATGCTTCATACATGCATTTGATTTCTTTTACAGTCTTTTCCCCACAGGTCTTTGTTTTAAGAATTCATAATCTGTAGAAGGTCTGAGAGTTGTTTTCTTCAGTGGATATGTCCGTGAAGACTAATGTTAAAGGGGGAGGGGCACACTCATCCTTTTGTATTCTCCACGGTCGTGTAATTATGCCACTACCTTCTGCCTCTTTGAAAGCAGAGATGGACTTGGAGGCAGAAAATAAATACATTTTATTTCTTTATTTTTTATTTTTGTACTTCCAACATTAATTATATTTAGAATATTTTAGTTTGTAAAATTTTAATTTACTCTGTGTGTATATTTCTGGGTAGTATGTGTGTGTGTGTGTGTGTGTGTGTGTGTGTGTGTTGTGTGGTATGTGTGGTATGTGTGGTATGTTGTATGTGGTATATATGTGTGTATGGTTGTATATGTTTATGTGTGTGGTGTATATATGTTTGTGTGTGGTATGTGTGGTGTGTACATGTGGTGTATATATGTTTGTATGTGGTATATGCTATGTGTACTGTGTGTGTGTGTGTGTGGTGCATATGTGTGGTGTATATATGTTTGTGTATGTGGTGGATAGTATATGTTGTATATGTGTATGGTGTGTGTGTGTGTGTGTGTATGTGTGTGTTTATGTGTGTGTGGTATGTGTGCTGTGTGCTATGTGTGGTGTGGTGTGTTTGTGTGTGTTTGTGTGTATGTGTGTGTATGTATGTGTGTGCGTGGTATGTGTGCTGTGTGTCGTGTGGGGTGTTTGTGTGCGTTTGTGTGTATGTGTGTGGTGTAGTTCAGAGGACAACTTTCAGAAGTGTTTTCTTGCTTTCCACCTTATTCAGGCAGATCTCTTTTGTTGTTTCTGCCTCCATACTATGTCTAGACTAGCTGTGCAGAGGGATCAGTCTCCTGTCTCAGTCTCCCATCTCACCACAGAGTGCTGGGATTGCAGCTGGATTCCCTCCCATCTTTCTGCGGATAGGCTCAGACTCAGAGCATCTGGCTTGTGCTGCATGGGCTTCCAGCCGCACCATCTCTCCTTCCCCACATTGCTTTCTTTTATTCTTTTTCTTTTGTTCATCTCTTCTTTCTGTCCTCCTCTTATAGCCCTTCCTTGATATTTTCTCTCTTCTGCCCCTCTTCCTTCCCTCATGTTGTCTACTTCCCTTTAGGCTCTGACTTTCTTCCTTTCTTTGCTCCCTCCTGTCTTAGGTTTGCGTTCCCTTTGGGGATGCTTCCGCAGTCCTAGGAAGGCCTTCCCCTCATTTCTGAGTTTATTGAGGTTCCTTTTAGCTCCTTAGCCTTTACATTAGCTCTGCTCTGAGGCTTCTCCTCAGATATCAGCTTGTCTCTTCCCAGTTGAACTCTTTTCTGTCTTTTCATTTTAGGTAGGGTCTACATTTGTTGTCCTGCAACTATGAACTCAGCAGAAGCAGCACATACTATACTGTTTTCATTATCTATTTTCATGTGAGTTTTCTAAAAGCATTTTTAGTGTGTGTGTATGTGTGTGTGTGTGATGTAGTATATGTGGTGTGTGTGTGTGTGATGTATGTGTGTGTCTCTCTCTGTCTGGTATATGTGTGTTTGTGGATGGTATTATGTGTGTGTGATATACATGTGGTGTGAGTGTGTGTGTGATACAGTATATGTGGTAAGTATATGGGGTGTGTTTGTGTGAGATGTAGTATATGTGGTGTGTGTGTGTGCTATTTGTGTATATCTCTCTGTGTGTTGTGTATGTGTCTGTGAATGGTGTGAGTGTGTGTGTGTGTGTGTGTGTGTGTGATAGAGAGAGATGTAGTACATGTAGTGTGTGTGCACATGTGTATGAGTATGTGTGTCTGTGTGTATGGTGTATGTGTGTTTGTGTGTGGTGTGGTGTGTGTTTGTGGGGGGACATGAGCATGTGAGTGCAGTTATCTGAGGACAGAGGAGGGCCCAAATCTTCCTGGAGATTGAGATACATGATAGCAGTTCTGGGGACTGAACTGAGATCCTTTATGAGAGCAGTATGTGTTCTTACATGCTGAGCCATCTTTTCAGTGCATGTGTGAGATTTTTGTGTTAAATCACAGACATTTGTGAGTTTTGAACTATCGTTCCTTGTTAATTGCTAGTGCTTCTCAGCTGGTAAAAATACCCCACAAACAAGCTCTTTGGAGGAAAGATATTCTGTTCATTCAGATATTGAACTCTGCTTCCTAAAGTCCACTACTGTTCCCTTCCTTTTTCATTTTTCCCTGTGGTTTTTTTTTTTTTTTTTTTTTTTTTTTCATTGTCCGTTCTGAGAATCCAATGCAGGGCTCGTGCATATTAGGCAACAATTTCACACTGAGCTCTGTTCTCCCCAGCCTATATTTCCTCTTGCAACACACATGCACTCTATTTTTTTTTTTTTTTTTTTTTTGAATCTCCGTGTAGGGCAGTAGTGAGAGGCAGACTGGATGTAGATGTGTCCTATGAGGAGCACCCTGCCTACAACATACTCGCATTTTGTCGGTTCCAGTAAAATGTTGACTTCCGGATTATTTTTAATATTTATTTGTATGTGTGTGTGTGTGTGTGTGTGTGTGTGTGTGTGTGTGTGTATGTGAGATATGGCGTTGCGCAGTCATGTGTGGGCTGCAAAGATGCATGCTAGAAGTCAATCTCATTCTACTTTACATCCTTGTAAGAAGGCCTCTCATTGATCCTGGAGTTTGGCTAGTGGCCTGCAGAAATCCTGCTCTCTGTGTCCTTTAAAGCTTTGGCTTTATAGGAACAGAGGGTAGTTATATGAGTTCATGCTTAGATGACAGACACTGTGACCAGCTGAGCTCCATCTCCTCAACTTGGCGCCCAGTTTTTTATTGGGGTTAGGATGACGATTTCCCAGTCTTCTGTCATTCTAGTTACCAGGTGCTCAGAGGAAAACCAGTTACACCAAGTGAAATGACAATAGAAAATTTAAGTAAGCTATTTGTCTGTGAAGAATCAGCATTACTTTTTTTTTTTTTTTAATTGCCCCCTTCCCCCCGGAATACTTTAAATTTTGACCGCCACTCCCATTTAGTTGGCTTCTTTAAATCCAAATGAGAAGAGGACTCACAGGAATTATCGTGGTGACACCGATAAGAACAGGCTGCAGGAATAAGCCGTGTAGAGAGAAGGCTGATTGCCACTGAAAATTTTAAGCACTTCTTCGCCCTCAGAAGCGCGGCCCTGAAGTGCACTAGGCTTTCGGGAATGTGATTTTTGAAGCTCTACACATGCAGAAGCAATCCTTATGTATATTAACAGGTTAAATTTGGGCATAGTTGTTTTCAGCCTTGTCCATCCCTTATAGATTTCTTCAAGAAATATGAAAGTCCATTATCTCAGCAGTGATCTTCATTCAGTAACCTAGCTTTTTATTTTGAAGGTTTTTTACCTTTTTGACTATCAGCCCATAACCTCAAGCCCTCTCAAATTAGCACCCTCCTCCTTTGCTCTGTTGTCATCAATTACAGTACTTGAAACGGAACCACATCTGAGGGAGAGTTTGTGTGCGGTTCAAACAACTCCTTTTTCTAATGTGTTGAAAATGTGTAATTGTACTAAAGTGTCACTTTAAGAATTCGGAGGCTTTAAAACATTTTCCCTTGACATATTCCTTTAGATATTATTTTATTCAGTTTTAACACATATTACCAGGGGGAAACAAATGAATTCATACAGTCCATGAGGAAACAATCTTTGAATGTTTTTCAATTCTCTTGTGAAATGTTTCTTTTAAACAACATGCAATAAATTATGAAGAAAACCCATGGAAAATACTGTGTGGAAGGAATAAATTCATTTTAAGCTGCTAAGTTTGAAAATTGGGATTAAAACATAATAATCCCATTATTGCTAACAGAGAGCCTAAGTTCAAAATCTGCTTTTGTTTATTTGTTTGTTTTGTTTTGTATTGCCTTTTTGAATTCTGTTTGTTTAGGTGGTGTTGTTGTTGGCTGTGTCTATGTGTGTGTGTGTGTGTGGGGGGGGGGGTGTTACGTGGCCTGGTTTTTATGTGTAGCTTTAACTGGTCTTTGGAAGGTTATATGCTTATGTGCTTTAATATGAAAGGCACAGTTAAGGGCTCTTTTGAAGGTCAAGGCCTTGTTAGAATTGCCGTGACTTCTCATGGTTCTCTATTCCAGGTGAACCAGAGAAAACTTACTGTTTGTCCTCAGTCACAGTCATTCTTTCAGCCTAAATGCAGGGAACCCTTACATACTTCAAATATTAGTACCACATTCTTCTGGCCATCTAGAAAGAGTATAAATAGATCATTATCCGAGTAACAGCAAATGGAACCTTTCAGTTATGCTAAGCGTACCGTTTGAACAAAGTGTGTTGAATTTGCCACTGATGTCACCAGTTTCCATCGATTTGGTCTATTCATCATGTTGGCAGGAGAAATTTACTGGATGGGTCATTTTATTAAGTAGTATTTTATTCTTGTGACATTGCTCTGCAGTGTGCTGACTAATACATGCGGCGTTCTGACTAATACACTTTATGAGCACGTGTAGCTCTTTAGATTTTATTTAATTATTAAATTGAAATTTAAGAAAACATTTAGGTTAAATGGAGCCTAGGTCATTTTCACTGCTTCGATTTCAGTAGCTACATGTGATCCATGCCTATCAATGGCAGTGAGAAGAACCAACAAAATTTTTATTACTTTGGAAAATTCCACGGGATGGGATAGCTTTAGAGTTCTCATTTGATGCTTACAATAATGTAATTAAATGGCAAAAGTGTGCAACATTATTTATATTCATAGAGAGGGGGAATGAGTCTAAGGTTTCTGTTTGGTCACAGATTTGATGTGGAGAATGTCTAGGAGCAGATAAATGCATGACAATGTGACTACAGTTGAAAAAAGTGTTTATCATACAGAACCTTTCACTTTAAACATCCTTAAGACAAAGAGGTGGTCCAGTTTGTGCTCCTTATATTATAATTTCCCCTCCAGAGCCCAGAACAAGCCACATAGCAGCACTAAAGAGCTAGAGGAATACACATCATCCAAAAGGAACATACAACTGTATGATTTTAATTTGTGAATATCTACATAGAAAATTTCTGCATTAATTCATTGTAATTTCAGGTGTTGGTTACGAAAGGAAGAAAATCAGTATGGTCTGTGTTTTCTATCTTTTTAGTATAATCATAACTGGAAAAAATTTTCCAATTATTGTTGGATTCTAAACTTTGGGAAGTTTGGAGTAACTATGTGTAAGAGCTGTCTCCTGACCATAGGTTTTATAAATTGTGGCTGATAGTGCTTAAACTTTTCTTGCTGTGTATTTTTATTTAACTAAGACAGAAGGAGATCAAAACTAACACGTGTAGGTACTAAAAATAAAACCAGTGTGGGCAGTAGACAGGGAGAGTGTCGCCTAATAAATTGTGTTTTATGTTTCAGAGGTGGCCAAATAATGAATATCAGATATGTATTACTGTGACTTAAGTAAATGTGGTACTGTAAAAAAGAATCCCATAAGTAGAGTCTAGATCTTCCTTTTGAGAGAAAAATTAAGCAGAATACTAAAACCTTGTATTTCCCTCCATAGTATTTTAATAATATGTGATTCCCAAGCCATTTTGCTTTCTGTACTGCATAACGGCATGGTTTACAGACACTAGTCAATAAAGCATATTTGTAATCTATAGAAGACTCAAAGGCCATGCTCTTTACCTCGAACTAAGATTTGTGAGTTTTAGTTGTTGTTTGTGCTGCATGTGAAAGAGCTAAATAGTGGAATGTTGGAGATGTATTCTTAGGATAATTGTGGAGTTTAGTAGTTGTTCAAAGTGCACTGAATAGTGGAGTTGACAGATCTTCTTCCACAGGTGAAGAAACTCATCTCTTAGACACATTGTCAACACCAATTGAAGCGACTTACTATAGTCTGGAAGTTCATTACATTTCAATCAAGATACTTCCCTGATAGTTACTCAAACTTCTCTCCGGCGACAGTTAGGGACAATTCAAAAGGAACAGCATGATGCCCAGAAATAGTATTTTACTTGAAAATCATATGTGCAGGGGTTTTCTAAGAACATGTGTCCTAACTGTTCAACTAATTTGGTGTGGCTGGGCACGTGGGCCTTAAAGATTGCAAAATCAAACATAGTGATGGCTTGTGGTAGTTTCTCAAGAGTCTCACTTATTTAAGCAGACGTCTGCAGTCTTTGACGTTAAAGAGGTCAGCATATTGAAGCGATGTAGTAGCTAAAACAACAAAATTATTCATCTATAGACTTTTGTACTTTATCGTTATTATAAGACAGTCTATCTGTATTTACCACATTGATCCGTGCTTAAGTCCCAAAAAGTAATTGATAATAGCATCCCACTAAATGTTTGTTTCTTTGAAAATAAGGTTGCTTCTCAGTTCTAGTGAATTGGGAAGTCCATGTAGAAGCTCTGCAATAGAATCTTTTTTGTGCAACTTTCAGCTCTTTTTGATCAGTGTCAGGATGCTCTAGGTGGTTTTGGTCAAGGATTTGACTTTGGCTATCTTTCAAGCTGCTGACTATCAGATTTCTGGCAGGCATGGTTCTCCAGTATTAGCTCTCGTGGTTCAGAGATACCGTCTTTAATATATCAATAACTCTATGTCCTTGATATAATATATCAATAACTCTATGTCTATGTATGTATGTGTGTGTGTGTGTGTGTGTATGTATGTATGTTTGTGCATGTGTGTGTGTGTGTGTGTGTGTGTGTATGTGTATGCATGAGTGCTTGTACGTGATCATCATCTTTTCTAGAACTATAATGCTGGACACGAATTTGGAACCTACCACAATTAAGGAAGCTGTTGGCCAGAGACTTTAAGTAACTTGATTAAGATTCTGCCTTTTGGGAAAGCAAATAAAAGTTTCCATTTTAGTTCCATATAGTAGAGAAACAACCATTGCGGAATGGAATGCACTACAGAATATAATTTGCATTTTAAGTAGAACATTCAGATGATTTTGAGAAGCTGAAACTTTTCTCATGGAATGATTTGGAAATGAGCAGCGATCACACATGTCATTTTTGAGCAGCTGTTAAAGAAGGCAGAACGTGATTTTGCCACTTGCTTCATACATTACATCTGGGTGCTGGAAAATAAGAGATCACTGATGTTTGAAAGAAGTGCTTTCCTTTATATTTCCTTCCTTCCTTCCCCTCTTCCTTCCTTCCTTTTATATTTTATTTTTTTCCAGATTTTTATATTTTTCAAGATCCAGTCAGTAATTCAAATTTCAAACCATGAGTTTAGGCACAGTATGATTCTTGACTGAGATACCTATTCAGATCTGGAAATTTCTTATGAAGTACCTTTGAAGGCCTACCTATCACCAATAAAATTTCCCTTTCTTTACTTTTCTCTATTCGAGATAGAATCTGCCTATTTAGCCTAAGGCAGTCTTGAACTCTGTCTTCCTACCTGTGTCTTCTGAGTGTTGCATTATATTCTATAACATGTTTTACTATGCAGCTAAAGTTTATCAAAGACAGTAGAATTGCAGAGCTTTTCATGGAACGTTGCCTTATTTTAACATTTGACCATCCTGAAGGCAATAGTGGCTATGGTTATTAAAGTCCTGTCAGATGTATCTCTATTCTTTGGCAGAGAAATGTTGGAAATTCTCCGTGTTCTTGCCTACTCCATTTTAATTTGGTTTCATTGTGCATAGTTAAGCTTCTGTTAGAAGCCCTATGTGCAATCATTTTAGGATCTATGTTTTGTCTAAAACAATGAACTGCTCTTTGCTTTCCTCCTCAATGCTATAGGACTGAATGTCACATTTCCTTGGAGAATCTCTTCAATGAGTGAGCTCAGAGCCATTGCCTCTGTTTTTATAGAAAACCTTAGGTTTTCAAATGGAAACCCCTTGTTACTTGGGCGTTTCTGCAGTCATGCAGAACAGCCTTACTCAGTTGGCAAGAGATTTCTTAAAATATATATTATTCAGTTCTATGAATTGTTTATAGTAAGTACTTTTATTACATATATTCCTCCTTTGTCCTAAAATAAAGTATTCAAATAGTCCTCTGTGAGAAATAAGGACTGCGCCCCACCCCCATAGTTCAAGTGGTTTCCTAAGATGCAGGAAAAGTACTGTCATTTTATAAAAGTGTTCAATACTTGAAAATAACCCTCCCTTCCAGGGAAGTGACTAAATTCATGACACATCTAAAGTAACTTCCATCTCTCCTACACTGCAGGTCACATCAGGAGGAACGTTCATTGGCATTGGACGGAAAACTCCAGATTGCCAAGGCAACACCAAGTATTTCCGCTGCAAATTCTGCAATTTCACTTATATGGGCAACTCATCAACTGAGCTAGAACAGCATTTTCTTCAGACTCACCCGAATAAAATCAAAGTGTCTCTCCCGTCCTCCGAGGGTGTGAAACCTTCAGAGAAAAACTCTAACAAATCCATCCCTGCGCTTCGAGCCAGTGACTCTGGGGATGTGGGAAAGTGGCAGGACAAAATGACAGTCAAAGCTGGAGATGACACCCCTGTCGGCTACTCAGTGCCCATCAAGCCCCTCGATTCCTCACGACAGAATGGTACAGAGGCCACCAGTTATTACTGGTGTAAATTTTGTAGTTTCAGCTGTGAGTCATCTAGCTCCCTTAAGCTGCTAGAACATTATGGCAAGCAGCATGGAGCAGTGCAGTCGGGCGGCCTTAATCCAGAGTTGAATGACAAGCTTCCCAGGGGCTCTGTCATTAATCAGAATGATCTAGCCAAAAGTGTAGAAGGAGAGCCATTGACCAAGCCGGAAAAGGGCTTGAGTGGGGCTAAAAAGAAGGACTTCCCCAGCAAGGGAGCAGAGGATAACATGGTAACGAGCTATAACTGTCAGTTCTGTGACTTTAGATATTCCAAAAGCCATGGCCCTGATGTGATTGTAGTGGGTCCACTTCTCCGTCATTATCAGCAACTCCATAACATCCACAAGTGTACCATTAAGCACTGTCCATTCTGTCCCAGAGGCCTTTGCAGCCCAGAAAAGCACCTTGGAGAAATTACTTATCCGTTTGCTTGTAGAAAAAGTAATTGTTCCCACTGTGCACTGTTGCTGTTGCACTTGTCTCCTGGGGTGGCCGGAAGTTCGAGAGTCAAACACCAATGCCACCAGTGTTCCTTCTCTACCCCCGATGTAGATGTGCTCCTCTTTCACTATGAGACCGTGCATGAGTCCCAAGCATCGGATGTCAAACAAGAGGCAAACCACCTGCTAGGATCTGACGGGCAGCAGGCTGTCAGGGACAGCAAGGAACACTCGTGCACCAAATGCGACTTTATAACCCAGGTGGAAGAAGAGATCTCGAGACACTACAGGTAAGTTTTCTGGGGACCAAAATACCAGGGGAATCAGAGAACCCAGAGGGAGGAGGCAGGAATTGGTGGGGTTGCACACGTGTGGCTGGACATATAGGGTAGTCACATAGAAGGTCTTCTGTAGAACTGCAATAAGTTGGTTGATGGGTTATCTTCAGATTGTAATTTACTCATTTGTCTTCATGTTTCCTGAGTGTCATCTATCACTTTCAGAGAGTGTTTCCCAATTCTCAGCGATATGACAATGAGGTTGTTAACTTAGCATAGCTAGTGTGATTCTGCATCCCATAATTTTTGAAGGGACAGCTCCCAGATTAAAGGTTCTACTGGAATATATGTTGCTTTCTGGGAAAAAAAAAAAAAAGTCAGTCTGAGAGTGTGTTGCCCATTTCTCTGTTTGAATGAGACTGGTCCTTCCTTTCGCTTTTCATGCTTGAACGTCATTCTTGATTGACATACAAACAAATTGTTGAGCTGAGATTTTGGAATGCACATGGATTTGATTGCGCTGTCACTCTGGGGGCAGAGAAAACAGGTTATTTAAAATTAATTAACACAGACAAAAACCACACACCACGTGGAAACACACACACACACACACACACACGCACACACACACGCACACACTTCTACCCCTTACTTCTCTGATGTATTATTTTCCCCAGCTTACTGTTCATACTTTCTAGAGATGAGTTTACGTTAAACACTCATTATATATATATATATATATATATATATATATATATATATATATATATATATATNTATATATATATATATATATATATATATATATATATATATATATATATACTTCTTAATTTCACAGCTGCACAATTTACCAGGAATTGAATATACAGGAGTAAATAAGACAGGCACAGTTAGTAACCATTTGGAACTGACAATTAAAGGGGAGGAAAAGGCACCCACATATCATCAGGAGTGGAGAGTGCCAAAAAAAAAAAAAAATCAAAGGAACCAAAGAGTACACTGGAGATGAAAATAGTAAGACCACACCTTAACACTGGCAAGTCAGGAGACGCCATCCCAAGGAAGAGCGGTTTAGACTGAGACCTGTTTATAATCTGGGATTATTATGCTCAAGCCTCGAAGATTCAGGGTGTGCAGAGATAAGCATTTATTGTTACTCTGCCTCTCAGCACCAAAGTAAAAATTGTATTTACTTTCTTCTATTCTTTTTAATTTCTGACGTGGTCATGCTGAAGCTCAAGCTTGAGTATAAATCTCTGTATAACCCAGGTTGACCTTAAACTCCTGGCCCTATTCCTGCCTCAGGGTTTCCCATACATTGAGTAGAGAGGGTGAGTCGTTGGATGTAGATTTTGCTTGCTATTTGATAGGCTAAATGCCCTAGATTAAAAAAAAAATCTGGTTAGTTTAGTTTTGTGTGTATATCTTCTCAGTTAACAGTAATGAAGGAGTCGTGCCCAACAATAGGCTAAGAATGTTAGATGTTAATTTGAAGGGCATCCTAATGTTCACAGTGAATCAAAATGTTCAGAAAACACTTACTTGAGATTTACACTGTTTAATTTATAAGGTCAGCTCTAGGAAAGACACAGTGCTGCAATCAAATATGCGTTCACACTTGCAATGAGTGTTTCTGTATCCTCTGATGTTAGCTGCATGCTAATTTCTTTCTGGACTAGCAAGCACCAGCTTTTCCTCAACTCTTAGTAGTATGGATGCACAAATATGGGTGAGTTTGTGCATATTGTCCATATATAGTTGTGAATGTTCCAAAATTCTTATTTCTATAATCATGAGGAAAATGCAATAAGTACACAAATATGCACATATATATTGCGTGTGTGCCTGTGCGTGCCTGTGTGTGTGTGTGTGTGTGTGTGTGTGCATGTATATATGTGTGGATGAGTATATCATCTTCTTACACACAAAGACAGTGCTGACTGGTAACCATATGATTTTTCTCCAGGAGTCAAAGCCTTTACTTAAAGCTTTGTCTGAAATAAGCAGGATATTTATGTTCCTTAGATAAAGGAAATAATCTTGGAGAAATGAATAATATGAATAAAGGAGATGTCTTTATAATGTTTGGATTTATTTAATTTTCTTATTGAAAGTAGCCTCTACCAGGAAAAGACTAATCTATCCTTGCCACGCACTGTAGCTGCAAAGTTTAACACATGAGCATGCATAGATCTTGGCAAATGTCTTTATGCAAATGGAATTCCCAGGAGCGTTTGCCTGCACAATAGTTTTAAATACTGACAGCTCCAAGGTGAGTTACATTTTAATCTTTCATTACATAGTTTTAGAGCCTTTTGAGGATCTAAGGTATATGCCAAAGTCAGTAGTAGTAGTATGTTGGCTTTGAGTCTCAGTCAGGCTCCCAACATTTTAGTAGCTAAGAAATTAAATAGAATGGGTCCTTAGGGCATAGAGTACTTTAATAATACTCACTTTTAAATACTGACATACTTTCATTGATCTTTTAGATTTTAGGTTATTCATCTAAAATCTGAGAGTCTTTATGGAATTATTTGAAATTGTGAACCTTATGAGTTTGAGAGTCATAATTCATGACTAGGAGGTATAAGGAAACTTTTAATAAATCTCGATCACATTGGAAGCCTTAAGGATGTAAAATGAAGTAGTCATGCAGGTGATTTAAATTCAGTCTGTGATAGAAGTATTTTTTTCAATGCAATGTTTTAAAAATAGAATAATAGGTCATCTTACCTTATCTCAAATATATCTTTGCTGATTATTCTTTTTTTTCTTTTCTTTTCTTTTCTTTTCTTTTCTTTTCTTTTCTTTTCTTTTCTTTTTTTTTCTTTTCTTTTTTTTTCTTTTCTTTTTTTTTCTTTTCTT
>NC_034606.1:16952115-17001598 GCF_900095145.1 Mus pahari | reverse complement strand
GCCTCTGCTTCCCAAGTGCTGGGATTAAAGGCGTGCGCCACCACGCCTGGCTCTATTCTTTATTTATAATAGCCCTCTTAGAGTATGTCTACTATCATTATATGTTATTGTTATAGAACATTCTGGGCTTTAAGTGCTCCATGTACAAGAGTGAGACTATAACAAAAATCAGGATAAGCCTCTAAATGTACAAAAATGTGTGAAATCATTGCCACCCAAAAAAGAGTTGATGCGGAACTCAGAGAAATCTCAGTGTGGAATCCATACGATCTGGGCTGTTCTGAGTTATCTACTCAGTACTTGGAAATGGGTCATTTAGCATCCTTTCAGTGTTAGAACATCCCCTAATTCACCTTGTAGCTGCCATTATTTTTCATGCATGAATCTGTTTTTTTTTACTTCATGTCTTCTATTAATTTATTACTCAATAGACAGTGCGTCTATTTTCTGTTGGTTACCCTTTTTATCAAAATGTATAGTGTTATAATCCATGTTGCAGACCTAAGAAGGACAAAAGTCTTCTTACAGTGCAACTGCATTCAAGAGTTTTAGTTACAACATACTTTAAATGCATTACCAGACTTCCCCAAATTAAGGGGAATTTCCGAACCTTATCCTTCACTTCACTAAGAACAAGATAAACCATAGAGAGGAAGAAGTGAAAAGTAAGTGTGGCATGTGAGGTTGCACAGAGGACAAATGCCAGTATGTCTGCAGGACGTGGTCAAGACTAAGGCGTGGGCTCATTGGAAAAACAAGCTGAAATCATGGGGTCTGTTCTAATGCTGCTGCTCATTCAATGAGTTCTACATCAGTGCTTCACTGAGTGCTATGAGAAATAAACATAAATTTGTTCATAGAAAAGTACTCATTGTTTAATTGCAAAGCAATCCTGGGTTAAGGTAAGTTTTATATGTGTGCACTGTTACAAAGTTTGCTATGTAGATGGAGAGCTGATACACCATATTCGAAAAAGGATAGAAAGCAGAAATGATAGATTCTGATACCTAGGAACTTTAGATAAAGGAATTTTCAGTGATAATGTCATAATTGCCATGTGATTGAAGAAGTAAAATTACTATTTAAAATTAATCAAGCAATGCAAAACTTTACTGAGGGAAGCCAATGAGCAGATACCATAACGAATTAAAAAGCATAATTGTTGAAAATTGAAGAAAGCAAATAGGATAATTGACAGATTAGGTAATAATAAAGAGCCTATGAGGAAATCACAATGTGACATTAGAACAGTATTTTAAAATAAATATTCATTTATTTAAATATTTAATTAATTTAATTATCTAATTTGTCTGGATGTTTTGTCTGCATGTTTGCTTGATGACTCAGAGACCAGAAAAGGGTGTAGGATTTCCTGCGTCAGGAGTTGCAGGCAGCTGTGAGACACCATGTGGATGCTAGGAATAGGACCATGGTCTTCTGAAAGAGCAGCCAGAGCTCTTAATTGCTGGCCTAGAGAGAAAGGTTTAAAGAGATTAGCAGGGCAGTTGAAAATATAAAACCAGATAATAAATACTATATGGAAAAGAATGAAATCTTTACATAAGCACAACAAATTATCATCTTAGAAGGAAAAATAGAGAACGGCATGGTTGGTATTTGAGGAGAAAGTAACAGACACTATTTTCCAGGACTCACTGATACAGAATGCATGGATACAAAGTGGCATAAACCACACTAAGGAATATATATCTATATCTATATCTATATCTATATCTATATCTATATCTATATCTATATCTATATATATATATATATATATATATACCCATAAGTATATTATTGAAATCCAAAAGCCATGATCTCTAAGAGGAGCTTTAGACAAAACGTAAATGAGGTACTCAGAAAGGAGAAGTTATGCGACATGCTCTCATTAGCAAAGTGGGAAACCGGAAGCAGGAGGAATATTGGCAAATGAAACCAACCTGGTTTTGCTTGCCACCCACCCAGACAATCTCTAAGGATATAAGAGTAAATAAAGACAGGTTCAGATAAGACCTGGAAAACAACTCTATCACAGGTACCTGTCATTGTCATCTTTATGAATAATTTTAAGATGGTTGTTCTATATCTTTCAGTTTGAAATAATTAACACTGGATGCTCAGAATAATGAGGCTATGGTTTAATATTATCTTAAAAGGTGCCAATGGAAAATGGATAATATGTTTGATTGTACTGAAAAATAGATATTTATGCTCAGTACTTAATTATCAGGAATCTGAAAATGCCAAGCCTCCTGAACATCAGTTCAGCTTCTAAATTAGTAAAACCATGGTAATTATAGTGAGATGAGCGCTAGGTTTACATTTTTTAAATAGTGCCTAATAAA
The DNA here is from genome assembly GCF_900095145.1 of Mus pahari. Lineage (NCBI taxonomy): Eukaryota > Metazoa > Chordata > Mammalia > Rodentia > Muridae > Mus > Mus pahari. The sequence continues at coordinate 16,999,250 of NC_034606.1, read as the reverse complement.
TCAATGCCTGGAATACTCAGATGCAGGCATCATTTTTATCTTAAAACTACCACTGTGAAACAGAACAATACTAAGGATATTACAGACCATGGAGAAAATAATGTATAGTAATTTTTACTTTTATTTGTAAACATTAATTACAAAAAATTCCAGAAATGCCCTAAATGTATGCAACATAGTCATCTGGGACAGGGAATGTTGCTCAGTGGGAGAGTGCAAAGGAAGTGCAAGGCTGTAAGTTCCTTCTCTAGCTCAGCAAAACAGAAAATAGAGAGCTAGCCTTCGAATAAGGAGAACCTTAGGCTTGACTTTCAATTTATGACAGGTTTTATATTGCTTACTATTTGTTGCTTGCTTTTCTTTTATTGGAAGACTTTTTTTTTTTTTTTTTTTTGAGACAGGGTTTCTCTGTAGAGCTAGCCCTGGCTGTCCTGGAACTCACTCTGTAGACCAGGGTGGCCTCAAACTCAGAATTCCGCCTGCCTCTGTCTCCCAAGTGCTGGGATTAAAGGCGTGCGCCACCACCACCCGCTGGAAGACATATTTCTACTTTGAATACTTACATATTAGGGCATATCACCCTTTTCCAAATGAATTACCAACTGGAATTTTCTAGGTAAATGGAATAGACAGTTTAACCTATTTGAAGATGAAGTACCCTCTTTATTAAAGGTAGTTACTACAAACTATTAGTGAGACTATTGAAACTTAAGCAATAAACAGGGCATTTCTTCCCAGTAAGACACTTCACTTCTAAAGTATTTTGGCACATGTCTGTAATTCTAAAAAATGATAGGTGAAGTATCAGAAGGATAAAGGCCATTCTCAAATCATCTTCGATGTTAAAACAGTGTCTGAAAGCTTACATCTTCATTCAGATATATGAGGCAGAGAGGGAGAGACACTGGGGATGTCTTATGACACTGACATACCTCCTTTAACAAGGTCACACCTCCTAATCCTTCCCAAACAGTTCTACCAACTGTAGACCAAATATTCAAATGAGCCTATGGAGGCCGTTTTCATTCAAATGACCCTACCATTAGAGTTTTGTCAAATATATAGTGGTTTTTTTTGGCTTGATTTTTTTTTTGGGAAACATTCCTGATCCTGTTATGAATTATGAAAATCAAAAGAACCCCTTGCACTGAATGAATTAATGCTACTTTTGCAATAAAAGCTAACTGCACATTGCAACTCAGAAGGACACTGAATAAATATTTTTATATCATGTGAACATTCTATGAAAAACTATAAACCTTTTTCTTTTCACAGCAATTCCAAGTTGTGTAAATTGAAGTACAAATTGTTTTTTTTTTTTATAGATAGGTTTTTTTTTTTCCTGAAAAGAAATGATGATTTAGATGTTCATGCTTTGGAATGACATCACATGGCCTGTTTTATAAATAGTTATTGTCCTCATTCTCTTTTCTATCCTAAGACATTTTGTAGTCCCCCCTTTATTGTTTCATTTTGTCAGTAACTTTACTCATTTTAAATCATTGCAAGATGTTTATGCTTCTGCATAGTCAAAATCAGATTGTTAGTCTGGGAGTTAAAAATTTTGTGACATTAACTGTGTGTAGACAAAATGGGTGAAGCATCATTTCTCTACCTTATTGTCCATCAATAAACCTTGGACTTGAGAACCTTGTGTTTTTGGTGTTTCATCATTAGACATGCTTCATAACAAGACACATTTATCAATCCAGAAACTATTATGGACCCTCCCCTGTTTGTTTAAACTGTGTTTATCATGTTTCTCTCTTCCTGGTGGTCTTCTTAGGCTTGAAATGTATTCCCACCACCACCACCACCACCACCACCACCACCACCACCACCACCACCACCACAAGCACCAATGCATTAGGTGGCCCTTTCAATGGATTGACCAAACTGTTTCCTCTTTTCATTTCTGTCTACAGTGATTTCTTCCTTATCTCAAACTTGCCAAAACAGGCTCTATTATCCTTTGATTGCTAGTTTTATGTCAGCTTGACATAAAGTATAGTCATCTGATAGGAAGGAATCTCAACTTAGAAAATGACTCCTTAAGATCAAGCTGAGGGCAAGCCCATAGGACAATTAGTGATTTTGTTTGAGAGTCCAGCCATTGTGGATGAGGACCCACCCCTTATCTGTTGTCCAGTGTTCTCGAAGAAAGCAAACTGAGCTAGTCATGAGGAATAAGCCAGTAAGCAGCACCCTTCCATGGCTTCTGCATCAGTTCCTGCCTCCAGGGTTCTGCTTTGTTTGAGTTCCTCTCCTGACTTCCCTGATGACAAATGGTGATAATGAAATATAAGCTAAATAAACCTTTCTCCCTAAGTTGCTTTGGTCATGGTATTTCATCACAGCAGTAGTAAGCCTAACTCGGCACCTTCTTCTGGAAAGGACAGCTCCTTCTTGGCCTTTGGAGTTATAGACCTCCCTCAGAAAGGTCCTTCCCTTTCCTTAGCAACCCTCATTCTATCTCTTTCATGTTATTCTTTCCACACATCATCCTTGTGCCTACATATTTACGTATAGTGAAGCTTGCCATCCTGACTAGCCTGGAAGTGCCAAGGAAGCAAGGACTGTGAGTTCCTATTTTACCTGGATGTAGCCAGGAGCTGGTCAAGTGATATATTGATGATTATCTACAATTGGACTAACTTCAAGTGATAGCTTATAGAACTTACTATGTATTTTTGTTGTTGATGTTGACATATGAAGGAAGTAAAACGTGCTTCATAAGATATTTGAAGAGTTAAGTCAGGCTTTTTAATCAAAGAAAAAAATGCTTTATTGAAAAAAGTTGTGTGCCTTCTCAGGTTTTTTTTTTCTTTCTTTCTTTTTTTTTTTTTTACAGTTAAATACATTTTTGAATCAAACATTTGTCTTAATATAGTTGTTTTGTCTTTAACAATGGAGATGTTATAAAATCTGGCAATGAGATCTCTTTGTTTTATGACTGTTAAAAAGAAAGCACACACATGAACACATATACACATATGCAGGCTCCTTTAACAGATATATTTGTACAGCAATTGACATTCTTTTTGATACCCCGCAGACATATAGTTTGCTCAGTTTTTATATCTGTCTACAGATCCTGCAATTCCTTTAAAAAATTCTTGTTTCAACACATCTTTCCTTGTAGACTATATATATCAGATAGCCTTATTTCGTTGACTAAATTGATTCAAGTATATGCTAGAAAGTAATATTTAATCACAGAATATTTTAGCATATTGGAAAGGTATAAAAAGGAACTTGGCCTTAAAAATGTCAATGTATTTATAATGAGACGGTGCCTCACTTTAGGTTAGATAAACAAAAGTGGAAAGGCCATTGGTTAAATCATGAATAGCGATTTAGCTAATTTAGATCTGATGATTATCCATAAAGATAAAACGAACAGCAGGTGATAATGAGACTAAATGCCCAGTTCTAATGGTAATTAACTGCCTCCCTGTGTGAGTGTATGCGTGTGTGTATGTGTGTGTGTGTTTGTACTAAAGTAAACTTCACGTTAATATGGAACTGAAAATGCCTGTTAATTTAATTTTAATTTTTGAGTGTTGACAATATTGCATTTCTTTCAACTTCTGCCTCATTGCATGAGAGAAGTCAGGTGCATGAGGACGGTTTTAGCACAGAGCATTCATTCCCTTCAAAATTCTGGCTTCCCATTGACTCTTTTCTTCCTTCCAGGAGAGCACACAGCTGCTATAAATGTCGTCAGTGCAGTTTCACAGCTGCTGACACTCAGTCACTATTGGAGCACTTCAACACAGTTCACTGCCAGGAACAGGAAATCACTACTGCTAATGGCGAAGAGGGTGGCCATGCCATACCCACCATCAAAGAAGAGCCCAAAATTGACCTCAAGGTCTACAGTCTGCTAAACCCAGACTCTAAAATGGGAGAAACAGTTCCCGAGAGCATTGTCAAGAGAGAGAAACTTGATGACAAGGAAGGGCTGAAAGATAAAATCTGGACTGAGAATTCAACTGATGACCTTCGTGGTGTGGCTTGGAGAGGGGCAGACATCCTACGGGGTAGTCCATCCTACACTCAAGCAAGCTTAGGGCTCTTGACGCCTGTGTCGAGCTCCCAAGAGCAGACAAAGACTCTGAGGGACAGCCCCAATGTTGAAGCTGCCCACCTGGCACGACCTATGTATGGCTTGGCAGTAGATACCAAGGGCTTCCTGCAAGGGGCTCCTGCTGGCAGCGAGAAGTCTGCATCTCTTACCCAGCAGTATCCTGCCTCCGGAGAGAGCAAGACCAAGGATGAATCCCAGTCGCTGTTACGGGTAGGAAGGTTTCCTTATTTAAAATAATTTATTCTGAACATACATTTTGTAAACTTAGCCTAATGTATTGTGTAGTGACTTTAAATAATCTGTATTGATGCAGTGATATTTTATATTCATGAAGGCCAAAGGAGCAGAGAGTAGCTCTTAGGGGCTTGTGCCTAATACACACATGCAGTCCAAGGTAGGCAATTCCCTATTTGTCTTTGCTCTCAGCTGTGATGAAGGCTGGTTAATCATTCTTGGTGATTATGCAAAACAACAAAGCTGCCTTTGGAGCTGGGAGCTTTCTAATCCCATAGAGATGCTCAGCTGTATTTGAATAATGATCTGACTGCTAAATTTTAAGGTGCTATAATACAGTACACAGTTGATAAGGGAGTTTAGCAGAGATTAAAACAGTAAGAATGGAAACTCCTGGGCGAGATGTTAATCCGGAAAGCAGCATTTCTTAAAACACACACACACACACACACACACCAGTGCCTGTAGTTCAGTTGTTAGGAAGAATGAAAAAAATGAACAAAATCTAAAACTGAATGGTGCACTTAATGCCCAGAGAAGAGCTCCTTGTATTTAATATTCTCAGGGCCTTTTAGGGATGGAAGAAATGGGGTGGGAATGAGATGGCATCTACAGCTAATTAATCTTCACTAGTGTGTTCCTGCAATGTAGACACAGTGCTCTGAAAACTTATTTTATCTTTTGAAACGTCATGAGTTTCCACATGCTGTTTATGTGTCCTGCTCAAGGCAGAGAGCACCCTTCAGCATTTTACCTCAGTGCTGAGAAAGTTTAGTAACTGCTGCATGGTTTTGAAACTATGTCCCTGCACAGAAGGTAGGATCAGAAACCAGCTCACTTTACAAACACACCTGTTTAGGAAATGGAGTTCAGTCTGCCCAGGGCTTTGACCTCTAGGTCAGAGAAGACCCTCTTTGGTGTCTGTGGAGTAGAGCTAAAGAATGTCCCTTGGAGGTGACACAGTTAGTTATGAAAGTCATTACGTTTTCTGACTGATGTTAAGCCCTAGAATTAAGCATTGAATGTAGAAGAGGGGGGTACCTTGTACCATCAAGAAATGAAGCCTTTTTCTTGTCATCTGGCAGGAGCAAATGTTCTCCAAGTAACTTTGGAAAGAAAGCAAACAGTCCTGTATTCTCAAGGAACATGCTCACGTCAGGCCACTTCCATTGTAGAACCATAGGTAGATGAACCTGTATGATATATAGTGTAGCTTTTTTAAAGTACGTCATGATTTTTTTTGAGGGGGGGTGGTCTAAGAGGCCTTCTATGGTTTCTATTTGAGAGGGAGAATGATGTTATCTGTGTTATTGGTGTCCGTTGACACTTAACACTTGGGTGGTCAGTCTCCTTCAGATCACCTGAGCCTCTTCCTGGCTTCCTTGTTCACATCACTGACATTTCTGCTTGGCTCTGAGTTGTTTGGATTTTTTATTTTTTTAACTACTTCCAGTGTGTCAACCTTCCTGCCTCCTTCCACCAAGGACTTGGAATGATAAGTAGTTGATTAAGCAGCAGACTGAAAGCCCTAGCAGTGTTGTGATCAGGCCGAGGAGGATAAAACTTCTCAAAACAATTCCTTCTTTTCAGTTCCTTTACTTCCTTAATTCCCTGACTGCGAGTTTCTATTGCACCATTTCAACTGCCCTTTCACTTCCTCTGCATCAGTTGCTGACGTAGGAGAACCTCAGCACAACTCAGTCTTTAATGAACGCCTCAATCCCTTACCTTGTGATTTATGAGTTTTGAAGTCGGCCATTTACTTCATTTCAGAGTATAGGCACACACACACCTTTTACAGGCTCTCATTCTTCTGTGATGTTAATCGAATGCGAATCTTTAAGATTTATACTTTGTGTTATAATGATTCCTTTGGGGGAATCTCTAATTCTATTAACTATTTGGAATAGAAAGAGTGGGCCGGCTTGGTTCATTGAGCAATATTTGGCTTGATTTCTTAACTGAATTTCAAATTTTTGATCTGTCCTATCTTCATGAGCTTTGAAAGAAACCTAGTCACATTGACAAGTGGAGAAAATTTTGGTTGAGAAATTGAGGAGATTTGTATTCTTGGTGGTGGAATAGGAGATGCTTTATGATCATAGCAAATATACCTTCTGTTCATTCTGGAAGGAAGTGCCCTGCAGAGTATCATTGCCATGTTTACTAAAGGCAAAAATTATGTAGTTCTATTGTGTCATTGTAAAACTCCAAACCAGTATCATCTTTATAAGAGCAGAATAAAAGTATAGAACTGATGGGAGTGAGATGCCGCGTTCTACCTATGTATAGGGAAGAGCATGAACTTTGGAGTTTCTGAAGCAGAGTGGAAGGAGCTGGGAAGTGAGCTTCTCTCCAATGTGTGTGTTTACTTATAGTAACCATAGTAACTCAGGACATGGAAGTCTTTTTTTTTTTTTTTTTTTCATGGCTTGATCAGTACAGCAGCATGCAGCATAGTAAGCTAGTAAATGCTTTTATAAAAATTGCTGTTGTCGAGAGGAAAAAAAAAAAACTTTAAATCATTCTGGCAAGATGTACAGACTGATAGAAAAAGTCAGGTGCAGAAAGGTTGTCCTAGATTTGAGGTCCTAGAATGTGTTGGCTTCACGTAGTTCAGGACTGATAAGAGATGAAAACACTTTCAGTGACTAGGCCAGATGTATTTAGGCTTCTTTCATAAAGCATGTGACTATAATGCTGCTCTCAGGATGGTCGTTCTCCGAGAACCCGTCTTATTTTATTTTATTTTATTTTAATTAATCAATGTTTTTTTTTTTTTTTTAAACTGGGTCTGCTGGTAAAGTTTGCTTTTTTCCTACAAGTATAGAAGGAAGCACTCCAGAGGAGCTTCCTGTTCTTATTTCTTTCATCAGCACCAGCCCCTATTTCCTGTCAGTGTATTTGCTTGTTTTTATTTTTTCCCTTTTGTTGTGTCTAGGTCTAGAACAGTGCTTGCCCTTTGTTTGGGGGCTCTCAGGCCATTTGCTTATGTATGCTCTCATTTCGTGAATGTCCTCCTGTTTTTGCTTTGTTATGAATGGTAAAGACATGTAAAGAGCTCTAAATTATTTATGCCACCTGTGCGGATCACTGAGCTCAGATGGTGACAAAGGACATGTTGGCTTAAAGTTTTCCCTTGTAATTCCCTTTTGAAAAAGTCAGACTTTTTATTGCAGTCAGTATGACTATAATGTCTTTGAGTATTTTGTGAGTTTGAAGGAATAGTAACGATTTTTGGTTAAGTAAAACTTTTGATATATTTTTGATAAAATTTTTTACAATAGTCCACAGTTATATGCACAGTTTGCTTTTTAAATGGAGTGCTCACCAAAGTTTAGTAAATACAAAACCAGTGTTTTTACTTATATTTCAATTTGGCCTCATGAAGAACTTATAAATATTCAACATTACCTATGCCAAATTGGGATAATCAATTAGTTATATGTTTTAAAATCCCTTTTCCCTCCGTATTTAAGTGGTGGATTATGATGCTGACTGGCGCATGCACAACTTTACATCTTTTAATCTGAGCAGTGTATCTATGTATTTACTTTTAGGGAAACAAATAACAAATATAATTGTATTGATCTTTTTTTTTAATTTCTGGTTTATCCTTCTGGATTTTATTCATACACTACAATTTTTTAAAGTTACTTTTTGTGACATAGAAATCGTTCAACAGAAAAGCAAACAGATAGGGAGAGAAAAAAAAAGTTGAACCTTAAATATCACAACGATTTGGCCAGTAACAAATGGAGCTTTAACTGAAGCAAAGGCCCAACCAGAGGAATTCGAATGAATGAGTCTTTAAGAGGAAGCAGGGCAGGCTCCAGCCAATAGTTTGTGGAGAGACAGTGTCCTGGTTGCATTTGTAGACACAAACTCTTCCTTAGGTTTGAGCACTCTATTAGGAACTTCCTTCAGCCCACTAGGGGAAACTGAGCCACAGTGGCATTGATTTGGGGGTCTGTTGCTTCAACATCCTTATCAAAGTGTTGGTTTTTAACATCTACACCCTGCACCGCTTTGGCCTTAGTGGAGACTTTTAGATGTGGGCCTCGGGGAGTTGAGTTCCGTGGCAGGCCACTACCTGCCTGCAGGAAATCCAAACATCTATCTCTGACCCAGGATCTGCTTGCCGCCTTCTTTGCAGCGCTGCTGTGTGGCTTAGTTAATTAATGTTTGTCAGCTCATTCTAGGTCCTAAGATTCAGAGGGCCTGATAAGCGAAAGTAGCCTGATTATTTGCTCATCTTGTAAATGTGATACTGAGGCAGTACAAAGCAGAGGTTCTTTCTCTTTTTCTTTAGCAGTGTTAAATTTATAGCCTAGAGGCTGCTGATTCTGGAGTCCTTTCAGATGCAAAAATGTTCTTTTGGAAGCAGCCATGCAAACAAGCCCCCATGATGAATACCTTAACAACAACTGACATAAGACCTCAGGAACCTTTTTTAAACTAAAGATGATCTCAAGTGAAAAGAGATATTTATTGTTGTGCTTCATATTTAATGAAAACCAAACCATCATACAGGAAATACTGACTTAATGTCTATGTAAATAACCATTTCCCTCAGCATCTTTGAACGTTTTAAACATGTATAGTCTCACAGGAACAGGTGAGGCTCTGTCAGAAGCACACTAATATATTACATGCCTATTGGAAGAATAAAACATAATCCTTACTATTTATTCTATCCAGATATTGTATAATTCTTGTATAATTATCTGCCTGTATTTTGTATTGATGCCTTCCTTGGGGGAGAAAGGGCTGGCAACTGTTGGAAAAATTTATGATATAAACTCAAATTTAGTTTGATTATTCTCAAAAATAAAGCCTAGAAATTGAATTTAGTGCAAGTAATAGCAGGCATGGCCACTTTCATTGTGTTTACTAAGGTAGTTTTTTTTTTTTCTTCTTACTAGTCATTAATATTTTGCAGCAAAATATAAGTTTTTGATGGATATAAAGGAATGGAATTACACATAAACAAGGTTGGATTTATTAGTTTTGCTATTGAGGATTCTAGTAACCTAATTTTATTTTATTTAGCTCCATTGGCTGAAATATGTTTTTTAAAAAAAGTATTCTCTCACACTTAAAACATGCTTGGTTGTAAACTAGACTGTAAAGTCTGGCGTGGATTCCTAGGCCGGGGGAAGCAGATATATCTTCATTCACTGTAGTTGAGATGAAGCGGTTTCATTTACTTCAGTATTTATAATTTCCTGTATGACTACCCTTCGCTTGGCTCCCTCAGTCTCCTCAACCCCTGCTCCTGACTGTAGAGGCGGTAGATACCAGGAGTTCCAAAGGGAACCATTGTTGAGTTTGTTTAGGTGTGTGTGTGTGGGAGAATATACAGGTGACCCACATTTTAGGCATACAGAGAGGTGCACAGCGATTCGGAAGTGTGACAGCCATCAGACATATCCCGATGTGAATCTAGCTTATCTAGCCTTTTCTTCCCCCCAGTAACTATCTAATGGGTAGACTTTAAATTAAAATACCGTACTGAAATAATATGTGATCATGTTGGATTTTGTTACTGTTTTCACCAAAAAAAAAAAAAAAAAAAAAAAAAAAAAAAGTAAAACATTTTCTTCTTCAGTATTTTTTCTCCTCTTTGTTTAAGAGCTTAAAGGTTGTTAAGCAAAGCCTGTTCTGTGATTGGTCTTTCAGTTCTTTACTCAGGGAAGCTTAGCAAGCCAGGGTATCTACCTCAGGATGTGGTATTAGGATGCAGTATTTTCCAGTGAATCTTTAGTCACCTCCTTCCTTCCGTTGGGAGAAACAATGCCATTATAGATGCTGATTTCTAACAGTATCTTTGCAGAAAAATTCTATAACACTTTGTTTTATAGTATATTCTGTGTGGCCAGTGCTGAGAAGTAAGAAAAAGGTGTCTTCATTCTGTTTTTATAATTATAGGACACATAAACTAAATTGAGTGTTTGATATACTTGTCCAAGTTGGGGTAGAAAATGCCTCTCAAATATAATTTGACATGTCAGCTTCCCTCTTTAAAGTAGCAGTTTTTTTAGGTTTTTTTTTTATTTAATTTAGGCATATTAATTGGGAAAATATGGACATTTGCTTACTTCTACTTTCAAGGTTAACCAGAAAATATTAAACAAACATGTTTTGAAATAAAATATACTTAATTTTCCTACATTTAGAAAGTCGTGGAAACTGAGGGGTGTGGGGATACTAGTGATGTCTTTTTACTCTGGCTTTTTGGTAAAGTCAGTAATTTATGTGGAGAAATCATAAATTCCATGACAATATGATATAGTGAATTGCATTCATCTGTAATGTTACATTTCACTTAAAGTTTTGCATTCAAGACTTATTCTTGACTATGCTTTAAAAAAAAAAAAAAAAGGTCTTGGTAGATAAATGACCCGTAAAATAATCTCTTCTCAGAGAATTAACTTCATGAACTTAGCTTATAATCCAATATATCATGAGAGCAGCTCTGTAGCTGTCTAATTGGAATTCTCACTGAAGAAGACAAAAACCTGCAATGCTACTTCAGGAAAAAAAAAAAATCATGCCCAGGAAGGCATTAAAAATGAAGGAACTGTTAAAGCATAGGCAGCTATTTATAATTAATGACTAAGCAATTGAAACTTTAACATTTCAATTTCTATTACCTTTCGGTTAATTTATTAGGGGATTAATGCCATCATATTAATTAATCCAAAATCCTTGAAGTTCAAATTATTTCTGTTCCTTTTATTTAGTTGAGGAAATGAAGGCAGTGGTTTTACTTAGGTTGCCAGAAGTCATTCTGCATGTCATGGCAAAGGTGACATGCTGCCTGGGCTGTCAGATTAGAGTCCCTGTGTAGCCTCTCCTGCCTAACTTTGATTGCTAATAAATGCTTGGGGGACTACACTCTCACTTTCAGGGTGAGTTTGCTTTTCTGCACACCCAGCAACTTATGTGTGTATGAATAATATTGAGAAGCAGAGTTCTGAAGTTTTGCAAGAGTGACACATGTCTGTTACAAGGAAGAGAACTGTACAGAAAATAAAAACCATGATGGCACTCCAATGCACAGGTAATTTTCTGTTCATATTTTGTCATCAGATATATCATTTAGGTACACTCACATATTTATTTTATTGAAACATAGGACTATGTACCCTATCATTCCATAGTTTGCTTTTCAATTTAACAACGTGATGTGGAAGTTTTTACTTGTTCATAAAGGCATGTCACAATATTTGTTTTAAGGCCTTATTATTACAGCTACCTACATCATATGTTTAATGAATTTACTGATGAACATTTAGACTATTTCCAATTTTACTTATAAAGAACACTTAAAAGCTAGGCCTCAACATTCATATCAGTAACACCAGTATTCAAAATGTTGGGGCAGATTAATTCCTATGGAGTTCAAGGACAGCTTGATCTACACAGAAAGTTCTAGGCTAGCCCTAGGCTACAAAGTGGTGAGATTCTGTCTTCAAAACTATCTAGTCAATCACAGAAACATAACAATCATAAAAAGAATTCATAATTCCCCTGTATCTATCACTTTTCATTTCTTTGATATAGTTTTTATATAATTCATAAGTTGTATGAGAAAATATGTCTAATAACTAATAATATTTTGCTCACTGTTTTTTAAAATGGTCCCTTTTCATACAGAAATTCCAGTCATAATAAGCATGGAGAATAATATGCAGTAAATCCTTAGGGATAGGCTGCTGACTCATAAATGGAGCATTAAGGGAGATAAAAAGAATAGAGAGAACAACTAATAATTTCAGATATCAATTTCTTAATGTCTTTATGAACATACACACATATACTCCCTAGATGTATCTTAAGTATAGTTTATAGATTAGTTATTAGACATGCTTAGTTTTAATCTTAGTCAAAATTTATATGTGTCATTCATGTAGAAACAGTCCCTGTAGATTAGCTTATCTGTGTGTGTATAACTTTCTCTCTCTCTCTCTCTCTCTCTCTCTCTCTCTCTCTCTCTCTCTCTCTCTCTCTCTGTGTGTGTGTGTGTGTGTCTCCCTTATACCAATTTTGGTGAATCTTGTTTTCCTTAGATACAGTTCGAGTGTATCTATGGACAACTGTGTGGACTTTGAAGGCATAAGAAGACAGAACTCTAGTTTGGTTCTTTGAAAGATGTCTATCTTTACTGTCTCATCAGGTTTATACTTCTATTCCATAACAAATTATTTCTGTTATGAGAGTATCAGAATACCTGAGTTGAGGTGTACCTGCATTTGTGGCTTCAGGATATGCACATCACATCATTGGGTTTTATTTACAGGTGAATACTAACTCATGATACTAATTTTCATGCAGTTTGTTAAGATGGACTTTGTCAATTTCCTGTTGAAACTTAAAACATTCTGATGAGTGATTTAATCAAAGGTCGACATAGTTATAAGACACAAACCTTATATTTAAGCTTAATAAATCTGAAGAGAGATTAGTTTATCTGAAATACAAATTGAAATATGGCTTTCATTTAGTAGCTGAAAAGTCATAAGGCATCAATATCCGTCACAATCTGATACATGAAAAAAATACATTGTTTACGCTTAACATATGAAACAAAAGAATGCTTCTATGTAAATAATCATGTTGCATAAAAGTCAGGCAATTAGAAGCTGCTCTATGATTCCAGGGTCAGGGGAGGGGGACAGAAATATACACAAATATATGAAATAAAGTGGCCCTGGTGGCAAAATGACAGGAAGAAAATTTGTGTCTTTAGTTGCTGGTATTGAGCACTGATGCCTGTTTTGTTCTCTGTCAGATGTACTGATCAGAATTTTGGATGAGGGAACTAATTTTAGTAGGTGGGGTGCAAATTTCTTAAGAGTCCACGAATAGACTCTAATCCCAGCTGTTTCATTGCAAATATAAAAATAAAATTGGCTGTGAATCACTCAAACTCTGTTTAATGGGTGTGAATAATTCTGTTTCATCCCACTGAAATCTCGAAACTATAAACCTATCTTAGTTCTTTATGTTCTTTCAGAGTTCATATCTCATTATTCGGAGATGACCTATTTGAAGTATGGGTGGTCATAATGAAAGGGGCCATATTTCTAATTAGCCCCTGTGGTTTTCAGCATTGCTGGTAGCCTCTAGCTTGAGGGTAAGAGTAGAGATGAAATTGGTGTATCCTGATAGGAGGAGAGATGGGGAGGAAGTTGGGGAGATAGTGAAAGGTGACATTTTAATTTGGATACATTATGAAAAAGAAAGTTATATAAAAAATTTATTCTCAATAAAAGAAAAAAGATAAAAGAAAAAGAATAAATATTAAAATCTCCTTTTTAATTCTATTTAGCATAGTAATTGCAATAATTGTGTGAGTGCATCAAAAAAAGAAAAGAAATGAAAAGAAACATATCTAAGGGATAATTGAGAATGCCACGTCTTTTAGAGAACAGATGGAGTAAAGGGAGTTCAAATGACTTGATTTTCACTTAATTGTTGAGAACTTGTAAGCCTAGTTTGTACAAAATATCCTAGAAACACTTGCAACATAGGCAGACAAGTTGTAGATACAAGGGTTTTGACTTGCTTATAGACTCTGAGGAGAGATAATATTCAGTAGATGGGTTCAGTAGCTCAGCACAAAAGGCAGATGTGAGGTCTCCTGGAGTAAATCTAAGTGTGGTTTAGAGGACCTTTAAATTTTTTATTTATTAGAGAATTTCTCCACTTTCCTTTCCTCCCTGCAATCTTCCCTATGTACTCCATTCTGTTTTGCCTTATGAAATCACTACCTTTTATTCTTTATTTGTTAGTAATACATGTGCTTGTGCTTGTGTGTGGGGGGGCATGTGTGCACACTAAAATATATAAATACAATTTGCACAGTCAATTTAGGGTTACTTGAATGTCTATGATATTATTTCAGGACTACTTTTAATAATGTCTACTTAGTGCACTCATTAAATGAAGAGTCTGTGAAGTTGGGTGTTTATCCTTTGGGTATTGAAAAGTAGTCTTTGGGATACATGAAGAACAATCAAAGAGAAGAAATCTTAACAAATTAAATACAACCAGAGTTTTGTGACTCCAACTAAAAGTAATGTGTGAACCCCACCTTTAGGGATGGATGCTGTTTTGACATTTTCACGTTTAAACTCCACTGTGTATGCCTAAGTTTTTTCCTAGTTAATAGAGTTCAGAAACACCACAGGGACATGTACACTCATGTTCCTGCTACATGCTAACCCAAAAGAAAAGTTAAGTAAGGATCTTTAGAGAAGAAGTGGGATATTAAAGTATACCATAAACAAAAATAACATTTTTACTTGTGTGAATAAATGTAAAAGAACATACACAATCTTTTTTATAGTCATTTAAGATATCTGCCATATGTACTTTGCCTACTTGATTGATACACTGTATACAAGAACTGTCATAATTATTTTCCTAGGTTATTGTTCTTATTTACTGATTATTTCTTTTAGATTTGACCTATTGTATGTCTCATTTGATGTGTTGTCACTGAGAAGAAAGACAAATGCTTGGTTCTGACATGTCACCTGTTGTTTAATGGCTAAAACTGTTACATATCATAATACTGAATTACATTAAGTCATTTTAAAAGCATTCTACTTCCTTCTTTGTTTAAATTCCAGCAATCCCTAGGATATTCACAGGGTGGTTAATGGACGTCTTGATTAAAATCTTCCAAGCTTTAAGGCTTTTATTCTTGTAAACAAGAGGGATCTGAGACATTGGGCTCATTATGTCTTTTTATTAGCCTATTTACCCATTTAATGTTAACAAAAAAAGTCAAGTTTTTTTCTTTAGTTTTGTTGTAATAAATACAAATTAATGCCTTTAAAAAAGTCGAGCACACGCCATTGTGTGATGATCACAGAATTTATGGTATTTCTTCAAAAAAATTCTCTGAAGACATATTCTAATTATTTTAAAACTAAATGAGCTGCCTTGGGTGTACCAATTTTCCATGATTTACAATAGGTCTTTTAAGTTTTATATCTAGACTGCTTTTAAGTGGCTCTTTCAAAATATGCAGGACTATGAACCCCACACACTGATGTATTCAACCTGTACTTGCTTCGTAATATCTAGCCAAGCTATAAGTAGACAAAGTCTTTGTACAATTAATAGATGTTGTGGACTCAAGTTTATATTTGGGCTCAGCAGCATAGATTCCATGACCAGTTCAAACACATTCTACCTTTTTAGGGCTGGATACTACCACATGACATTTTGAGATGCACTCAAACTTTCTGGCCTTTCTAGTTTTAACTAACAACATGGAGGTTTTAATTATGCAGTGGAGTAAAAAGAGCTCCTTGAACTGTCTGGTCCTTACCAATTTTATGTTTCACTTAATGCTGGGTTTTGTCTGTTTTTTGGGGCATGAAATGAAAGCCTATTTAGGTAAATATGTATGTGTGCGATGAATGTATGTATATGTATGTGAGTATGTGATTGTGTGTGTGTGTGTGTGTGTGTGTGTGTGTGTGTCTAAGAGTCTCCTCTGAAAGCAAGGGGCTTATTTTATTTTGATGAATATGAGATACAGTGGAGCACAGTTATGAAAGTGCAAGTACTTGCTCTTATGTTGTAGATATTTTAGAACTTTTCTCCTGTCACATCTTTGAGTACTTGAGTGCTCACATGATGTGCCATGTTTATATTTGTGCTTCATGCCAGCTCTGTTATCCTTGCCCCCCCCTTAAGTTTAGAATCAACCAGTTATTAATTGAATAAAATTGGGATGTCCATATGCATAATTCAAAATGTAGAAAGCCAGTTTTAAATTTTATTTGTGTGTGTGTGTGTGTGTGTGTGTGTGTGTGTATGTGTGTATGTATGTGCGTGTGTGTTTAAGTCTGTAGTGTTAATAAGGAAGATAAAAGAAACTTCTGCACACTACATAGATCCAGGATCAAATTCAGGCGAACAGCATTGAAAGTAAGTTCCCTTGTCCATTAAGCCACTACACTGGACCACATTTTAATTACTGTGCAAGGCTGATCATACTGACTGTATAATTTTTCTATTTGTTTATAATTGTAAATTGAATTATATTTTAATATTTCTTAAGACTGAATGATTAACAAATAACGTATGTGGATTCTTTTCAATAATATACTATTTTAATATGTTACTAAGGAATAAGAAATAAAAAGGTTATTATAGTGATCCTGAGATCACATAAAAACACATATTATTTGGGTTTTAACAGAAGGCTTTTAAGTTGGAATTTTTTTCTTTTTCTGGTGAAGCAGAACTCTTAGTGTTCACAGTTTTGATACTGGAATGCAGAGAAGCAATGTTTAGGCTTTAAAAAGATGCAATGAGTCCTAAAAGATTTGTTCTTTTGAAAAATTATTCAAAATTCATTCTCCTCATACTGTATAACTTATATTATATAAAGAAAGCTCAGGACCTAGGGATGACTTTCCTGGAAAACTGGACATAGCCCAAGTGTTAGAGCCTGAGTCTGACTGAGTCCTTGTTACCCATGTGAAAAGCCAATGCACCTTGCATTTCCAATTAGAGATGTGGCTCACTCACCAGCCACTGTTGCCAAACTGAAAGGTGAACCCAGACACAATGAGAGTCTTTCTCAAGAAATGAGGTGGGGAGTGATTGAAGAAGGTACCAGATGTCAACTCAGGTCTCTTCATACTCTCATAGATGTACACATATGTAACCAGATACATACATATAGATTAATAGATTATATCCACATGGGAACATGCATGTACACTCTCATTCTCTCTCTCTCTCTCTCTCTCTCTCTCTCTCTCTCTCTCTCTCTCTCTCTCACACACACACACACACACACACACACACACACATTCATATATACACAATCTAGATTTCACTTTTGTTGAATTTAATCAACCTGTATCATAGCTATATTATTAATTTATCCAAGATATGTTTATGTCTGTTGAACCTAAAATGTGTAGGGAGAATCATGATTCTTCTGACACTTCCTGCCTAAGGAAGGAAACCATGGCACAATGCTAGTCTCATGGTAGGTACAGATCTGCATGGGGCTGTTTATCTTAATCATTTACAGATCAATTAGAATCTAAGACTTATAGTAAAGAAAGTAAGACAAACCTAGAAAGATTTCAAGAGTTTTCCTGAACTCTAGAATGCATCCATACTGAAAAAAAAAAAAAAAAAAAAAACAGCCTCATTATCCTAATGCCTTTGCCTAGATGAGATGAATAAATGTACCTGTTTGCTGAACTGGGAACCCTATAGGCTGCATCCTTCCACCCTGATCAAATTCTAAAAACGTTGTGGAGAAAGGAGTTAGATACATGGATATAAAGTTGGCAAATTATTATATTATGCTTTTTTACTCCTCATGCTGTTCTGTGGCCGTATTTATAGCCTTTCTCTGGTATTATGTTCACTTCCTATCATTATTGGAATCTGTGTCGAGAGTCTAGATTTATGAAAAATTAACCAGTTCAAGAAAGCCTTTTGCTAAGATCTATCTTACGCAGTTATTTTCATTTAGGTGGTTTACAGGGTTGATAATTCCTTCCATCATTTAAACATCATGTAGTAAAAGTCATTTTCAGGAAATGGAACTCCACTTCGTTACTTTCTTCACTTAAAGGCTAATCTGATTAGCTTTCAAACATTTTTTGTTCTTCTCCTTCTGCACTTGAACTATGCCTATGGAAGGCATATGGATTTAAATGGTGTATTGCCATCTGCTGATAAGGGAAAGTGAGCTGCTAAATCAGACTGGCAGGCAAGTCTATTTCAGTAGATGCTATTTCAATCTGGAATGCTGTAGGAAGTCTTGGAGTATTTTAATCAGGATTATATTGATGTGTACTCCCACAGCAAGTATAGTTGTTGATGTAGTCGAAGTTGTAGAATCCTTAGGTTCTTATGTCTACAGAAAGCTGTGGAACCCTATGAAATTTCAATTCCATTAACTATGGTGGGTTTCCCACCCCCCTAAAATCTTTCTGTGGCATTTTTTTTTTTTTAAAAAAAAATAGCAATGAAACATTTTCTTTTTCCAGAAAGTAAAACATGTAAGATAAACCTTTTCAGATAAATGAACTAAAACTAAAGAAAAAAATTGCTCTTTTCCCATGATGTTCTTTTGTTGAATATTTTAATGACCTACTGTATTTTGCAAATTCAATAGCTTTGTGGAGTTTAGAGAAGAGTAAAGGAGATTCCATTAGGGTTGCTAAATGCTGATCTGTAACAATGAGAAGGAAGGGGAGCAGTTGGTCCTTTGAGCAACAGCATGAAGCTAGGCACTTGTAACTTAATTCTAACATGCGGCTAAGTTTAAGGTCTCAAAAAGGGGCACTCCTGGTTGAAGTCTCTATCAAACACTCAAACCCCACAGCCCTTTGATCTAGTTATCATGTCTACTCTGAGTACTTGCTGCAGTAAGAAAGAGGGCCAGGATGCCTCTCTTGCCTTTCCAAGGCCACACAACAGGAAGTGCAGGCACTCACACCAGCTTTGCAGATTGTGTATAACTGTGGCTCCTCCACCCAGCTCAGGAAGTGTCTGTCACTTCTTGGTCATTGGTAGCAAGTGGTGTGTTACTGGACAGTGCTACTTGTCCCAGGCTAGTGGAAGATTTTTATGTCACTTGGAAGTTTTAAGTCCCTTTCTCATGTTTATTCCAAATTTCAGTTCCCACATTTGCTTTCTATGGTTTAGATGCACAGGGAGACTTGGGGCGGAGGGTTTTTTATTCATTCTTACACTTGTAACTTGGCAATCTTTCATTATACATAGTGTCAAAATGTTTTGTTCCCAGACCCTTCTTGGCCTATTTCCTAGAAAAGGAACTTCTTTGGAAAAAAAAAAAAATCTATGTACCTGCATGTGTGGGCACATAGTGCCAGATTGCTCTACTGAGTCCAATGTCAGCCATTGATTAGAAAAGCCAAGGTGTCCATTCAGAATTTTGTTAGGTCGCCAAAGCTAAGCAAGGAAGATAGAGACAGGAAATTAACATGTGGAAAAAATATGTCTGTAACTAGAAACTGTTATGCTGAGTATCAATGTCCAATTGATGTATTATTCCCTTGATAGCAGTTATTAGAACCACTAATTTTCAACATGTGGCGAATCTTTTTGTCCATCCATTTCTGAACTTGGAGCAAGCACATCTTAGCTGTCAGTGATACATGCAATTTGGTAGTGACAACCAGACTTTTCTTTCAGAGGAGTTAACTGCTAAAACCATTAAAAATACTAAGAAAAAAAAATACATTCTTTAAGATGAGTTAAGGTATCCTCAGTGATGTAGGATAACTCTGGCACAAAAATGTGACAGAGATATGAGTTGTAAAGGAGTGATTCCCTCAGAGGTGAAGCAGGGCTGTCTTAGCATCTTGAGTTAATTTTTCAGTATATGTCTTTTCATTCACAAAACTATTTTGATGAAGGTATAGGAAGCGATTCAATTTTGATTACTTAAATTTTGGAAAAAGTGTTTATAACAAAACATTTTTAGAAAGCAGAGCTATATGGTGGTTCCAGATTATTAACCCTTTCATGGGCGTCATGTAGCTTTCCAGAGTGTGTGAAGACACACGTGCCATGGCTCACTGCAGGGACAATGTCAGTATCTTGAAAAATGAGTACTGAAGTGATGGCATTCTGGTTCCTTCTCTCCATTTCCCTGATTTCTGGAACATGGTATCTTCTACATTTCTTCGGGACATAAAAATGTCATCTGTCCCCTCAAGAAAAGAGGAAAAAAAAAAAAAAAACACAACAGAATCCTCAATCACTTAAGTGCCACACAGCTTGGGCTTATTTTGGGGTCTATGGTTAGTCAGACGGGTGACTTCATGATGTAACCAAACCATCTGTCTGAAGTATTTGTCAAGGATTCTCTGTTTGATGGAAGTTTGCCCATTATCTTCTAAGCCCTTAAGTCGGTGGGCACCATTAGCTGGAATCTCATATTCTCCACACCAGCACTCCTTACCCCAAGTAAGTACATATACATATACTAAGATAAATGATGCTTTGGGTAAACACGTATGTCCACAGTTCGGTTCTAGCTTGCTTTCAAACATTTGAAAAGTAAAAGTGCATGACTATGCAGGTAGCATAACACAGACAGAGCATAGAAATTCTTTCCCTTACATTTTTAAGAAAATGGTTAGTAATTCTTATAGTTCAGTGAGATAAGACATGTTGACTTTAAGGAAAATCAGAATTATGGTGCATGGCGTTACTTATTTCTTTATACTGTTATTTTAAATGCACCACATACCTCAGTTGCTAGAGCAATTAATAAAGTTCTATCAGAGGTATATGGCTCTTTTTCATAGAATTACTGTCTCAAACAGGGCACAGGGCACTTTGGAAAGACAAACTTCTACATTTTCACCAAATTGTAGATATTGAGTTCATCTGGTAGATTAAAGAGTTACTACATAGTGCTTCAGGGAGCATGCTATTATACATGTGGAAATACAGGCTTTTCAAATGAAAAAAAAAAAAAAAGCAAAACAGGAAACTCCCCATGTATTTAGTAATTAACTTAGAAAAATATGATCATTTTCCCCCAAAGCAACCAATAAGAAACCCATACTACTGTATTTATGACTAGTGTCTCTGTAGGAAAAAGCACTTTTTGTGCTAATTTCTTCAGTTTTAGACGCTATGTATGCTGTCAGCCTTCACCAACAGAATATGGAGTTGGAATTTTGCAAATAGTTTTGAATTTCCTTGACAGCTAACTTGCCAAGTGCTGGTGTTGGAAACCAAGGACACGTGAGAGCTGTTTGAACTTATAAAGCAAAAGCACCTGTCACCCGAGGCAGTCGGTCCTCGCCCAGAAAGCAGTTCACAGTGATCTGTGTTGGTGAGCCTCTTTGCCAGCAGAAGTCCCTGTTTTACACCAGAGGGTCAGAAATCTGCATAAAGATTCAGCATCATAGCTTCACATTCAGCTGCACTCAGATGAAGCTCTTCTTAAATTATACAGAGAAATTAGGGGTTCCAGTGTGCCCCATGATCCCCTGTCCCCAGGGCAAATGGCTTGTTAAAGTAACTAGTCTTCATATACTTGTCTTTTTTTTTTTTTTTTTATAAGCTCAGATGTTTACTGTAGACTCCTGTTAATACAGAATATTAAGATATATTTGATATTCTCTGGTCTTCTCTTCAACATTAAGAGTATTTGCTGATAAAGGCAAGCCATTGGAATTATTATTTTTTTAACCATTGGGTCCCATGGTGATCACGGAAGTATCTTTTCTTAAAAGAAGGACAAATGCAGGGGACCTGTGAATTTTTATAAGGTGCTGTCCCACACTCACAACTGTCATTGACTGTTGTCCTTGCTATTGATTCTCCTTCCAGTAATTTAGTGTGTGTGTGTGTGTGTGTGTGTGTGTGTGTATGTGTGTGTGTGTATATATATATATATATATTTGCAAAATCATTTATACCAAACAAATAGAAAATGTTCACATCAGAAAAGAGTAAATAACTAGATAGATAGATAGATTGCTTGATAAATAGTTAGAGAAGTACTTAATACAGGATTAAAAATAATTTGTGACAGCCACAGCATATGTGTATGCATATACATACATGTGTCCATATGCATATGAAATCCAGGGATGAAACCCAGGTATTATTTCTAAGTCACTTTTCATCTTGTTTTGTTTGTTTTAATTTTGTTTGTTGTTTGTGTTATTTTGTAACTTTGTCTCTTTAACCTAGAGGAAACAGAACAGAGGATTCTAGCTGTCTGGGCATACATAGGAACCCCTGTCTCCGCTTCCCCAGTGCTATAAGTACACGTGGGTTTCCATGCTTACTTGTTGAGTCGGTTCTGGGAATTGAACTTACATTCTGCTTGTGTGGCAAACCCTTTCCCTAACGTCCCATCCTCCATGTCCCCTTTTCCTTTCTTGCTTCTAGCATGCATAGCTGAAGTGCCTTTTTCAATCACTCACTGTGTAGAGTGTAATTCAGCACAAATTACTGAACACGGAAACTTTCCTTGGCATTTTCTGGCTAAGTTCATAAATGGCGGTGACCACAGCCTTCTCCCAAGAATGAGCAGTGCCTGGGTTCCATCTGCTTCTTTGGAAGATTTGGAGGGTAGAAGCAGGAATGTAACTAAAAAGGAAACTGCCCTGCACTCTCTGTGCTTTGATGAACAAGTCCAGAGACTCCGTGTGTTTTACCTCTGGCAAT
Source organism: Mus pahari (assembly GCF_900095145.1). NCBI lineage: Eukaryota > Metazoa > Chordata > Mammalia > Rodentia > Muridae > Mus > Mus pahari. The sequence goes on along the minus strand of NC_034606.1, from coordinate 16,976,704 downwards.
GTTAACTAAACTCAAGATAGCATCCATTTCTCAGGGGCGGTGAACACTCCAGCAATACCCATCATCATTGCATGACTTATCATATCTCCTATTACCTCAGCTGGAGTTTAAGTGTTATGACAGCTAGGGGAATTAAGGGAGTCGAGGAGAAGCTTAGGAGGACCTGTGACTACAAGTTAAGTCAGGGGGTTTGCTCCCATAGAAGTTTATGTTGTTAAATTTGTACAGCGAGTTTGATGAATTAAGACATTCCATTGTAAACTAACAAACAAAAGGTGTATTATTTTCCTTAAGTTTCTATGAGCTAGTCCCCCATCATTTAACTTTTACATATTCAAAAGAAGAGATGAAACATTATAAAGTTTTCATCTCCCCATCCCTCCTCCTCCTAACTAAAGCAGTGATGTAGTGACCAGGGGAAGAGATATTCATATAATATAATGGTTTGAGCTCAGCTCTCTGGCTGCAATCCATTCAATCTTGACAAATATCTGAGCTAAGTACTTTGTAAGGGGGATAGCCTTTTGTTCAGGGTGTGTGAGAAATCCTGCTGAACCAGGTTGGCTACAGAAACTAGTATCAAATTGCTTTGCTCAGAGTGGTGAATAAGAAGGTGTAGCCAACAGAAAAGTGAGGGCATTTTTTTTTTTTTTTTCCTTTAGTCTTTCTGAGCGCACCCTCACCTGGCACTTGTAAAGGACTCTTGAAGAGATTCTTTTCCTAGTTCGTTTATTGACAAATATTTGGAGTGTACATTGCTTTTGAATTTTGTCTGTTCCTTAGAAATTTTCCAGTTACCACTGGATAAATCAATACAGTTAACACGTTTTAGTTTTGTATTTTTTTGACTCGATGTTTGTTTTGTACTTGTTGAGGCTGGTTGCTTTGCATTTAATCCACTTAGTCATAGCTTTTGCCTTAGGGGATCAGCAACCTTTCATGCAAATCCTAGTCAATATAATAAAATTAATGGAGAAAAAGCATGTATCTACCCACTCCATTCATATACATAGACAGGCTCATATATTCATATATGCATGTGTGGGTGCATATACACATTCTTACAAACCATATTCTTTCCTTCACTGCTTATGTCTAAATTATACTAGAAAGTGGGAAACTTTTGTGTCCCAATACTTGGATATAGTGAGTGCCCCTGCTTAAATTTAGCAAGTATATTAATTGTTTGGACATAGAACAAGTATTTTTATATTAGTACAGTACCTTCTACTTGAAAATTGGAGAACATTCCAAATGACATACATCTTAATTTGTCAGAACATTGTTTTAACCAAGTGATAGTCCTAAGATAACAAAAAAGGTTTTATTCCTTTTAAATACAATACAGTGCAACATTGTTTAAGTTATTATTTTTTCTTTTTTCATTGTTTCTCCCTCCCTGGCAAGCACACTGATCATTGTATAGACCTGAACTACTATTCAGTTTGAAGAAAGAGAATTAATCATGATAACTATAATTAGAGATTTGTATCATGTGTCAAACTAACAAGTTTTATTTTTAATGTGAAAAATTTAACAGTATTTTTAAAAACCTAGGATAAGATAGTCAATAGATATTTTCTTAATTCATGCAATAATCAGATTTTTTAAAAGTAAAAACATTTGAGAATTGAACATGTAGCACCCTATATTTCTACTTCACCCAGTACTTTTAATTGCCACAACTAAAGTAGCATTCGTTTACCCCAGTTGATCTATTTAAAAGATCATGGTGGAACTTCCCAGGCCTGCCATCTTAGAGACTTGAAAGTACAGCAGCCTTTTGCTGGATGTGTTTGCACTATTTTAGTCTCACCATATTATCATTGTTTCTTACTCTTGGGGCATTTATCCAGCAACATAGATATTTGAGTGTTTGTACCTAAGTTTTTAAATCTGTATGGTTATGTTGGGCAAGACTTGCCAGTAAATGATGGCTTGGGTTTCCTTCACTGTTGTGGTTTAAGGGGGTACCCGTTGGTTGTTTGCTTGTATAAGCAATTGAACATGTTCTCTTTTTAAAAAGATCCATTTTTCCCTCTGACTGCTACAATCCTCCCCTACCCCCAGATTTCCTAAACTCCAGGGGAAAGGGACCCAATGGAGACTCTTAATTTAGACTCTCTCATAGCCTAACGTTTAGTTGTGGATCTCTGCATGTGCTCCCATCTGCTCTCAGAGGAAGCCTCTCTGATGATATCTGGACAGGATACCAATCTATGAGTAGAGCAGAATAATGGGAGACTGTGCTTAGTTTGCACTGTATATGAAAGAAATCTATTTTCAAAAAAAGAGAAAATATTTTTTAACATTGTAGTTTTAGTGATGTATTAATATGGATGGCCACATGGTTAATACATTTAATTATATTTTGTTTATTCTGTTTACTCTAGGAACATATACTTGATCCTTTAGACTTTATTCAATTTATCAACCTAATCAATGGCCACCAAAGGGAACATTTTCTTTGCATTATTTCATAGTGTTGGGTACTCTTCTTTTGACATATCTCAATGTTGAACATTTTGTTGATAGTAGAGTCTGGCAACATTTAACAGGGAAAAATACTATTAAGGAAAATGAGATCAACATTCCAGCCTTCCTCTGATACCACTGATTTTAAGGAATGTGGCTTTATAAATCTGAGAAGTATAATGGGACTTCTCTGTAGGTGTGCCTGGTGCTTGCCACATGTATGTGGAAAGCCCAGACTGCCTGAACCGATGGCCAAGGTTCAATCCTGGTCTTCTAGTGTTTGGAGTCTGTTATTGGAAGATAAGCCATGTATTTAGGTGACCAGAAAATAAGTTAATATTTGCTAATCCAAAAAGCAAGATATAGCATTTCAGAAATAGGCATACTCATTACACATACCTCACTTAAACCACAGGGCTTTCCTTTATAAACTGTCTTGAAACCTTGAGCTAGAAGGAGCGGTGTTAGTACAAACTAGCATAACTCTAATCCATGATTAATGCTAATGTTACCTTCATTTGTGCGATAAAAAAAGCTGGGGCTTTAGGACTTGGAATTTCAGTAAATAGGTTAAAGGTAATGAGGAATGTGAGCACTAAAGTGGTCAAATATGTTCTTAGCATATCCCTCACCTCCTGACACTGCTTACTGCATTTAAGCTGAGGTTTTACATGGTGTCTTTGACTAGAGAAGGACATTTGATGCTAAGTTGTTGGGTACCATTATTTCATCAATCAACATAGGGATTGGATATTCATATGTCTCCTTTCTACGAAGCCTGCTAAGTAGCATATTATATGTTTATTTATATATTTATTCATTTATTTTTAGATGAAAGGGTGTGTTTTATCTTAAACGTCTAGGAAACTGTCTATCAGTAAGGGATGTCAGGGGAGGAACTCAAGCTAGGAACCCAAAGACAGAAAGTGAAAGAGAAGCCATGGAGGAATGCTTCTTACTGGCTGGTTCCTTATAGCTTGCTCAGCCTGCTCTCTTATAACATCCAGGACCTCCTTACCATAGTTGGCACTGCCTGTAGTCGTCAGGGGCCACCTACTTCAATCACCATTAAAGAAAGTGCACCAATGACTTACCAGGCCAGTCTTAGTGGACATACAGTTTCAATTAAGAGGGCCTCTTCCCAGATATGTTCAGGTTTTGTTAGCATGTCATTTAAACACATAAATGGACATGTATGTATGATCACTTCAGACCTTTGCACTTTGTGGTTTTGAAAGCTCTCTAAGTGTGCTCAGAGTTGATATTAGGTAGTCTTCTCAACCTGGCAGGTGCTGTGTAATTAGCACACCAATGCTTTTAACCACTAGTACTTATGAAGGTTTCCTTTCAACGTTTCACAGTACATATGCCTTTATATTTGGGACATCTCTAAAGTGGATTCAACAACAGTTCCTTAGAATGTTCAAAATAATTCAAGGCACAAAGTAACCTAGATATTTAAACAGCTCCTTTACACCTTAGCCACGTGGTTGTTAAGCTCTTATGGAAACAGACTTTGTTTCTTTTCTTTCCCAATGTCAGGCTTTCATCAGCAAAGATTTCTGTGCCTATTTAATGTCTCAAAGACTCGAAATAAAAATTTTCTTCCCAGATCCCTTTCTGGGAGAGTCTGCTATTGATGGCTGATTATAGACTAATTTTTTTCCTTTCCTGAACTATTATATGAATTGTGGAAGTTGAGTTTCTAGATTGTTGAAGGATTAAGGCTTACCCTTATCCTTTTCTTTCTCTTACAAATAAATTGAGAGTTAATGTTGGCTGTTTTGTTTTACTTAAAAATAAAACATTCAGAGATGTCTGGCATTAAGGTAGACGGAGATGACGCTTTTGGTCTGTGTATCTCTGTTTCCACTGATGGTTTCCAAAGTAGTCCAGGCAAAAGGCTTAACATTTCTCCAATTGACACACAGGGTACACATATAAAAGTATACAATCTACTCAAAGCAACTATATAAAAGATTAAAAGACAGTTTACCCATTCATGGCCTGCTTTTACAAGCAACAATATAACAATTCTGTTTCTTACTAAGAATATAGAGATAGGGAGTTTAAAATGTTATAAAAATATTTTATATGTTTTAAAATGTTTGGAAATTTCATTCAATGTTTATTTCATGTATAAACTCTATAATGGAGTAATTATACTGCCCTCAAATGCATTGAGCCTAGAGTTACTCGCTTACTTATTAAACTCATAACAAAGTCTAATTAGAGAAAAGCCTTATCCTAAATAACGGTTATGGTTATTTAATAGTGACCCAAACAGAAATATTCCTGTTCTTAAGTAGGTAAAACATTTTTTTCTACCTAAGCTTTCAAGGCTAATAAACATGAAATATTTGTTATAAATACAACACAGGAATCAATTAGAATGTACTCACTTCTACTTAGTTCTTTTTATATAACCTTTAGACTGACAGACTGATACTTTATGAATTCAATATTACTCATTATTATGAATTACTAAAAAATATATGTACTTTGCAAATACTGAAATCTTAACTCAGAAGACCAGTGATTAGCATAGTATCAATATTTCAAGTGACTCTGGGAAACATACTCTATGATGATATCAACCACAGCTGGTAATAAATATAACATGTTTATTTACATTAAAATCCTGGATCAAATAAGTGGCAAAAATGTCTTTGTAGCATTTTATAATTCATTTTGCTGTGCATAAATGTTAGTATACCTCATAATGCTGTTACGTTAAAGGACTGCAGGTTAAATCTTGAGGTTTTAATGAGTTATTGGGTTTTTGAAACAGAGTACATTTGAAATAAATCTTACACAATCTTAGAGGTTTATTGAAATCACTTTTAGCCTGCAAACAAAGTTAGTCTTAGAAGTGAAATATTTTAGTTACATGCAATTGTAAGAACTGAATTTAGAGTTCAATGTTCTCTCTCTTTTTTTCTCTTGTGCCATTGTAGATTTCAAAAGACTCTTTCCATGCCTTCTTATAGCCCGTGAACTAACATTACCATGGCGCTGTTCGCTACTGAGCCAGTTTGATATCTGATCACTCAATGACCCTAAGAATTTTTGTACCCCATCATGAAACTCTGATACAGGAGGGTAATTGTAATTACATATATGAAGATTACAGATTCTGACTATACAAAATACTATGGCATAGACCAGTAAAAGGAAACAAAAACATAAACAAAATAGAATTAAATTCAGGCCAATTATGGGAAACTATATAAATCCACATTGTGACTCCCATGGTATTATAAATGACTGATTTTTTTTTTTTTTTACTCATCTGCAAAATACTATATGATCAAGGGAGGAATGAAGAACATGATTCCTTTTGACAAATTCAAGCCTTGGAGTCTATGAAGACAAGTGGCAGGGNTTAATCATTTACAGATCAATTAGAATCTAAGACTTATAGTAAAGAAAGTAAGACAAACCTAGAAAGATTTCAAGAGTTTTCCTGAACTCTAGAATGCATCCATACTGAAAAAAAAAAAAAAAAAAAAAACAGCCTCATTATCCTAATGCCTTTGCCTAGATGAGATGAATAAATGTACCTGTTTGCTGAACTGGGAACCCTATAGGCTGCATCCTTCCACCCTGATCAAATTCTAAAAACGTTGTGGAGAAAGGAGTTAGATACATGGATATAAAGTTGGCAAATTATTATATTATGCTTTTTTACTCCTCATGCTGTTCTGTGGCCGTATTTATAGCCTTTCTCTGGTATTATGTTCACTTCCTATCATTATTGGAATCTGTGTCGAGAGTCTAGATTTATGAAAAATTAACCAGTTCAAGAAAGCCTTTTGCTAAGATCTATCTTACGCAGTTATTTTCATTTAGGTGGTTTACAGGGTTGATAATTCCTTCCATCATTTAAACATCATGTAGTAAAAGTCATTTTCAGGAAATGGAACTCCACTTCGTTACTTTCTTCACTTAAAGGCTAATCTGATTAGCTTTCAAACATTTTTTGTTCTTCTCCTTCTGCACTTGAACTATGCCTATGGAAGGCATATGGATTTAAATGGTGTATTGCCATCTGCTGATAAGGGAAAGTGAGCTGCTAAATCAGACTGGCAGGCAAGTCTATTTCAGTAGATGCTATTTCAATCTGGAATGCTGTAGGAAGTCTTGGAGTATTTTAATCAGGATTATATTGATGTGTACTCCCACAGCAAGTATAGTTGTTGATGTAGTCGAAGTTGTAGAATCCTTAGGTTCTTATGTCTACAGAAAGCTGTGGAACCCTATGAAATTTCAATTCCATTAACTATGGTGGGTTTCCCACCCCCCTAAAATCTTTCTGTGGCATTTTTTTTTTTTTAAAAAAAAATAGCAATGAAACATTTTCTTTTTCCAGAAAGTAAAACATGTAAGATAAACCTTTTCAGATAAATGAACTAAAACTAAAGAAAAAAATTGCTCTTTTCCCATGATGTTCTTTTGTTGAATATTTTAATGACCTACTGTATTTTGCAAATTCAATAGCTTTGTGGAGTTTAGAGAAGAGTAAAGGAGATTCCATTAGGGTTGCTAAATGCTGATCTGTAACAATGAGAAGGAAGGGGAGCAGTTGGTCCTTTGAGCAACAGCATGAAGCTAGGCACTTGTAACTTAATTCTAACATGCGGCTAAGTTTAAGGTCTCAAAAAGGGGCACTCCTGGTTGAAGTCTCTATCAAACACTCAAACCCCACAGCCCTTTGATCTAGTTATCATGTCTACTCTGAGTACTTGCTGCAGTAAGAAAGAGGGCCAGGATGCCTCTCTTGCCTTTCCAAGGCCACACAACAGGAAGTGCAGGCACTCACACCAGCTTTGCAGATTGTGTATAACTGTGGCTCCTCCACCCAGCTCAGGAAGTGTCTGTCACTTCTTGGTCATTGGTAGCAAGTGGTGTGTTACTGGACAGTGCTACTTGTCCCAGGCTAGTGGAAGATTTTTATGTCACTTGGAAGTTTTAAGTCCCTTTCTCATGTTTATTCCAAATTTCAGTTCCCACATTTGCTTTCTATGGTTTAGATGCACAGGGAGACTTGGGGCGGAGGGTTTTTTATTCATTCTTACACTTGTAACTTGGCAATCTTTCATTATACATAGTGTCAAAATGTTTTGTTCCCAGACCCTTCTTGGCCTATTTCCTAGAAAAGGAACTTCTTTGGAAAAAAAAAAAAATCTATGTACCTGCATGTGTGGGCACATAGTGCCAGATTGCTCTACTGAGTCCAATGTCAGCCATTGATTAGAAAAGCCAAGGTGTCCATTCAGAATTTTGTTAGGTCGCCAAAGCTAAGCAAGGAAGATAGAGACAGGAAATTAACATGTGGAAAAAATATGTCTGTAACTAGAAACTGTTATGCTGAGTATCAATGTCCAATTGATGTATTATTCCCTTGATAGCAGTTATTAGAACCACTAATTTTCAACATGTGGCGAATCTTTTTGTCCATCCATTTCTGAACTTGGAGCAAGCACATCTTAGCTGTCAGTGATACATGCAATTTGGTAGTGACAACCAGACTTTTCTTTCAGAGGAGTTAACTGCTAAAACCATTAAAAATACTAAGAAAAAAAAATACATTCTTTAAGATGAGTTAAGGTATCCTCAGTGATGTAGGATAACTCTGGCACAAAAATGTGACAGAGATATGAGTTGTAAAGGAGTGATTCCCTCAGAGGTGAAGCAGGGCTGTCTTAGCATCTTGAGTTAATTTTTCAGTATATGTCTTTTCATTCACAAAACTATTTTGATGAAGGTATAGGAAGCGATTCAATTTTGATTACTTAAATTTTGGAAAAAGTGTTTATAACAAAACATTTTTAGAAAGCAGAGCTATATGGTGGTTCCAGATTATTAACCCTTTCATGGGCGTCATGTAGCTTTCCAGAGTGTGTGAAGACACACGTGCCATGGCTCACTGCAGGGACAATGTCAGTATCTTGAAAAATGAGTACTGAAGTGATGGCATTCTGGTTCCTTCTCTCCATTTCCCTGATTTCTGGAACATGGTATCTTCTACATTTCTTCGGGACATAAAAATGTCATCTGTCCCCTCAAGAAAAGAGGAAAAAAAAAAAAAAAACACAACAGAATCCTCAATCACTTAAGTGCCACACAGCTTGGGCTTATTTTGGGGTCTATGGTTAGTCAGACGGGTGACTTCATGATGTAACCAAACCATCTGTCTGAAGTATTTGTCAAGGATTCTCTGTTTGATGGAAGTTTGCCCATTATCTTCTAAGCCCTTAAGTCGGTGGGCACCATTAGCTGGAATCTCATATTCTCCACACCAGCACTCCTTACCCCAAGTAAGTACATATACATATACTAAGATAAATGATGCTTTGGGTAAACACGTATGTCCACAGTTCGGTTCTAGCTTGCTTTCAAACATTTGAAAAGTAAAAGTGCATGACTATGCAGGTAGCATAACACAGACAGAGCATAGAAATTCTTTCCCTTACATTTTTAAGAAAATGGTTAGTAATTCTTATAGTTCAGTGAGATAAGACATGTTGACTTTAAGGAAAATCAGAATTATGGTGCATGGCGTTACTTATTTCTTTATACTGTTATTTTAAATGCACCACATACCTCAGTTGCTAGAGCAATTAATAAAGTTCTATCAGAGGTATATGGCTCTTTTTCATAGAATTACTGTCTCAAACAGGGCACAGGGCACTTTGGAAAGACAAACTTCTACATTTTCACCAAATTGTAGATATTGAGTTCATCTGGTAGATTAAAGAGTTACTACATAGTGCTTCAGGGAGCATGCTATTATACATGTGGAAATACAGGCTTTTCAAATGAAAAAAAAAAAAAAAGCAAAACAGGAAACTCCCCATGTATTTAGTAATTAACTTAGAAAAATATGATCATTTTCCCCCAAAGCAACCAATAAGAAACCCATACTACTGTATTTATGACTAGTGTCTCTGTAGGAAAAAGCACTTTTTGTGCTAATTTCTTCAGTTTTAGACGCTATGTATGCTGTCAGCCTTCACCAACAGAATATGGAGTTGGAATTTTGCAAATAGTTTTGAATTTCCTTGACAGCTAACTTGCCAAGTGCTGGTGTTGGAAACCAAGGACACGTGAGAGCTGTTTGAACTTATAAAGCAAAAGCACCTGTCACCCGAGGCAGTCGGTCCTCGCCCAGAAAGCAGTTCACAGTGATCTGTGTTGGTGAGCCTCTTTGCCAGCAGAAGTCCCTGTTTTACACCAGAGGGTCAGAAATCTGCATAAAGATTCAGCATCATAGCTTCACATTCAGCTGCACTCAGATGAAGCTCTTCTTAAATTATACAGAGAAATTAGGGGTTCCAGTGTGCCCCATGATCCCCTGTCCCCAGGGCAAATGGCTTGTTAAAGTAACTAGTCTTCATATACTTGTCTTTTTTTTTTTTTTTTTATAAGCTCAGATGTTTACTGTAGACTCCTGTTAATACAGAATATTAAGATATATTTGATATTCTCTGGTCTTCTCTTCAACATTAAGAGTATTTGCTGATAAAGGCAAGCCATTGGAATTATTATTTTTTTAACCATTGGGTCCCATGGTGATCACGGAAGTATCTTTTCTTAAAAGAAGGACAAATGCAGGGGACCTGTGAATTTTTATAAGGTGCTGTCCCACACTCACAACTGTCATTGACTGTTGTCCTTGCTATTGATTCTCCTTCCAGTAATTTAGTGTGTGTGTGTGTGTGTGTGTGTGTGTGTGTATGTGTGTGTGTGTATATATATATATATATATTTGCAAAATCATTTATACCAAACAAATAGAAAATGTTCACATCAGAAAAGAGTAAATAACTAGATAGATAGATAGATTGCTTGATAAATAGTTAGAGAAGTACTTAATACAGGATTAAAAATAATTTGTGACAGCCACAGCATATGTGTATGCATATACATACATGTGTCCATATGCATATGAAATCCAGGGATGAAACCCAGGTATTATTTCTAAGTCACTTTTCATCTTGTTTTGTTTGTTTTAATTTTGTTTGTTGTTTGTGTTATTTTGTAACTTTGTCTCTTTAACCTAGAGGAAACAGAACAGAGGATTCTAGCTGTCTGGGCATACATAGGAACCCCTGTCTCCGCTTCCCCAGTGCTATAAGTACACGTGGGTTTCCATGCTTACTTGTTGAGTCGGTTCTGGGAATTGAACTTACATTCTGCTTGTGTGGCAAACCCTTTCCCTAACGTCCCATCCTCCATGTCCCCTTTTCCTTTCTTGCTTCTAGCATGCATAGCTGAAGTGCCTTTTTCAATCACTCACTGTGTAGAGTGTAATTCAGCACAAATTACTGAACACGGAAACTTTCCTTGGCATTTTCTGGCTAAGTTCATAAATGGCGGTGACCACAGCCTTCTCCCAAGAATGAGCAGTGCCTGGGTTCCATCTGCTTCTTTGGAAGATTTGGAGGGTAGAAGCAGGAATGTAACTAAAAAGGAAACTGCCCTGCACTCTCTGTGCTTTGATGAACAAGTCCAGAGACTCCGTGTGTTTTACCTCTGGCAATGTTAACTAAACTCAAGATAGCATCCATTTCTCAGGGGCGGTGAACACTCCAGCAATACCCATCATCATTGCATGACTTATCATATCTCCTATTACCTCAGCTGGAGTTTAAGTGTTATGACAGCTAGGGGAATTAAGGGAGTCGAGGAGAAGCTTAGGAGGACCTGTGACTACAAGTTAAGTCAGGGGGTTTGCTCCCATAGAAGTTTATGTTGTTAAATTTGTACAGCGAGTTTGATGAATTAAGACATTCCATTGTAAACTAACAAACAAAAGGTGTATTATTTTCCTTAAGTTTCTATGAGCTAGTCCCCCATCATTTAACTTTTACATATTCAAAAGAAGAGATGAAACATTATAAAGTTTTCATCTCCCCATCCCTCCTCCTCCTAACTAAAGCAGTGATGTAGTGACCAGGGGAAGAGATATTCATATAATATAATGGTTTGAGCTCAGCTCTCTGGCTGCAATCCATTCAATCTTGACAAATATCTGAGCTAAGTACTTTGTAAGGGGGATAGCCTTTTGTTCAGGGTGTGTGAGAAATCCTGCTGAACCAGGTTGGCTACAGAAACTAGTATCAAATTGCTTTGCTCAGAGTGGTGAATAAGAAGGTGTAGCCAACAGAAAAGTGAGGGCATTTTTTTTTTTTTTTTCCTTTAGTCTTTCTGAGCGCACCCTCACCTGGCACTTGTAAAGGACTCTTGAAGAGATTCTTTTCCTAGTTCGTTTATTGACAAATATTTGGAGTGTACATTGCTTTTGAATTTTGTCTGTTCCTTAGAAATTTTCCAGTTACCACTGGATAAATCAATACAGTTAACACGTTTTAGTTTTGTATTTTTTTGACTCGATGTTTGTTTTGTACTTGTTGAGGCTGGTTGCTTTGCATTTAATCCACTTAGTCATAGCTTTTGCCTTAGGGGATCAGCAACCTTTCATGCAAATCCTAGTCAATATAATAAAATTAATGGAGAAAAAGCATGTATCTACCCACTCCATTCATATACATAGACAGGCTCATATATTCATATATGCATGTGTGGGTGCATATACACATTCTTACAAACCATATTCTTTCCTTCACTGCTTATGTCTAAATTATACTAGAAAGTGGGAAACTTTTGTGTCCCAATACTTGGATATAGTGAGTGCCCCTGCTTAAATTTAGCAAGTATATTAATTGTTTGGACATAGAACAAGTATTTTTATATTAGTACAGTACCTTCTACTTGAAAATTGGAGAACATTCCAAATGACATACATCTTAATTTGTCAGAACATTGTTTTAACCAAGTGATAGTCCTAAGATAACAAAAAAGGTTTTATTCCTTTTAAATACAATACAGTGCAACATTGTTTAAGTTATTATTTTTTCTTTTTTCATTGTTTCTCCCTCCCTGGCAAGCACACTGATCATTGTATAGACCTGAACTACTATTCAGTTTGAAGAAAGAGAATTAATCATGATAACTATAATTAGAGATTTGTATCATGTGTCAAACTAACAAGTTTTATTTTTAATGTGAAAAATTTAACAGTATTTTTAAAAACCTAGGATAAGATAGTCAATAGATATTTTCTTAATTCATGCAATAATCAGATTTTTTAAAAGTAAAAACATTTGAGAATTGAACATGTAGCACCCTATATTTCTACTTCACCCAGTACTTTTAATTGCCACAACTAAAGTAGCATTCGTTTACCCCAGTTGATCTATTTAAAAGATCATGGTGGAACTTCCCAGGCCTGCCATCTTAGAGACTTGAAAGTACAGCAGCCTTTTGCTGGATGTGTTTGCACTATTTTAGTCTCACCATATTATCATTGTTTCTTACTCTTGGGGCATTTATCCAGCAACATAGATATTTGAGTGTTTGTACCTAAGTTTTTAAATCTGTATGGTTATGTTGGGCAAGACTTGCCAGTAAATGATGGCTTGGGTTTCCTTCACTGTTGTGGTTTAAGGGGGTACCCGTTGGTTGTTTGCTTGTATAAGCAATTGAACATGTTCTCTTTTTAAAAAGATCCATTTTTCCCTCTGACTGCTACAATCCTCCCCTACCCCCAGATTTCCTAAACTCCAGGGGAAAGGGACCCAATGGAGACTCTTAATTTAGACTCTCTCATAGCCTAACGTTTAGTTGTGGATCTCTGCATGTGCTCCCATCTGCTCTCAGAGGAAGCCTCTCTGATGATATCTGGACAGGATACCAATCTATGAGTAGAGCAGAATAATGGGAGACTGTGCTTAGTTTGCACTGTATATGAAAGAAATCTATTTTCAAAAAAAGAGAAAATATTTTTTAACATTGTAGTTTTAGTGATGTATTAATATGGATGGCCACATGGTTAATACATTTAATTATATTTTGTTTATTCTGTTTACTCTAGGAACATATACTTGATCCTTTAGACTTTATTCAATTTATCAACCTAATCAATGGCCACCAAAGGGAACATTTTCTTTGCATTATTTCATAGTGTTGGGTACTCTTCTTTTGACATATCTCAATGTTGAACATTTTGTTGATAGTAGAGTCTGGCAACATTTAACAGGGAAAAATACTATTAAGGAAAATGAGATCAACATTCCAGCCTTCCTCTGATACCACTGATTTTAAGGAATGTGGCTTTATAAATCTGAGAAGTATAATGGGACTTCTCTGTAGGTGTGCCTGGTGCTTGCCACATGTATGTGGAAAGCCCAGACTGCCTGAACCGATGGCCAAGGTTCAATCCTGGTCTTCTAGTGTTTGGAGTCTGTTATTGGAAGATAAGCCATGTATTTAGGTGACCAGAAAATAAGTTAATATTTGCTAATCCAAAAAGCAAGATATAGCATTTCAGAAATAGGCATACTCATTACACATACCTCACTTAAACCACAGGGCTTTCCTTTATAAACTGTCTTGAAACCTTGAGCTAGAAGGAGCGGTGTTAGTACAAACTAGCATAACTCTAATCCATGATTAATGCTAATGTTACCTTCATTTGTGCGATAAAAAAAGCTGGGGCTTTAGGACTTGGAATTTCAGTAAATAGGTTAAAGGTAATGAGGAATGTGAGCACTAAAGTGGTCAAATATGTTCTTAGCATATCCCTCACCTCCTGACACTGCTTACTGCATTTAAGCTGAGGTTTTACATGGTGTCTTTGACTAGAGAAGGACATTTGATGCTAAGTTGTTGGGTACCATTATTTCATCAATCAACATAGGGATTGGATATTCATATGTCTCCTTTCTACGAAGCCTGCTAAGTAGCATATTATATGTTTATTTATATATTTATTCATTTATTTTTAGATGAAAGGGTGTGTTTTATCTTAAACGTCTAGGAAACTGTCTATCAGTAAGGGATGTCAGGGGAGGAACTCAAGCTAGGAACCCAAAGACAGAAAGTGAAAGAGAAGCCATGGAGGAATGCTTCTTACTGGCTGGTTCCTTATAGCTTGCTCAGCCTGCTCTCTTATAACATCCAGGACCTCCTTACCATAGTTGGCACTGCCTGTAGTCGTCAGGGGCCACCTACTTCAATCACCATTAAAGAAAGTGCACCAATGACTTACCAGGCCAGTCTTAGTGGACATACAGTTTCAATTAAGAGGGCCTCTTCCCAGATATGTTCAGGTTTTGTTAGCATGTCATTTAAACACATAAATGGACATGTATGTATGATCACTTCAGACCTTTGCACTTTGTGGTTTTGAAAGCTCTCTAAGTGTGCTCAGAGTTGATATTAGGTAGTCTTCTCAACCTGGCAGGTGCTGTGTAATTAGCACACCAATGCTTTTAACCACTAGTACTTATGAAGGTTTCCTTTCAACGTTTCACAGTACATATGCCTTTATATTTGGGACATCTCTAAAGTGGATTCAACAACAGTTCCTTAGAATGTTCAAAATAATTCAAGGCACAAAGTAACCTAGATATTTAAACAGCTCCTTTACACCTTAGCCACGTGGTTGTTAAGCTCTTATGGAAACAGACTTTGTTTCTTTTCTTTCCCAATGTCAGGCTTTCATCAGCAAAGATTTCTGTGCCTATTTAATGTCTCAAAGACTCGAAATAAAAATTTTCTTCCCAGATCCCTTTCTGGGAGAGTCTGCTATTGATGGCTGATTATAGACTAATTTTTTTCCTTTCCTGAACTATTATATGAATTGTGGAAGTTGAGTTTCTAGATTGTTGAAGGATTAAGGCTTACCCTTATCCTTTTCTTTCTCTTACAAATAAATTGAGAGTTAATGTTGGCTGTTTTGTTTTACTTAAAAATAAAACATTCAGAGATGTCTGGCATTAAGGTAGACGGAGATGACGCTTTTGGTCTGTGTATCTCTGTTTCCACTGATGGTTTCCAAAGTAGTCCAGGCAAAAGGCTTAACATTTCTCCAATTGACACACAGGGTACACATATAAAAGTATACAATCTACTCAAAGCAACTATATAAAAGATTAAAAGACAGTTTACCCATTCATGGCCTGCTTTTACAAGCAACAATATAACAATTCTGTTTCTTACTAAGAATATAGAGATAGGGAGTTTAAAATGTTATAAAAATATTTTATATGTTTTAAAATGTTTGGAAATTTCATTCAATGTTTATTTCATGTATAAACTCTATAATGGAGTAATTATACTGCCCTCAAATGCATTGAGCCTAGAGTTACTCGCTTACTTATTAAACTCATAACAAAGTCTAATTAGAGAAAAGCCTTATCCTAAATAACGGTTATGGTTATTTAATAGTGACCCAAACAGAAATATTCCTGTTCTTAAGTAGGTAAAACATTTTTTTCTACCTAAGCTTTCAAGGCTAATAAACATGAAATATTTGTTATAAATACAACACAGGAATCAATTAGAATGTACTCACTTCTACTTAGTTCTTTTTATATAACCTTTAGACTGACAGACTGATACTTTATGAATTCAATATTACTCATTATTATGAATTACTAAAAAATATATGTACTTTGCAAATACTGAAATCTTAACTCAGAAGACCAGTGATTAGCATAGTATCAATATTTCAAGTGACTCTGGGAAACATACTCTATGATGATATCAACCACAGCTGGTAATAAATATAACATGTTTATTTACATTAAAATCCTGGATCAAATAAGTGGCAAAAATGTCTTTGTAGCATTTTATAATTCATTTTGCTGTGCATAAATGTTAGTATACCTCATAATGCTGTTACGTTAAAGGACTGCAGGTTAAATCTTGAGGTTTTAATGAGTTATTGGGTTTTTGAAACAGAGTACATTTGAAATAAATCTTACACAATCTTAGAGGTTTATTGAAATCACTTTTAGCCTGCAAACAAAGTTAGTCTTAGAAGTGAAATATTTTAGTTACATGCAATTGTAAGAACTGAATTTAGAGTTCAATGTTCTCTCTCTTTTTTTCTCTTGTGCCATTGTAGATTTCAAAAGACTCTTTCCATGCCTTCTTATAGCCCGTGAACTAACATTACCATGGCGCTGTTCGCTACTGAGCCAGTTTGATATCTGATCACTCAATGACCCTAAGAATTTTTGTACCCCATCATGAAACTCTGATACAGGAGGGTAATTGTAATTACATATATGAAGATTACAGATTCTGACTATACAAAATACTATGGCATAGACCAGTAAAAGGAAACAAAAACATAAACAAAATAGAATTAAATTCAGGCCAATTATGGGAAACTATATAAATCCACATTGTGACTCCCATGGTATTATAAATGACTGATTTTTTTTTTTTTTACTCATCTGCAAAATACTATATGATCAAGGGAGGAATGAAGAACATGATTCCTTTTGACAAATTCAAGCCTTGGAGTCTATGAAGACAAGTGGCAGGGTGTCTGAGTATGTGTGACCCCGAGTCACTAGTAGTTGTCTGTCTATATACAGGAGATTGGAATAGACTGGCTTACAGACTATCTTCTCTTTGTTCCCTCACGTGTTTTGTATTTTATTTATAATCACAGGATTGTCAAAAACTTGGTGAGGATCAGTGAGTACTCTTCATTTCTTTTATAAAGAGAATCTTATAGTTATGAATACTGCATTCAGCCAAGTCACTCTAATACGCTGTACAAGTGTAATTTATTTATGGCCATATACTTCATTCTAACAAAGTAACTTGGGAAACAACTCAATGTGATAGGAAGAAATTGAGTGTAGGTATTGGCTTCCTAATTTGATTTATAAAGTCTCATAGTTTTAATTAAATATAAAGTTAAGTTGTACAGTCATTCTTGTTAGACGTAGCAGTGTTTTCTGCTGCCTTAACATCAGAGACATCTCAACAGAACATATTTCTTTTCCCGGAGTCTAAGATGGAAGACTCACAATAGTCATTGTGCTCTGACTCGGATTCAGGATGGTAGTGGAATTTGACCTTTCCAGATCACCTTGCTCATCTGGGATCTAGGTCAGGCTTTTACATTTTACAGGAAGAAGAGAAAGCTTGAGACAGTCATGACTTATCCTCTTGAATGTGAGACACAAGAGGAGTGAAGCAGTCCTTTATGCAATCTCTTCATGGGCCAACATACAGATTTTTTCAAGAACAAATATACAGTCAGATTTCATAGGCAACTTGGAGTTATGGCATGTAGGTATACTTGGTTTCACAAAAAGTAGAAGACATCACTCACTAGAAAGGATGAACTTCTTAATTGTAAATAATTTCCAAGCTTAATTTGCTCAATGCCTATTGGTGTGAAAGAGACTCCTCTTGCATATATTATGGGCATGTTACAAGAGAATGTTATTTCCAATCTTACAAAACTTGCACCCTGTTCAGTGAGGCAGGCACACAAAGTGCCTAAGGACCGGAAGTTATTCACCCTGCCCAATAGATATGAACACTGAATATGGTGTATTAAGAGGACACAATTTGTAGGATATTAGAGCTATATTCTACTGGACTGAATTTAGAGGCACTGTACAAGTAACAGCAGTAACTTAAATATGTGTTCTGGTAAAAAAATTTAGTAACTTATGTGCTTATTTGAGATGTTTCCCAAGAAAGCACCTCAAATAAGTATATTCCACCAGTTTTTTGTTAATAAAAGGTATTTTTTTATTATTCCATAACCTTGAAAATGCCTCAACTATTAGAAAAGAGAAACTTAAGACTAGGGGTGAATTAATTGCTTTGAAACCTCGACTTTGATATTATTTCCCCATATTTTGACATTAATTTGTTAATCTTTTTTCATAGTTGATTGGGGTCCTTATGACTGTTAGGTTATATTGAAATCTGAACTTTTCTATAAAGTTCTGTGGCTTCACTCCACACCATGAGCTGTTTTGTGCAGAGTGGAAATATACTGGTCCATGCTCCACCCATCAAGCCATTTGCTGATGTCCTTGTGGTGACTTTATCTCCTTCTGCTTCCCATGTTCCTGTCTGGAGGGAATTGATCAGCCTGGGGGGAAAAGAAGGCCTTGCCAAACAACTGTGATTGTTCAAATCCCTGGGAAAGGTCACTGATGCTTGATAACATATTGGGAATCTTTTGGATGAATGTTTAGTTTCCTCTCTCTCTCTCTCTCTCTCTCTCTCTCTCTCTCTCTCTCTCTCTCTCTCACACACACACACACACACACACACAAGGAACTCATGTTGAAGAGGGAAATACAAATGTTGGAATAATCTGTGTTATTTGCCCAGTCTGCTCCAGGATTTGGCAAACACGAAGTATAATGAAGAACCTGCTTGAAATCCTACCTGGTGTTTTGCTGAAAGTAACAATTCCAAACTCAGAGGAGAGTAAGACAAAAGTGTCTTTTTAAACTCTACTGTCGTCCAGGGTGATCTGTGCTGACAAGCCTTACCTTTGAAAACGGAGTGTTATGAGCCCAGTACATCTTCATAGTGGCTTCCTGGGTTTGGATGTTTGGGGAATGAGACTCCCACAGGTCCCAGAGGAAGAGATAGGAACTTATCTGTAACTATGAGGAGGAAGGACAGTCCCTGGGTGTTTGAGGCAGGTCACTGTTTTTACCCCTTTGCGCTGTTTCATTCATGGTCATTATCAAGCTGGTCTAGTCTCTTTGTTCCTGCCTTTGTCCTTCTCCTCACCTACCCCTGGGCATCCTGTCTCTCTCTTTCCTCTGGCATGCTTCTCAAAGGACGTTCTCTTTGAACCCGTGCCATCTGGAGCAGTCGCCCCTTATCTCACTGCTTCATTGACTTGCCTCCGTCCCTAATCTCTTTGGAAAAGTTATGTCTTCTTTCTTTGCCTCCACAACGAAATGTATTCCAGTCTATTATTCATTCCATTGATAAATCATTTATCCAAACTTTGAGAGCTGAATTATTTATTTATTTATTTATTTATTTATTTATTTATTTATTTGAGTATCAACAATAAAGCTGGTATTCAAGACCATGCTGCAGTTTTCTCTGGCCATAATGTGTGCATTATGTTGGTCTTTTTTTTTTTTTTTTTTTTTTTTTTTTTTTAAACTAAGGGGAAATTTCTGTTGAAAATTTGAAAGCAGGAATACAGCTCAGTTTTGTGACCCAGAACCAATTGTTTTATTCTGTGCATTGTTTTCTGGGTGTTTGAAAGTGAGAATGGATCTAGGATAGGGATGGATCCTTGAGTGGGTTTGGGTGGGGGACTGTAGAAATATCTTTGTATTCTTCAGGCTCTCAGGTCTATGTTGGCACTCTGGTAGGGCTGGAAGGTCAGACAGTCCTGGAGTAAAGACACTGCTTTGCTTGTTTGTGAGTTTGTTCACCCCTTATTCACCCAGCGCATCTCTGGAGCTCTGAAAACAAGATGAAAACAAGAACCATCCCCTCTCACACTGTAGGTTAATGACGAGGAATGCCAATTCAGTTTTACAGATTTTCTTCCCAGCTTTTGCAGTAACTCTGACACAATTTTAGAATCTGGTATCTGACCCTAGGTAATATATTTACATAAATATATTTTACACAGATATTTATATGAAGTTACAAGAAGCACATCACCATTAAGTCATTTGTTTTGGTTTTGCTAGTAGGTGATGACACCCATTTTTGATGATCCATCCTAGTCTCCAGGGTGACTTATTTTCCCACTAAGTAGTGATACATTTCTGTACTCCAGTCTTATGGGTGTAAGTGTTCTGTGGCCGCTGTACCAGGTCAAATTTAATCAATCGTTTCTTGAATGAACCTGTACTCTGGATTTCCAGGATTAAAGTTTGAAGGTAAGAATTTTTTTGAGAACATGTACTTTTAAATGATTTATGCTCATGTAATTGTATAAAGAAGAGGTTTAAATTTTATGCATGCAAAAAGAATAATAAAACAACCATATTATTGTAAGAATTGGAAAAGAATATTAATGACATAGCTGCAATATGGTACAGTTGATGGTTATATTAAGTAAATTCATTGAGAAAATTTCTGTGCTGTACTACTATATTCAAAATGCTGATTTATTACAGTTTATTCATAATTATTACAAACATGCATTATTTTATTGTTTATAATTATCTATTACATTTGTTATAATTTGCCATAAAGACAACTTCAAAATAACTGTTGAAATTATGCTTTAATGTCTTTTTTTAGGGGCAGAGATAGGACACGGCATTTGAAAATTAGCAAGCCCTAGGCCTGGGTTCCATTCCAAGTGCTTCAAAATTAATAAATGAGGGGATAAAAATTTTTCCCTTCATGTGAATTTAATTTTGCATTCATGATAACTGTTTATATATGTAAGTGGTGGGATGGCTGTCTCCTTTTGACATGCAACAATAAAATGTTATGGCCAAATAGCAGATTCAGATAAAGAGACTCTCCCAACACATCTCATCATTTGTAGAGTCAGACAGAAACTTTAATTTTCCTTGCAACAGGCTTACACCATATTTATGTCGCTGATTCTATTCAAGGGGAGAAAAAAAGCATATAAAAAGATATCTTGCTAGATTTGGTGACATAAAGGTCAAAAGATAAACTGTAAATGATCTGCGTGTTTATTTTTTTGACAGTGTTAAATTAGCAGCCGCTCAGCCTTCTCTCAGAGAATCACAACCTGAGTAATTGAACATGCCACTGGGGAGTACGCTTGGTTAAGCTGATTCCTATTATGTTGACTTGTCAGGGGCCAATAATTAAAGCTGAAGAGCGATGCTCATTAGTGTCTGCAAGATGATTCAAAGAATAAGGGAGAGAAGTCCTTGAGACGCACCTGCAAAAGGCAGGCATGCCTGGAGGTGAGAGCCGATCGAGTG
Source organism: Mus pahari (assembly GCF_900095145.1). Classification (NCBI taxonomy): domain Eukaryota; kingdom Metazoa; phylum Chordata; class Mammalia; order Rodentia; family Muridae; genus Mus; species Mus pahari. The sequence goes on along the minus strand of NC_034606.1, from coordinate 16,955,438 downwards.
GCTGCCCTTTCTGCTGTGTTAGCAGTCTAGTTGTGAAAAGGGCACCCCGAGTGTTGCAAATGTCCTTGCCCTGCACAGATCACAAATCACCCTTTACTTTTGCGTTTGTACTCCCCCCCCCCATGTGATAATATTCTGAGCAACTATATTTTTAAGGGAATTCCTTTCAGAGAATAGAAGTTTGAAAAAGAATTATACTGGTAATCATTTCATTCATTTTGATGGAAACTTTGTATACAGTGCCACATTTACTTTGCTAATGTAGGATTTTTAAAATGTATATTTAAGTGAGCTAAACTGAGTGTAGGTCACAAGCATAGGATATAGAGACAGGCAGAAGAGCAAAAATTCATAACTCAGGAAACTCTGGGTGAAGAACAACTGTTGTCGACACTGAATACTATGGAAAAATGATCATAATGTCCTGAAATGCTTTCTTTTTATTTTGTAATTGGCCTCTAAGGTAGGCTCTGATTTTATGAACCCATCTTAAAATTAATAAAACATCCAAATATCCATATATTTTGTACAATTCAGTCAGTTTGTTGGATTCTACTGTTATCTGTCATTCTCAGAGGTATTTTGTAGTGATGAAGTACCCATTTTGCTTCCAGCACTACATTTTAATTTTGTCCTGGACCCTGCATCTGGACAATGTATGTCTTTTCCAAGGCCCCATAGTTCTGCTGGAGTCGTTAGTGTATTATATAATGTCCAACAAGAACATTTCGTTCCTTGTTGATTCTACTGATATGATTCTGTTTGAGATTATGTCCGTGAGGAAAGACCTCCCATATGTGAGGCTTCTACAACTTATATTACAGATACGACGCCATGTTGATTTGAACTTGTGAAAGTTTCTGTGTCCCCCATTTGTGCAGAGTCCCTTAAGGACATGGATTGATTCTTGTTAATGTTTGCATGTCTGGTGGTTGGGGCTCAGTAACTGTTGGTTAAACTTAATCAAGGAACAGAAGAGGTCTTCTGGGATAGTTACATATTTCCAAAGATAATAACAGCTTTAGAAGTCAAATAGAACAACCCCCTACTCCATGCCAAGAATTCCTTACTGGATGTTCTTTAACAGATAGCTCCTTTCCTGGCTTGGTAGAACATTTCCAGAACTTGAGAGGTCAACACTTTGCAAACAACTATTTCTAGATTGGACAACCTCAATTTATAACAACAGAAAGTTTATAGTTAACAGAGTGGTACTTTACATAAATTATCTTCAGCATTCATAGTGTTCTTAAGCACAAGGGACCAAGTATTATTATCTCCATTCTGCAGATAAAGATGTTGCATTCCACAGAGGCTTGACCCCTTAACAAAAGCCTTGTGCCTCCTTGGGAATCTACCTGTTTTTGAATTAAGCTTTGCAGTATCTATGTTTCCAAGCCTGAAGCTATCTCCTTACTGTTTTTCTCCATTATTACAAATGTACTTATGGTTAGATTTCTTCAGTAGTCTATCCATGTGTAGCCATGGAGACAGGGGTGTTTACCACATTGCCTTGCTGCAAAATAGCCATACCATGAAAAACATTGTCTGAAGCAGGTGGGTTCCTTACATTACATCAGCACTCCAGTCTACCTTCATCTTCCTTATAGGTCAAGTGGGTTCTCTGAGAGGTGTTTTAAAATAAGGTACTATGGCAGAAAGTCTACTTGAGTAGGGCTTTCTGTACCTCTATTTACTAGTGAGAACTATAAAATTCCAGAAGGGGAAACCCTTACCTGCCAAATGTGGGTGTGGAAGAATCAATGTTTTATTAATACTGTAGGATTGATAAGCAAACTATTATGTATGGAAGCCTTCCACTCTCATCAAATCAGCTTGTGGTATTGATTTTATTTTGTAATATGCTGTTTCTCTGAGAACAGTTATGTCCAAACCATAATCAATATTGGCTCTTCTGACAGTTATAAATGCTGAATCCATATTCATTTGCATGATTATTGACAGCACTTGAATTTAATAGCTTTTTTTTTTAATAGGCGAACATTATTTTCTTAAAGGTTTGTCTTAATATGGGGAAGGTAGATACTTCATTTGACATTTTCATTTTGAAATAAGCTTATTGATTTAAGCTAGAAAAGCTCACACTCATTCATACATTTCTAATGTTTTTCTTTGTGATAGATCGTGATAACCCAATTATATATTCTACTCAGAATGTCTCTCATCGGTTCCTCTAAAAAATGTTAGAGCGCCATTGAACCAATTTTTACAGTACTATTAATCAGTGTAATCAGTATTAATATACTACTTGACCAGCTGAGTGCTACTTGTCCCTAATGTGACAGAGTAAATTTTACAATTTTTTCTTTTTCTTTTTTTTTACAAGGCTTTCATTTAACAGGAGGAAAAAAAAAAAAAAGAACAGGATTTTAATTGTTAGCAATCAGAAGCTTGTGTGATTAAGACTAACATTCTGAATCAGACATGTCAGACTCTACTGGGAATTTATTTCATCTCTTACTAATTCTTTCATAGATTTAAATGTAGTCTTATTTACCAATACATGAAACTTTAATTATAGGTAGACCCACTGGTGAGTAATATGTCTGCTAGAAGTAATTTCTTACTGGAGTCATGGATTTCCATGTGGTTTGAATAGGCAGCTTCCTTCTTTTATATTCTTGCTTGTTTTGGAAATACCTAAAATCTTAAATATCCTTAGACCCCCAATTCAATCTTTGATGGTGAGGATTGCTATGTTAAGTTTCTATTAAATATGAATGATTCTTAGCCTTAATGCAAGTTCTTTTACCTCTAATGTTCATATTAGTCGTTGTTCAGGTCAACGATAAAGCAGTAGGTAATCTATGCAGACATTAGGTTAGAACAGAAAAACTCAGAAAATGACATGTAGAAAGGCTGGTTGGCAGTCAGCTACCTTACTGCAGTGAAGCCTTCCTGGAGGGAGAAAAGGAGAGACTGGGTAAGGCTGTAGGGCAGTAGAGACACTCTTTAGGGAGGGTGTGTTAGAGAAAGCAGACAGAAACCTTAGAAAGAAGTTCTAATGTTCCCCAAGTCCTAGCCACCCAAGGGGAACTGCTTCATTTTGGAACATTAAACTATATGTGATACTTCCGTTGACTAGAGTACCAAGCAACCTGGTGTAGATCCAGAACTGGCAACAGAAACTCACACACTGATCATTTTACAGAAAAACCCATGAGACATTTATTCCTTGTTGCCTAGGTAAAACTCAGAGGAAAGAAAGACAGAGTTAATAGAAAGACGAGAGAGAGAGAGAGAGAGAGAGAGAGAGAGAGAGAGAGAGAGAGAGAGAGAGAGAGAGAGAGAGAGAGAGAGAG
>NC_034606.1:16925395-16952105 GCF_900095145.1 Mus pahari | reverse complement strand
GAGACAGAGAGAGACAGAGAGACAGAGAGAGACAGAGAGAGAGAGAGAGACAGAGACAGAGACAGAGACAGAGACAGAGAGACAGAGACAGAGAGACAGAGACAGACAGAGAGAGAGAATAGCAGAATATTTGGTCTTTCCTTCTGATTAAAAATAAAAAGTGATGCATAGAAAGTTGATTTGGTAAATTATGGGTAATAAAAACATCTTTTAAGGGCTTGCTGTTTGATGAGACTTTTTAATGATTTAATATAATTAAAAAGTAAAATTAAGTAAACTTCCCGTAATTTGGAGGCTAGATTAAGAACAAATTTCTAGGAAATTACTGTCAGTGATAAACTTTAAATATAGTTGACCAGTGAGTCTAATGTCAGTTTTATTGTTTAAGCATTTGAAGTTAGCTTTGTGAAGAAATGAATACAAGGGTCGGATGCCAGCTCAGAATGATTTGATAAGTTCTTTTTGTCTGTGCTTATGAGCATATGCCTGGTTTTAACCAACCTGTATATAGAAGGAGCTCCTGCTCTGTGTATAAATGTAAGGGAATTTAAAGCAAGGAATGGATTGCTTATTGCAATCAAAACAACAAACAGCTCTCCAAACTGCTTTGCCCAAACTGACAAGTGCCTCCTTATATCAGAAGCTCGTAGCCATGCATAATTTGAGCATATTTTTTAAAAAAGCAGCATTCTGGAAACGTTCACTTAAACACTGAAAACTCTTTCTCTCTCATATCTATGATGCACCTTTACTGAAAACATACTACTTTTCAGTTTTGAAAAACCAAATAGCAATTTGTAAAACCAGTTTACTCTTCAATACAAATAATAATAATTGAACATGATTTGGAACATATATCGTGTATACTGTTCATATGTAAATATTTATATTAATGTATTTATTTAAATGAAGGGAAACATTATATATACTACAGTAGCTATTATGGTTCGTTCTCTCTGACTATTTTTATTTTAGTTTCAAATGGTTACATGTATTTAATATTGCTATCGGTGAACATTTGGAATTATTTTGATGTTTATTATAACAAGATAAATAAATAAAAGGGAAAAAATAATGTCCAATGTTCCATTCTACTGAAAAGAGAATGTGTAGTATCTAAACAATCAAGTATCTAAAAACATACTAATTATTACACTTTTTGAGCAACCAACCTAATATGCTGACCACAGAGAGAAGAGCAGCCTAGTTTATGATGCATAATCATTCAGGTTACCACATTAGCAGCAGCAGAAGAAAACACTGTTGAGCCATAGATCATAGCATGCTACAGTTATTTATTAATGTTTTTGGTTATTACCATGTTTATCTTGTGATAACTTCTATCTCAAGAAAAGAAAGAAAAACAGCAAGAAGGATCCTGTTTAATAATGGGGGTGAGTCCATTTTAAATACTAATGTAAGTGATACAGATGATAAACATGTCGATATATAGGATAGTTTAAAAGACACTAGAAATCAAGGTGTTTAAATAAGAAATGTACCCTAACCTATCCATCAGCCACCTGCATGGTCAAATGGCCCAACATGTTCTTGTTTGCTCTGTCCTTCATGTCTCTGTTCCTCTTTTCCTTTTAGTTCTAGTTAGTTATGAAATCTGAAGACCATGTACAGTAACATTTCATAGAGAGTGAGTTTCAACCCTAGGGTTTGTTACACACTTATAATCCTAGCACTGGTGAAGTAGAAAGAGAAATAGGAGTTCAAGATCACCATCAACTAAATAGAGAATTGTAGGACAGCCTTGGTATAAATGACCTCTGTCTCCAAAAAACCCAAAAGGTTAATAATAATAATGAAAATTAAAAAAATAATAATTAATAAAATTTAAAAATACTTAAAAGCATATGTCAGAATCCTATACCAGTTGCACTGGAGGATACATCCATCATTAATTAAATAATAGATGGAGTTTAGCTACCACTGATGCAGAAAGCATTGGTGAACATTAATTTCTTTCAAAGCCTTGTGCTTTGGTTCATTTGGCTATAAAGAGCTTTGTGGTGGTCTGATTAACCACTAAATGGACTTTCATAGCCTTCTGCATACCTGGTAATTTTTGTAGAGCAAATCAATACAATGTAACTTTTTGAGGTGTAATTAGAAGATATTCTTGCCACCCTGAAGTCTTGGCTATCATTTCAGGTGGTATCTGCACAGATGCCAGCAAGGCAGGCCTAACTACTGACTCCAACCCTCGCTTATAGGCCATGTTGTTCTTCCTGGCCAAGAGTTTTATATGTTAAGTTATGAAATCTTCAAAATGATCCTGTAGAGGCCAAAATTCCCGTTTTTTTCTGAAGAAAGATTTGAGGCCTAAGTAAGTAAATGGCTGCCTCAGTCAAATAGGCATTTGTGAGGAGCTGAGACCAAAATTCAACAGATGTTTCCTGTGAACGATCCACCACTGTCTTCTTAGACATTGCTACCTACATTCAGCTTTGTTGATTTTAAAACGTTTTCCTAGTGATCTGCAGAGTCCGTTTATTTCCTAGTAATCCAAAGAGAATTAAATTCTATGTTTAGATTTTATTGTCTTCATTTTGTGTTGATGAATTATCCATCAGTAACAATGTGAAAACTCTGTCCTATGCAGGACATTTACATTTAATACTTAATTATAGTACATATGGGCATTACCATGTTAAGCAAACATGAGCTGTAGGGCATAGTGATTTCAGAGTAACTCTACTTTAAATCCCCTAACTTAGGTTTACTAAGGACTAGGTAAGATTTATGAATTATTTATAGTCTGATAAACCTATTATTGAAATCCACACTAAATTGAGGTAGATTCTTACTCATTTGGAGCTACCATTTTGGTTTTGGTTTATCTTAATTGGCCTTCATCTTGTGGACAAAAGGGTAGATTTTGTTTTGAGCAAGTTCCTAAAGTAAATATTAGAGAAAGAAGATAATAGGAACAGTTTCCTTTTCAGTTGCTAACGAGATAGTGTCAAGATTTTTAAACATTCATTCTTGAAAAAAATCTTTCTCTTTTGTGCACATGTAAATGAAGTCAAAGAGTTAAGGGTTGGCAGGAATTAACCAGTTGGTTCTTTCAGAAGACAAATCACACAGGGCTGCGAGGGAATGTTCAGGGTTCCCTTGAAATCTCAGTCAGTTCTCAATTGAGAAAAAGAAGATGGATTAAAACTTGAGACTGGGTGTGGGGGGCAGCAAGTCTTCAAAGCCACCAGGATGCAAAGGCTATGGAGGGCTTCAGTTCCACACACCCTTTCCTGGTCCTCAAGGCAGTGGAAACAGCATCCCGACTTGTTTATTTTCCCTGTGCGTGTCTGGTATAGTTGAGAATGTCTGGAGTCTTTTCTTCCTCTGACCTTTGGGCTTCTTTATCCCTGTGGACACTAAGCTACTTTAAACCTGTCCTTATGCCTTCATGCCATTGTGTGAGTTGAGGTTAAGGGGAATGTGCATTCACCACTTAACTGCACTGGGAAATCCCTGGGTGCTGGGTTCCTACCAGCTTTTGTTAGTCCACAGAGAGAAGAAAGCTAAGGCTTGTGCGTTTTTTTTCTCCTGGAACCGTGATTATTTTGGAGTAGGTCATATTGTAGGACTTAAGATTGTTTAATTATAGCACTTGACAGTTCTCTCATAATAATAATAGTTAGTACTTATACAGCCTGTTTCATCTTCAAAGCGTTTCACAAGCACTAATTAATTCTCACCACATGCCTGGGAGGGGGGTATCATCCCCATTTTACAGATATGGAAATTGATGCAAGTGAGTTAAGAGTCTCCCCATTGGCCACAGTGGGCAAGCAGAATCTAAATGCAGGTTGCAAACTTAGGAGTGGCTGGCGCCTAAATCCTTTTCCTTAGGCCTAAACCTGGCTTCCGCCCTCTCTGCTCATCTCTTCAGATTTATTGTTTTTTTTCTTTTGTATTTTTTTCCACTCTTGGAAAGGACTTCATATTTTCTCTTCTTCCTTCCCTTTAGAGAGTATTTGTTTAACACTGCTCCAAGAAATAAATAAATCATCTCAGTATTACAGCTTTAAAGACATAATATGTCTAATCAGGACATGAATATTTCGAAATGTCAGGAAATGAATTAGGTTTGGGTGAAAGGAAGGATTCCAAATTACATTTTGCTTGATAAATATTGTCACCACAAACAGTAAAAATAATGATAGTAATTAGGTAACATTACCAAATAAAGCATGCATTTAAAATGAAACTGACCAGACATTTTTGTGTCACACCGACTGTGTATAGCATAGTCCGTTCTCTGACAAAGGAAGGACTCATTTGAATTGTAAATTGCCAACATGGTAAATTGTAGATTGCAATAGTAAGCCTGTGCTATGCTGTGATAAATTACAAGTGCAGTATTGGCTCAGCTTCTGAACTTTGTATTTCTGAACTCTTTACTGGCATTATCACCGCTAATATCATCTGCAGAGACTACATGGCACATTGTTCTATATATGGAAAAGGAATTCTATTGTATAGTGGCTATGGCAAAGCGCTATAGGGCTCCTGTGTCCTTTGGTATTTGTTACTTATATAATTCAGTTCAGTGTTTTCCATTTTGGGTTCATGCTTGAAAACACACTTGATAAGTATACTGTTATAATCAACAATTTTGGTAATACATGTCAAGTAAATCTTAAAATGGAATGTGCTTTGGAAGAAAATGTCTTATCAGAATCAAAAATATGTCATGATAAATGCACTCTTAGTCCTTCGTCTCATTTGACAAAGGAGGATGTGGAGCTTGAATGAGGGTAATAAAGACTGGCTTCCAGACAGGAGACAGCCATGTACTATGAGCCCTAAAGAGCTCTAGTGTTCTCAAGTGCCACACTTGACTTCTGCACCTACTTTGTTTTCCTAATGGTCCAGTTTTCATCTTAGAGCACAAATAAATTACTCAAATGTGGGGGCGTGGATTGACATGTAGAAGCTACTTTTTCAAAGTTTCTGTTGTATTAGCATTCTGTTGCCAAATTGGTTGAATTGGGATAATGATTCATTATAGCTTTCTGTTCATAAGTAGGCCATGGTGAAAATCATTAATGTATATTGAATGCATGGATTTCAATGGATGCAATTTCAGAATTTGTGTTATGCTAAGAAAGACTGATGGATAGAAACACCATACAGGAAAGAAAACCAAAACCAAACCAAGACAAACAAACCCAAACAAACCTCTTAACCTTCTCCATCTATCTCATAGTATCTAGACCCTAGTCTCAATGTCCATGGCACAGTGAGCCCTTTAGAGAGTAGGGTTCATTTTCTACTCTGATATATGTATACATATGCAGAAACACTAACTTACATTCATATCCATAAACTTACATTAAACTGACCTGTTTGATTACCAAGAATGTACGTTTGTGGAGAATGTTCCAAATTTGTCATGTTTTTAAATTTATGATCATAATCAACATTAATGAATTAAATATTATAAAATGTAAGAATTTGATAATGGAAAGAACATTCTTTAATGACTAAAACATCAAGGTTTCAGAAAGATATAGTGAAAAATGGATCACGTTAATTATCAAACTAAGAATTTTTTTAGAAAGACAACTTAGAATAGGCCCATTAACTTGGAGGGGCCAAAAATATATTTTATAGCATAATTACTTACTATGTCATTGCATAAATCAATACAGGAATGAATTAAAATGGACGCTAGTGCATGTGACATATTTTGTAGTTTAAACTTACTGAATTTAAACTTACTTTCTAGTTAACCGACTTGATCCAGCAACTGTTGGTATGAATTGTAAATAGAGTTCAAGACTATGATACAAACTCCTTTTCAAACCTTCAAGGTTATCACTTGTGGCTGGGAAATCCAAACTGAATTTTTTTGTTTCTGCTGTAATTCATTCTATTATGGTTCAGTTTAGGATGGCTCTTATAACAGAATTATGTGTCGTTAATAGTTTTTCTCCTTCATTTTCTGTTACAGCTATGAGAACCTTAACACAGCCCACAGTATTGAGCAATGCCTCGCTGCATTTTCTTTCTAGCCACATCCCCTTCTGATTGCAACATTTGGGCGGTGTAAAGCGTTGGTGATATTTAGGTTTTCCTTTTGCTGTTTTGTATAGAGACATATTAGCATCCTTTTTATATAACAGATTTTATAATCTTAGAAAAATAAAACTAGATTCTGAATTCTAAATTCGGAGTTCTGGTTGATCATCTGCAGAATAGAAAGGGTCTTGCCATCAAGAGGTGGCATGTGGAACGTGAAGGGTCCTCTTGCCAAGTGATGCCTAAGCATCTTTTAGTAGTAGCATGCTCTCTGCAAAGGCTCTGAAGGAAACACCTACTGATGTTGGATGTTAGCTCATTGAGTCTCCCTAAGCATATAGCACAATCAATCAAAAATGGCCAAAGGAAGGCACTGGGAGAGTTTGGAAGTAAGAACAGTGAAGTCAATGAAGCTCAAATATTGGCTTAGGGTACAGGGTTTGGTTGAACTACAGATTAAAATTGAATTGATCCAAGTGATCATGAACGAGCTACTCATCTTTATTTGTAGCCATGTCAGTAGCTTTTGCTATAAACTTCACACTATGTCATAATTGTCTAGTTGCTGACAGACCTATATATTTATTTGTATTTCCAGTACCTTTGACAGTGCAGGTCCTCAAGAAAGATTACCTAATGAAACTACAAATCAGGGACTAGAAAACTCCTTTTAGGCCCTAACGTTTTGTCAAATGTAACAGGATATGATATTTTTAGTAATTTTTAACAACTGCATGTATGTCTATGTTTTCTTTTCCTTGTGGCTTCTTTTGATGCAAACTGGCACAGTAAGTGAATAATTTATAGTTTTTGATGTTGTGTTGACAGCTGTTGAAAGATGTAAAAATTTAGATGCATAAGAGTGGAGTTTAGACTCTAGATCTACTACTGCATACTTGCTTAGTGGCCATGCAGAGTCATTATATTTTTCTGTCCCTCAGATGAATCCTGTGTGATATAGAATTATTATTTTTTCCTCTATTATTACTAAAAAAATATTAACTGGGACTTTAGAATTCATTTGGCATCTAATACATAATATAATCTATATAAAATTTCTGATTCTAAATATTAATCAGAGACTAATGAATGCAGCTCAGAAGATATATTTGAATACTCACATCTAAATTTTCTCAAATTGATACTCTCTACTCTCAAAAATTGCTTACTGACAGTCATTTAAATAATCTTGGTTTTTTAAAGACAGGAATAGTACATATTTCATAAAGTATTCTTGGAAATTCCCTATAACATTTATATATTGCTTGGAAGAAAACTTTAAACCAATTACTTCCTGGTGTTAAGCAACATTAGTGTCAGATGAAAGATGTCCCCTGAGAGTCAAATATCTTTCAGAGAATGTCCCTAACACTGCTGCTATTAGAGACAAAGTTTGTAGCAGTTGGAGTTTTGGCGATACTTTCAAATCATAGATGTCATGAAAAATTCTTCTACTCAGATGATGTTTGGCGTATAACATGTCTTCACTGTCATCAGATGTAGGTTATAAAGTTAGTATGTCTGAAAGCAATGTAATTGTATTTTTTTGTTTTGTTCTTCATCAACACTTAGACATTCTGTTCCCATGTCAGTACAAAGACAGGAATTCAGTCACTCCACTGAGCACATATTATTTTCCCTCAATATTTGCTGATCTGCTGGATGATATTATAATGCCTATGTTTATATTGTAAGTACTGAAGATGGTACCAAAACCAACCAACCAACCGAAACCCAAAAACCAATAAAACCCAAACCCAATAATAAAAACAAACCAACAACAAAAACTTATGACTTAGGTATGATGCATTCTGCATCTTTACCATGTACATTTTCCTTTCCTTTTCTTTTTATTTACACCTTTGATTTTATTTTATTTTGAAAATGGATATTTTTCCCTCAGATAATATATCCTGGTTATGTCTTTCCCGTTCTCTACTCTGCCACATTTCTCCCTTCCTCCCCGTACATCTGGATCTACCTCTTTTCTGTCTCTTATTAGAAAACAGGCTTGAAGGGGCAATAATGAAATATAATAAGATAAAACAAAAGTTAACTAAGGAAATAGTCAGGAATATAAAGAAATATAACAGTCCAAGATAGGGCACTCGAAAAGGAGTCCAACTCATTCACTCAGGAGTCTCATAGAATCACTAAACTTGAAGACACAAGCAAAGGAGTTGTAGAGTAAAAAGACATCGGAAATAAATGTATACAATAAAATAAAAGACAATATGATGGAATTTTAAGAAAAGAAAAATCCTGCTACAATAAAATGAGACTAGGAATCTCCAAAGATGCCACTAAATTCACTCTCTGTCGGCCATCTACTTTTGGGCATGAAGCCTATACACTTAAGAGTAATTTGGCTCCCCAGCGAGACTCTGCTGGTGGAAACTAAACTTTTCATTTGCAAGTGGTTTATCAATGGAAGATCGCTTCTGGGCTAGGGATTGGCGTGTGTTCACTTCTCCTTTCTACATCAGGGCCCCCTGTGGTGCAGACCAGTGCTGCCTCAGTCTCTGCATTCCTGTATGCTTTGCTCTTGTGGATTTACAGGGTGTGGTTTTCCTGGTGTTCTCCATGCCCTCTAGCTCTTCTGATCCTTTTAGTTCCCCTTCCACAGGGTTTCCTGATCCCTGAAAGGAGGGATTTACTAGTGACATCCTTTTTATGGCTGTGTACCAAGGTGTCACCTTAGTACAGTGTCTGCCTGCCCTCTGATCTCTGCATTTGCTCCCTTCTGCTGCAGAAGGGAGCTTCCCTGATGATAGCTGACAAAGGCGCTCTTCATTTTTGTGTTTTTCAAAAAGGCCTTCATAAACTAGATCCCCACTAAAAATAATTTGACTGTCCTAAAATACAGCCCTGAGGAATCGAGCCAGTAATGCAGTTAATGACAAATTTCCAAATTTGCTGGCAAGACTGTCAGTTAAATGTGTCATTTGCACATCTTGTTCTTCAAGCAAACAAAATAATACTTAAGTATGTAATAATATACAGTATTAAATCCCCCTGGGAAAAGAGTTGGTTTTAAATACTTTGAAAAGAAACTTTCAAGTTAGTGATTTACACAGTTAATTATAAACAACAAGGCTTGTAATTAAGTGTTGCCATTTTGGGTGGAATTGGTTTCACCCATCACTAATCCGTCTATCCTTGTCTTTGGCCTTTGAGAGATTATGGGAAAATGCACACGATGAAAAGTTTAACTTGTCAAGTTTAAATTTAGATGCGAAGTCCAGAATATCAAACACCGTAAGTGATAATTATCACCACCTGGAAATAATTTGTACCACTGAGTTAAGTAAGAATTCTCCTTTCCTGCTGATGGGGAGTTTTTAACCTCCTGATCACCAGAGCCTTGCCGCTTACGGTGGTGTGTTTTGTGGTTCACCCCCAGCAGTCTGCATAGATTCAAGTGATTAGCCTGGAGGTATACATATTAGCATTGTACAATGTAAGGAAGACTAAGCCAACAACAAAGTGGAAGTAAGGAAGGTCCTGATTTTAAGTTACTCAAAGGAAGCTCTGTTACCTAATCATTCAGGTTACAAATTGCCTGGATGTTCTTCTAAAAAATAAAAACAAAAGAAAAAGAAAAAAATTATGAGGAGATAGGTAAACAATTCAAGTGGTTACATCTATATTTTACTATATTACAATGTCCCACACTTGTATTTTTCCTGTGTTAAAATCTTTTCGAAAATGTGAGGGCACTGAGTAGTAAAAGAGCTGGTAGTTCAAAATAGATTAAGAAGGTATTTTTTTCTATAAGTAACAATCATGGGCTTAAATGATATTTGCATAATTCCTCTCCACAGACTTATTTAAGCATTTTCTGCCTCATATTTATTCTCCAGTGAATTTTTATATACAATTGAATAGCTTAGTTTTATTAAGATTTTTTTTAAATGGTGATTAGTGAAACTTCTACAAATTCCCTACAGACAAGAGTTCCTTTTAAAATTTTGAGTGTCTTTAAATATTTCATTTTCATTATCCTTTAAATGTATACTTCCGAAACATATTTTATATAATAAATAGAACAAACCACAATTATGACTGATTTTTAAGGGATGTTCGCTAGATAGGCTTTCTGAAAATGAAAAAGAACCTAACCATGTAAGGCTTTTAAAGTTTCAAAATATTTGAAGTCAACTTCCATATTAGCTTAAAAGATACTGGGCGTGGTGGTGCACACCTTTAATCCCAGCACTTGGGAGGCAGAGGCAGGTGGATTTCTGAGTTCGAGGCCAGCCTGGTCTACAAAGTGAGTTCAGGACAGCCAGAGCTATACAGAGATGCAGAAAAACCCTGTCTTGAAAAACCAAAAGATAAATGAATAAATAAATAAATAAATTAGAAGTCAGCAAATCCAAAATTTAATACAGTCTATATTTACCTACAAAGAGGGAAACCCATCAATTGCAAAGGAAAAGTGTTTTGCTCATGATCATGACATGGGTTCTATGTCAAAGCAAAGAAACATTGCTCCAAAATTGAGTTGTAGCTCTACTTAAATGGAATAAAAGGAAGAGCCCTCTAATATAACATATTTACCTTTAAATTTATATTAACATTTTCTAAGTGGCTAAAATGTTCAAATCACAGCTTTTTGTCACCAACAAGAATGGCTGAAACTTCCCTTGAAGTTAGAAGATAGTATGTAGAGACAGTATGATAGAGACAAAGAGGCACAGTAGTATCTCCTGGTTGATGATAGAGAGCCATGAAACCCAGCCAGACTTCTGCTTTGTATTAGTTATAATAAGGGAATGAGCTATTAACACAAAGATCTGATGTAAATGGGTTTGTTGTAAATTGGGGAAGTGGTACTTCACAATAAGGTGAAACTACATTTTTGATAGCCTAGTGTAGTTTTAAAATAAGTGTTGAAAATCTAAGGTTAACTCAATCACATTATGCAAGTATGTATGTTTTCTACTACATATATATATATATATATATATATATATATATATATATATATATGCTTTCAATTGATTGGCTCATTTGATTCATTCTTTGAATACAAGCCAATTTTATAATTTAGAGTTCAGCTTTAGCAAATGTTGGAAACAATATCATCACTGAGTTTATGTGTAGTGGCAAGCGGCCTATTCATCACTCACAAAATTAATTATGAAACCCTTGAGCCGGAAGTATTATTATTTGCCAGTAGTCTCTAGGTTCTGTTACTATGTCCTTGTTTTTGTTTGGGGTGTGGGTGCCACCATGTATGTTTGAAGGTTAGACGGCAACTTACTAAGTAGCTTTTCTCTTCTCACCTTGGGTCCTAGAGATCTGACAAAGTCACACTTGTTCCTCGAGTGGTTTTTGTTTTTCCCCTCCTAGTCCTGTTACTGGTCATTTTCTGGAAGCATTAAAAGAACAAAATTGAAGACCTGAAAACCTAACAGGAAGAAGTATGTAAAGGAGGTGAGGCAGAAGTCTGGACTAATGACCATCTTGTGACTTTCTTTAAAAATTTTCAATTGAGTTTTTAAAACTTAATACAATCTTTTAAGGAAGGCAGCAAGAAATCTCCCAAAACATTATAAATTTAAAAAGAACTAAATAATATTATAAAACTCGCTATTTCTCTTGCTTAAAACTCCACAGACACTATTATTTGTGACACTGTAAGCAAATAAGGAAAGACTTTCAGTTTGAATTTCAAATGACAACTTTAATTGATGACAGAAAATCAACTTTTGATATCATAGGGAAAATAGGTCCATAGGTTTTCGGAAACACTTACTTAGCCTTTAATATACTGGTTGTAGGACTGGCAGAGATGCTTAGCAGTTAGTATCTATTGTTGCTCTTTCAGAGACCTTGCATTTTGTTCCCAGACTTGATAGGGAGCCTTACAACCTGCTATAATCCCAATTCTAAGTGATCTGATAATTTTTCTTATGTCCAAAGGCACCCATACTCATTTTTAATTCACTCAAAGAGATATATAAATAATAACAATAATAATAAACTTTGGGTTTCAAATTTTATGAGGATCGATTGTTTTATGTTTCCATGCTTAAGCATTTCAACTTAGTTTATAGTCTTCTGGAAGCATGCGTTTATAGAAAAAAAAAGAATCAAGTTAGCTGTTCAGCATTTGACAGGCCTTTTAGGTGCTCTTTATGTGCTACATGAATACTTTATCAAAAGATTGTGCAGAGTGGGTCCTCTATTCACACACAGGCTAGAAAGCATGTGGAGGTTAGCATCATTCAATAAAATACACTTCACAACAGCATATTCTTGTGTGGATGGGGCTGCTATTATTCCATTTATAATATATTAACAAACAGCCACCTCATTCCTTAAAATTTTAAGCCAGAAGATACTTTTAAATGTAAATGTATTATGAAGTTGCTTTTTAAAATGTATCTTGATATGTTTTTAAAATGGCTGCTTATGATACACTTATACATGTATATGCTGTGACCTTTGTTTGCAAAGGCTAAATGTCTTTGTATTCTCAAATATTTGCTAGTCTCTATGTCAGAAATCTTCCTGTCTAGCATCCCCTCAACTCTGGGTTCTCATCTTCTCTTCAGCATCAGTATATCCTTGACATGTTGAGACTGGCTTCGTTTAGATTCCACATATGCACATGTTCATGTAGTACTTTCCATAGCTTGATTATTGGAGCGGTCTCACTATGAACACAGCCCAACATACCATCTGCAATTGAAGCGTTCTCTAGCTGTTACTGCGGAATAGCTTGTCTTGTAAATCTTAACAATACTTTTGTCATTATGCCTCAAGCCTGATCAAAATGGTCAAAATATAATAGTGTAGAATTAAACTTTACTGAAGCATGACTGAAAATATGCTCTGAAGCGGTGAATCACCACCACCTGGTCTCTGACTTACACGTTTTCTTTTCTAAATATTCCATTCATTGTTACCATGTATGGTAAAACGTTCAAAGTAACTTGATTACAACTTCTGTCTAGACTAGGTGGGATTGCTTTATGCACACTGGGCTAGGTGCAGCTAGTTTTAAAAATAAAGATCAAACACTGAGAATGTGGACTACCTCAGCTGCACTTAAGCAATCTGTGGGTAGATGCACACACTCATCTGACTCTCAGAATCTTTCCCCGGATTTCTCAATGGTGTCTGTGACGTCAGGAGTCATAAACCTCTCCAGCTACTCACAGGCCAGGAATGCCTCAGATTTCTTCACCCTTCACCACACTTCCTTAACAACAAGAAGTCAGAAGTGTCCTTTCCCACTGTCCATTTACCCTTGGTTTTAGTCACACTCATCTCTTCAAGAAGCATTTCACAGTGGATCTGTTGTTAGCTCTTCATGACCTTCATTTCTGTCTAGACCTCCATTCATACCTAACAATTTTTCTTGGTCTTTATTTTATTAGTCATTTTTTAGTTCTCTCTCTCTCTCTCTCTCTCTCTCTCTCTCTCTCTCTCTCTCTCTCTCTCTCTCTCCCTCCCTCTCTCCCTCTTTCTCTCTCCCTCCCCTTCCCTCTCCCTTTCCCTCTCTCCCTCCCTCTCTCTCCCTCCCCCCTCCCCGTCTCCACCTCTCCTCCTTCCCCCATCCCTGTTCTGTGTCTCTGTCTCTCCTCAAAACTCTTTGGGTGTGTTTCTACTTTTCTAGGTTCTCTAATTCTAAACATCATTTTCTTCATACTCAATCTCTTCTGCTTTATTGAAAAGCTTCTTCAACTCAGTTCTATTCCAGGGGGACACAGGAATGGAAGTTACTTTGCTTTCTCAGTGACCAGTGGGACCCTGATTTCTGCAGGAGTCTTTCAGCCCTTCTTTCCTAACAATCCAATGAATTCTGCTCTTTGCATCATTCTTTACATTTTGTCCTCTCTCCCCCTCTTATGTCTCTCCTTCTTTATCTACCACCCTCCCTGCTCTGTCTTCCTTTTTTCTTCCCTTTCCTCTTTGCTTTCTTTTCTTCTATTGTCAATGATGATCTTGAATTTGTTTTGGTGAAAAAGTTTTAGACCACAAAAAATAAGTGTATACTCACATACGGTGTAAAGCACATTTTAAAACACAACAATAAGGCAAGCAACCTAATGTCTTAAATGAACAAAATATTGGAAAAACACTTCACCATGGGAGATACAAAAATGGAACATTATTTGATAAATGTACATCATCAGTCATTTGGGAAATGCAAATTAAAAATCACAATACATTGATATGATATCATTTTAAAACCTGGCCATATCAGATCTTGAATTCATACTTCCCTGGCCTCTCCCTCCTAAATTCTGGGATTCTAGGCATGCACCACCATGACCATCTTAAACTTTCACTCTCTTTTCTCCTGGAAGCATTTTCTCCCTTAAACTGTCAGTCTCTCTTATTTCAAGAATCCTGGCATCAGGGACCTTGTCCAAGCTGCTGCTATTACAGTTGACGCAACATGAAATTTCTGAGTTAGGAAGATGATATCACCAAAGATAATATTTTTATCCTCAGTTGTTTTCATGGAGTTAGTAACTCATCATTCTCTATCCTGATGTGTAATGATGTCATTTAAGACGCTTACGATTCTATTTAATTTTCTCCAACTATCTAAATGAATGATAAATAACTCACCATGGAATCCTTTTATGTTTAATAGTATACCATTTTCATAGTTAAACGATATTAATCTATAACAACTCCTTGTACACTGGGCTTTTTTGAAATTAGGTGTTTGTCATTTTTTTTCTCATTTCTCCTCCTACAATCGTAGGAGAACTTTTCTGTGAGTTAGACTGATAATGACCGGTAAAGATGAAAATGATTATGCTATATCACAGCAATATTGAGGTAGGGGTCAGTAATATTTAGAATATGTTATTCATATTCCTCTGGAGTTAAACTATTGTGTTTATAACTCTGACACAGTGAGAGGGTTCACAGGTGTAATTCTCATTATAATATTTTGTCTGGTTGCATGAAATATTCATTTTATACTATTTATCATAAAATTATTTTCCTGTTATAAAGAGATACAAGCCAGTTGTGGAAGCAAAGAGTATGCTTTTATACTTATGTAAGCAAAGAGCTTGGAGTGTTACTTTGCCAGATAAAGTCCTCTTCTCTCTGTGCCTCTCTGTCTCTCTCTGTCTCTGTGTGTGTGTGTTTACACACACATTCACGCCTGCCCACATAAACTAGTCATTTACTTTTTTCTGCAATAGTTACTCCATAATGCTAAGAGCAGCGAGAATGCAAAAGAAAGACAACAGGTGAATACTAAACCCTTTTGGGGGAACAAAGCTGTAACTATTGATTATGTTTTATCTTTTCATGTTTTACCTATCTATCCATTGAAATCTAAGAAGGTTGGAAACAAAACCGCCCGTTTCCTGCTAAACAAACAGAGAAGTTTTGATTGGTGATGCCTTACTCAGATTCTGACACTTTGAGAACAGATAACAGTAGCCATTTGAATTTTAAAGAGCAGGAACATTTTGTCAGAATCTATCAGATCAAAAGAAGTAATGTCAACTGAAAGAAAATATCCCAATGCCTCATTTTGATTGAGGTAAATTATCCCGAGTGTTGGGCAGGTAAACGTACCCTCATCTGTTCTCATTAGTTGTCATTTATCCTCGGGTCCATTTCCAAGTGAAGGGACAAGTGGTTGATGAAAGGGAGCTTTGCCTACCACTGCTTCAAAATCACTGACTATTGACCATTCCTGCATTTGAAACTCAGTAAAGAATGAGATGGTTTAAAACTTAGTCTGTTCTCTTAGTTCTAAGCTTGCAATGGTGTGTGTGTGTGTGTGTGTGTGTGTGTGTGTGTGTGTATGTATGTGTATACTAATCATGGAAGATGTTATGTAAAATTAAATACATTATTGCTGATTTTTTTTTCAGAAATACCATTGTCCTTATATATTCACGTTTCCTATTTTGACAGAGACAAAACCTCATGTGCATTTGTGAATAAAATATGGAAACTTAAACATAAAAACAATGCATCTTTCTGAAAAATTGAAGTTGTGATATCTGTTTATGCCATGCATTCATGTAATTGTCAATTTCTCTTCATCAAACTCTTGTTAATTATGAAATTTGAATTTATTATGACACCCCCCACACACACACACGTTGCACAATATTTATTTGTTCCAAAGAGTCCTGGACCCCTGAAGGTGTTCAGTATTGCATCCTAGACAAACTTCAGAGGTAAGAAGGCAGCTGGGGAAAAAAAAATTGTTGAAAGTCAGCCTCACACTGTGAACCACTTCAATGAATTACATTATTTGCATTTTCTTTTCTAAAATTTATTGGTAGGAAACCAAGTCTGAGTTAGTGTTCAAAATTGGGCTACTGGGCAGTGTTTCAAGGGTCAGCTGGCAATTAATCCTCATGTGACTATCTAATTTATTGCTAGTGCAAACAAATAGTTTGGTTCTTTGCTACATAATTTAATGCTGGACAATTTGGGAGTTGCTTTTATTAACGTACTAGAATAGAATAAATGTTTTCTCTTTAGCAGGTTATTGATTTCCTTCTTTTACATAAGGGATGGAGCTGAGACTTTAGTTTTGATGTATATTTTTAATAATATTTGTTACCACTCAGGTCTTAACACTCTTCCTTTCGTTTCCTTCTTTCCTTTTTTGTTCTTTCTCTCCATATCTCTCCTCCTTCCCTCTACTTTCTTCTGTCCTCCCTTTATCTCCCAGTTGATCTAGACAAAACAACTCCCTTCATCCCATTTTTTGTCTTCTCTAATTTTAAAGGTAGCACATTATTGGGAATAAGGAATTTGCCACACATAGGTTCATAGTACTGGTGATTTTTGTGTGGCTCTGTTGCCAAGTATTTCAGAGATCTTCAATAATGGAAAATGAAACTCGGTCCATTATAGCACTACCACTATAAACAAAACGATCCAGAATGTACTTTAGTCATTTGTATGTTTCCATTTTAACCTGATTTATCTTGCTATCATGTTCTCCCCTGAGTGCACAGTACAAATATTTCCTTCCCAACTTTATCTCCCTGTGTGTACTGTGCTAATACTATCATTACCATTTTAGGTGAAGAGTGTGTTAAGCTGCTTTAACATGCTCCAAATTTTAAGACACCTCTATTTTACTCTGTGTTAGAAGTTTCTGCGATATGGGAAATTTTGCTACACAAATATTGTTAAGTCTTGTGTTAAGTTTCCCACTGAGACACAAAATGTGGGGAAATGTATCTAATTCCCGTAAACCATAATTTTAATAGTCATAGCTGGTTAATGACTACTAGGCTGGGTTAAGGGGTTCTAGGTAAATATTTGTTGCCATATTTCTGTTGTGTCAATATTATTGTACTAAGTACTCTCTTCACATATACGATGATGAAGTTAATAGTGTCAGGCAAATGCATATGTCAATTCTTTAATTGACTTTAAGAAGTTAATCATGTATACCGTCTATTGATTGCCTGAAGTCTGTCTTAGACTGTAGTTACAAACATTGAAAATTGTTCTTTTAATTTTGTGATTTTTCTCCTTTGCTTTGTCCTCAAAGTTCTGGTTTCATCAAGGATTTCTTTCCTTTATCTCCTTTTGCACCTGAAATTTCCTCTTCAAAAGAAGTCTTATGAATTCTTTTTTAGTTATATCTTTAACAGAACAATTATTCAAACATGATTTCTAAGTTCCACCAAGGCAGCAACTCTGCAGGTGTCTATCAAGTGGAGGTCATAGTGTGTTACATGGATCCCAAAGTCATAGGTCTGTTTTATGAAGAATCACAACAACCAAACAACTGAGTACCATCACATATGCTCCTTATAGTTCAGTTAAAAGTATGCTTTTCTAAAGGTTTTTTGAAAATATATAAATCAATGTCTCCTTATAAAGTTGAATTAAGATAATATGTGAACTGAGAAAAAGTTACCCAATAACAAAATCAGTGGGCTAAAACCAATGTGTAGAATATATAGCAAATACTGATTTTAAAATACTTGATAAGATAGTACAGCTGCTACTCTACTTATAAAATGTGACGGGGTTCATGACACTAATGATCAAGTCCTAAAACCTCTCATTTATATACTTATAGGAATTAATGGCAATTCGTGGTCATTTTCAGTTAAAACAAGAAATTTAAAATGGCACAATATAAAAATCAATATGTGAGATTGTCTAAATCTCTAAAATGAGTGTTTTATTGTGAAGATAATGGAAAGGAGCAATTGTTGCTCTTACATGTTTTTTTTTTTTTTTTTTTTCATACAGAAATGTTTTTGGGCTGAGGCAAGGGTGCTTCTGACAAGATAGATCACCTGCCTTTGGTTTCTCAGTGTCACATGGTTAAGGAGAGAACTCACCAAGTCCCCATTGTTATCCTCTACCCATCTCAGTACACTGTGTCAAGTGTAACACCAGACCTCAATAAAAATGTTATATAAATCTTTAACTAAAATTTGAATTCTAATCTCTCTCCCTCATTTCTAAGGTGTGGCAAATAAAAGCAATATTTCTATCTGGAGAAAAGGTTCATGGTTATTAGTCTTTGCTGCTTTTGCAGAGGATCCAAGTGTGATTCCAAGCATCCAGATAGGCTAACTCATAATTGCACTTAAGACCAAACCCTGGGGAATGCAGTGATCTCTTCTAACCTCCAAAGACGCCTCTGCAAACATACAAATGTGCATGTGTTCATGTGTATACACACATATCCATTAAAAATAACTTTTCTGAAAATAGAAAGCTGTAACTATTGTTTTGTTTTGGGTTATGTTTGTTTGAAGCACCACCTTTTAACGAGATCAAGATGTGTGCACTAGTAGGACGACTAAGCCATGACTAAGCCATACTGGATGCATTCATTGTTCTTCTGTGTTCCTCCTTCACTATCGCCACCACTTTTAAACACAGAATGTCATTTACCAGGGTGATAATAGTCTGTGCTTATGAACGTAACTGTGTGGTAGAATATGCCTTCTTTTATCCTGGCATTATAATGATGTGCACAGTTCCTTCCTGAGTATCTGTTGGGAAGTTCCTCAAAATTATCTTCAAATTAAAATTGTGGGGCACTAAGTCAATAATATGTCTTCTCATAGAATTTCTTTATAAGAAAGTTTATAACATAGTTGAGAGAAATATTATCCATTTTAACAACAACAAAAAAAAATCCAGGGTATGCTAAAACACCAAGCAGAAGATTACCCATCATACTCAATTTTTGGTATCTGTAAATGATTTGTTGCTTAGATAAATATGTACCAGGTGCTTTCAAAACAAGTATTAATCCTTTTATTCTTTATATACTGGTTATAATAATCTATGAACAGTAAAACTGAGAGAACTTATGACTCCTTAGTTAATTAGCTACAGTAACCTTTCTAAAAAGAGAAAAGACTGTACATTCTGAAATAAATATATAGCCACTCAAAGAGTTTAATGAACAACTTTGATCACTGATCTTAGTCATGTAGCATTTTTTAGACCTAGACTAAGATACCATCTCTGTGATAATTTCAATGCATTTGTGCATTATTATATTTTATGTAACATAATTTCAGCATTTTGTATTACTTTATATTTCTATTGTTTATAAGTTTTATTGAATAGGTGTCTTGAAAGTACCATAAATAGCATGACATCTTTATGCCTCTAATGTTAGAACGGTGAAGAAAAGACTATCAAAGTAAATATTTGATTTAAAAGAAATTGTGTAAATATTAACATGGTACAACTATTTTTTAAAACTGATAATAAGATGACCCATTGAACAAGTTTGCTCTCTTATTGCACATACTGACATCTATGTGAGCAGTTAGGATATATTCTCATCTGTTTTTTATTTTTTTTTATTATTTTTAACAAATGAATCATAGAAATGATTAAGAAATTTTGAAATTTATCCATGTGTAGATAGCTTCTTGAAAAGCTTAACCAAAAATTGTCTTTGATGTTTGATGCTTTTGTTTCTTTAAAATGTGGTGATATCAACTGTCTTTATAGATGCATTGCTCTGTTTTTATATTCCATTCTTAAAATTATTTTAGAAATGGAATGGAAAATGTACACACATACACACACATACATACATGTATATATTGAATTTGGCATTAGCCTACACCTTCCACTGGACCAACCATTCATTACAACTTTAATTGAAGAACTAGCTTAATAGTTGTGGGATAAAAATGAAACTAACTTCTATACCACCACAACTTAACTGGAAACATGTCTATCTTAGCAAGTATTGATATAACCATGTATATTTATCTTGATTTATCACACATTACGGTTGTGAACTTCAGAGTCATTTAATCACCCATAATGGATCTGAAGAGGTCTTTCATTGGTTTTCCTAGCTCATTTGTATAGAGTTAGGGACACCTCGCCAAGGAGTTTGCATTATCAGTGTTAAGAGCATAGATTTTACAGAAAGTAACTTTCACATGTGTGTTCTCATAATAAGCACACTAGTGAAGAAAAGCATAGCTGTCACATGTCCCAAATCTTACCATGGTGCATCTTTCTAGGCTGTGACAATCTCCGGAACACCAAACAGGAGGGTAAGTCAAACATTGGCATCCCTGATGCCTCCTTCGTGATTTTTTTATCAAAGCCCCTTCAACTTCTTAAACTTTCTGCCTTTCACTGTTCCTTGTGCTTCTCATCTTGGGTTTCTGTGTAAAGGAAAGCTAGAGGATAGCAGTGTGTTAGGGGCTATGGTTGAATGTTCTCAGTACAATCTTTGCTTTGCCCTTAACAGAGCATGTAGTGTTGGAACAGAAAAATAAAAAGGGCTATCACAGGAGATTTGAATGATTGCAATGGAATCAACATGACTGGACATCAGTTAACTTGGCTACTTCCCAATCAAAAGAACAGCTCAAAGTTTTAAATCAACACATAAGTATAAGGAGCTAGAGAGCTTCCAAGATGGAAGACATACAAAAGGATTCAAAGCACAGACACTTGTTCTAATAAGTCAAATTCCTTTTTATCTGATTTATTGCATAGAATTAAAAACAAATAAAGAATAGACATTGAGTTTTGCTATTGGAGCATTTTTAGATATTAACAATGATCTTTTAAAAAGTGTATATAATTTTGTCTTAATGATTTACAAAGTGTGCAGATTTATCCCCTCTCCTCCCTTCTCTCATCTCTAGCTCTTCCTTACTCCTTTTCTATGCCCCCTCTTTTGTTCCTGTCTCCCTCTCTTCTCCCTTTCCCTCCCAATACTGGGGATCAAAAGCTCCAAAGTGGGATCTTGTCCATGTTAGGGAAGAACACTGTTCCGAAGCCCAGCATCTAGCCCCATTTCCTCAATCCTACTATTTTGTAATGGAGCCTACACACTTGACAAAATCTAATACAGAACAATTTTTAGCTCGATATTTACTCCTATTAAAAACAAGTTGAAGCCAGGCATGGTAGCGCACGCCTTTAATCCCAGCACTCGGGAGGCAGAGGCAGGGAGATTTCTGAGTTCGAGGCCAGCCTGGTCTACAAAGTGAGTTCCAGGACAGCCAGGGGTACACAGAGAAACCGTCTGGAAAAAAAAAAAAAAAAGTTGAATAATAGGTAATATTCTCAGCCTTTACATAGCTCATACACACTTAGCTCTGAGCTTTTTCCTTTTATTTTTCACTATGAAGCATTTGAAAATCTTTTCCTTGCTAAATATTCCCCTTGTTCAACAGCACACATTGTATAATGTGTTTAAACAGTGAACATCCCTGTAACTCTTTCATATACAAAATTTTAATCATATTAGAAAAAGGTCAAAGCTAGCTATTTAGCCTAAGTCTGTTTTCCATAATTCATGTATCACACATGCAAAATCAGCCCTCAGTACTCAATATCCACTCACTATCTTACTTATATGTGATATGCTTGATTTAATATTTACATCATGGTGACTTCAGAAACAGGCATATCATACATTGGATAGCTTGGTGGCCATTTGTCAATGCCCTATTTAACTCAGAATTTCAGCAGCTATGTTGTGATTGTCTATTAACATTTAAATGTGTGTAACTTGACAAACTAGATGAATTTTGTTGTAGCAGCAATAGAATGGGCATCTAATTTATTATTTTTAAATCCTACACACTAACCAAATTATTTGTAATATATAAGATCATATCTATTATTTTATGGAGTCACAAAGGAAAATCTTTTAAAACAAAAGAAAATACTTCTTAGGACTGTAGATAACCTTAATAAATTTAGGCATATATTTATAGTGTTTTCAAACCAGTATTGTCAAAACAGCTATAATAATACAAAGTTATATAAACCCAAATGTACAATCGTATCTACATAATTTTATATTTTTTATTGTAAAAGAATTGCTGTACATATAAATTTTCAAAGTAAATTTACTCTCTTGGAAATCTGGGATCGATCCTTAGAACTAATATGATTGATTATTCATATAACAAATCATATCAAGGCGAATTTCAAATGTTACCATACAATTTTGTAATACACTGTATCCATAAAATCACTATAAAACTCATAGTAAAACATAAAGTCCTTTCTAAATTTGATGAAAACAGATTCTGAGAAGTCTCTTCCGTTTTTCAGATTTGGGCATGTTTCAAGAACAAACAGACACTCACAGGTTGAGATTTGAACATTTTCTTTTCTTTCTCTATTTTTTTCATGCATGTTGAATTTGTTCTTGCACAAGCAAATCAATGCAAGAGGTCAACAGAATTCAGTTTCTGTTTTGTCTCCCCCAAGAAACAATAGAGAAGTAGAAGAGAGCCTCAGAGCCAGTCATGCCCTTCACCTCATCTGTCTCCTGGGGAGGTAGCTTATTTGCTCATTGTACACCAGAACAGAAGCAAGCAGGTAGGTCACTGTGTGGCACCAACAGAGTCAGATGAGGTAGAAAGGCACAGAAGCTCTGAAGGTAAATGTGTTTGCTTAGGCCCTGTTGTTTAGGATTTCCTCCAGTGATCAAAGAGAAGCGACTTTCATCTCCTATATTTCTCGCAGATGAACAGACACATGCTCTTGGGGATTTACAGTGAGATATTCAAAACAACAACAACAACAACAACAACATAAAGAGTAATTCCAAAGGATGAATTTCAAATTTGGACAAATATAAAGGCATATCTTAAAATGACTTAGCTCATGAATAACGAGTCAAGTAAACAGCAAGACTATTTTATGCAAAGTGATAGGAACAAGACCTAGGCTTGCAGGTTTGAGTCAAAGATCCCTGTTTATTATTGCAGTGGAAATTTAAGATTTAAATTGAATTCCTTTTAAAAATATATTTTTTATGTATGTCTGTGTGTATAACGTGTATTTGTTTGGATGTAAAACATATACACGTTGATGCCTAAGGGTAGTATTGGACTCTTTATAGCTGAAGCAACAGGCAATTATGACCAACCTGACATCTATGCTAGGAACTGAACTTGAGACCTCTAGAATGTCAGGTAATGTTCTTAACTGTTGATCCATCTCTCTACATTGGGGATCATTATTTCTTTTGGATCAAAAAAAAAAAAAAAGATTTTTTTTTTTACCATAAAAAGTCAGAAACTTTAATTTTAAAGCATACGCAAACACACTTTCTGAGATCATTAAATAATTCTTTTGTTACACAGTTAAATAAGCCCCACTCTATCTAAAACAAAATAAAATGGAACAAAACAAAATACCATTTTTATTCTGCATCATAACCAAGTTTGGCAACTTTTTCATAACAGCATTAATAAAAAAAATCCATTGACAATTTAAAAAACTTTTATAGCAGTTAGTTTTACAATATTATTTTCTGTTTATAATTCTATGTTAAAAATTTTAATATATTTATTCCATATTTTCCCAGGTATGAAATTTAACTTGTGGAATTATGATTTTTTTTTTTTTTTTTTTTTGTAGTTTTGGGATCCCAGTGTAAATCTCAAGAGCATGTGTCCAAAAATATGCCCAAAATAAAGAAGGGGGTAAAAGTTGCATATCTTTGACCAAATGAGTGAATAAAATCACTATTAATACCTGCATATTTTCATGTGGTTTATTCTTGTGCATGGTCATTGTTTTCACCAAGAATCTAAAGTTAGTTTCAGGAAGAAGGCTGAAAGGCATATGACCTTGGATAGCACCGAGGCTATGTGCTCCCTTTTAGTATTTTTGTTGTTGTTCCTAGCTCTTAGTTGATCTTATCTGATGTGTGTGTGTGTGTGTGTGTGTGTGTGTGTGTGTGTGTGTCTATCATTTCTGAATTTTAGACCAAGAAATAATTGTCTTGGAAAAGCTGACAGGGTAACACCCACCCACCCATATAATTAACACTGTCAGCCAAAGTCAGTACATACATGAATGCAGCTCTTTCAAAATATTTCCACCAGTTCTGTTGATGATTTAACAGAACAGTAATAATTACATTGACACTATGAATGCATGGACATGAATCAATGTCTCAAGCATTGATGTGTTTCCTACTTTGCTGAATTAACTGTCCTAAACAAAATGAAAAAGGAACTTGAAATCCCATGGATTACTATCAAAATATAGTTACAAATTTTACAACATACTATTTTGAAAATCATAGTCCTTATTTTTTGTTTATAAATGTTTAAAATTTTGAAAAATACAATACTTGATTCTTTTGAAGTATTTACCTTGAACTCAACATTTATGGAAAATATTAATATTACTTAGATTATTAGTAAGGAGTCAGCAATATAGCAAAGACAATTCAGGGTAAAATGAGAGCAGCCTAATTTCCTAAGGCTTTGAGATTTGAGAAAAAAAATTAGTCCTATATACAGTAACAATGAAAACTTAAACTTTAGGTTATCATGATTTGTAAGGCATATAAAATTTAACTAATATCCCATTTATTTCATTTAGGTTTTAATTATATAATGTATGTTTTTATGAATTCTATCTACATGTCAGTGGAGAAACATTTCAGATTTAAAGTTATAAGAAAGCATGCTTCCTATATTTTATGGTCAAATAACTGTATTTTTATTGAATTCGCAGTTATTCTGCACTTAATGCCTTGGTATGAGCAAAATACTTCCATATTAAATTGCAATTCAGGCTACTTAGTTACTTATTTACCTATTTATTTTTCTTGACTAATGATCATCTATTGAAATGGACA
Source organism: Mus pahari (assembly GCF_900095145.1). NCBI lineage: Eukaryota > Metazoa > Chordata > Mammalia > Rodentia > Muridae > Mus > Mus pahari. Next base: position 16,926,964 of record NC_034606.1, on the reverse strand, counting down.
TCATGTCACTGACGAAATTATGTTGAAAGGGATTCTTATGTTTTTCTTATTAGATTTTGGGTTATTCCAGTCCCCTTAACTAGAATGTGATTTCTAAATACAACATATTTCAAATTTACATTGTGGATTTCAAAGTTAATTAAAAATTTAAGTTCATAGGATTACTATAATGAGCACTTACAAGAATGAATCCTCCCTAGAACATTGTTAAGAGGTTATATTCATTTGAAGGATGTGTTTTTACTTAGCTTTGCACAATGTGCGCCTTTATGACTGAATGTTCATTTATTTTTTTGACACATTTGGTTTTATTGGCTTTTCTACTGTCCAGTTTACTGCCTCTGAAAAAAAAAATCTATTATAGTTAAAACCAAGAACAAGAAAAATGAACCACAACAGAGTAGTAAGGAAAGAAGTATTTTTTAAAATTACTATTAAATTATACATTAAAGAAATTTTAATCAAATTTCAATCTTAGGATTATTTTTGACGTGCTAAATGCATGTGTGAAATATTTTCTGATCTTTAGGAATATACACAGGTACATGATGCATAATAACAAGTAAGATAGATATCTTTAACAGTTTATATAAGGTCAGTTATAGCTATGATTAATAACTCTACATATTTTTCTATGTGTAAGGAATATTAAAAATGTGTACTTGTTAAGGATATATAAAAATGAGTTTTAGTAATGTTTAATTTGTAGCTTTCTAATACATACAGTGAACATATCACCATGTATTTCCAATCTCATAACTATTCGTATTTCAGATCATCACCACTAGGCCATATTGTCTTTCTCCAGTTATAATACATACACTCAGTGCAGCCCAGTATTTTTCTCCATTTAAATTAGCATTTCAGAGATGGATTAATGTTTTGTGAACCCAATAGATTTAAATTTGGGGAGTCTATCTTTGAGAAAAATACATCATAATTGTGCACACCATTAGGATAAAAATTAGTATTTTTAAGAAAGAAAAAATCAACACAAATTACAGATTTATGCACCTAGGTCAACATAATTTCTAGTATAGAAATAAAGAAAATAATTCACTATTTTCATTTGTTTATTTCCATTTCATAATCCTTTTCTCTCATCTTGCTATATTTATTCTTCTTGATTACCTTTTCATAGTAGAGCAAGTTTATATTTGTTTCTATGTTATACTTTATCAATTGTATTGGCTGACTTCTTCTGGCTTCAAAATGGCTCTTGGCATGTGACAAAATTGTCCTGTTTTTAGTAATGCTTCTCTCATGTTTCTTCATATATGTCCTACCAGATCTGGGTACCGCCTCCACAAGATAACTTTTGTATCTGTGCATTTCAAATAGTCTACTATCTCTGCTCTTAAGAGATTTCTATAAGGGGGAACTATGGGAATCTTCTACAACAATGCTTATCAGAATAGTTTCTTCTTTCCTAATTCTATTTCCGCCTATGTTTTACTATGTTAATGCAAGATACACAGGAACCCTTCGGGCATTTTTTTTTCTGTACCAGACTATCTTTAAACTAACCTTCTGAATCTTGTTTTATTATAAATTTTATTTACTTAACAA